>NC_137078.1:19905584-20370584 GCF_951640355.1 Cnephaeus nilssonii
GAGGGTTGTCTGACTGCCCGTTTAGGCCCCATCCCACCAGGATCGGGCCTAAACGGGCAGTCGGATATCCCTCCAGGAGTCCCAGATTGGAGAGGGTACAGGCTGGGCTGAGGGACAACCCCCTGCCGTGCACGAATTTCGTGCACCGGGCTTCTAGTATGTAATAATTGAATCTTAGAGTTCTAGGCATGCATTATTATTAAGCAAAATGACTGTTCACACAATGGAGTTGTTTTTTTTTTGTATGTTCTTATTCAAAACAAAAAGAGACACCCAGTAAAAAAAATGCAGAGAGTGCTCTGTGACATTCCCTCACCCTCACCCTTCCTGGAGTTAGAAAAACAAGTCATATTGTTAAGAACACTCAGTATAATTTCCAATTCTCCAAATAACAGAGGTAAATATTGTTTTAAGATAGACTGATCAAATATTAACATTAATGAGCCATTTTTACATCTAGGATAAAGACATTGAGAGCGATGCTACTAAGATCAAACCTTAAGAGAGATCAGATGAGATGGTTGCCTAAATTGTATGGTGTTAGGAGTCTAGTCATTGTCTCTTTAAAGCCAACAACAAACACGAGGGCAAACAGACAACAGAAAACCCCATAGAAACAAGGTTTCTTCCCATCTGCGTGCCTCAGTGTCAGAACTGTATCATTAGGAACCCATTCATTTGGCCTATAGCATATAGCCTTTCTTTTAAAGTACACTAACCCTAAAAAAGAGGAATTCAATCACCACTAGTCACTTACATTAGAATAATAATTAGTTCTTTGTATTTCTCCAGGCCTAGCATAGTCATCCATGTATAAAGAAGAGTTTAAAAATATATGTTGGTGCGTTTGATAAGTAAATCTTATTATAAATCTTATAAATCTCTGCTATAGTGAGGTAATTAAGAACATGGACTTTAGAATCAGGTAGAATTGGTTTCAATCCAGACACTGCCACTTAAACATTGTGTGCCTTTGGGTGAATTACAGAGTCATTCTAAGTTTCAATTTGCCCATCTGTAAAACAAGGTCAATAATATTTACTTTATATATAAAGTTGTTGTAAGATTAAAAGAGATGTTGACTGTAAATCCACACAGTAAGTGCTCAGTAAATGATGAAGATTGGAAAGATGATGATAAAGAAGATGATATTTGTCACCCCACTCATTGTCACCTCAGTTGTAGGCTTACATTAACTGACTTAGAAGTGGTAGAAGTTTAGAAACATGTATGGTGGGTCTTAAATAACTTGAGATGCTTGGGCATCTGGGGGTAGGGACAATATTAAAATGGAAAAAGATAGAAATTTTGCTAGTTAGGGAAGACAAACTATTTCTTAATTTTTCTGGGGGATGGGTCTTCTTAACCTGCTATCAAACATTCTCAGTGCTGAAGAATATGTGATGTGGGGTGTGTGTGTGTGTGTGTGTGTGTGTGTGTGTGTGTGTATATGTGTGAGTATGTGTGTTGCAAAAGAATTCTTCCTGGGGTTAGTTCTGTATAATTTTCAAAATTTGATTGTACTCTGATTGGCTCACTGTGGAGACAAAGCATGAAATGTTATGAGTTATTTTTTAATTACTATAAAAACTAAGCCAATTTGAAAAGTAAGCTCAGATGTGGTATGAGACTTGTTATGACTATTAGCACTTTTTTTTGGGGGGGGGGCAAGATTTTAGATAGCTGAGCAAACCAAAATACTAGAGCAGTGATGATAATGATAATGATAAAAAATGTACATTTACATGGAACTTTTCAGTTTACCTAGCATTTTCACATTCAGTGTCGTAGGTAGTTTATATAACAATTCTGGAACTTGAGCTCAATAAAGAAAGTTATTATTTTAATTTTATAGATGAAAAAACTGAGTCCTTGGGAGGTTTAACAACTTTCTCAATGAAACTCTGGAGAGTCAAGATTAGAACCATGGTCTTTGGGTTCTTTTTTTTTTTTTAATATATTTTATTGATTTTTTTACAGAGAGGAAGGGAGAGGGATAGAGAGTTAGAAACATCGATGAGAGAGAAACATCGATTGGCTGCCTCCTGCACACCCCCTACTGGGGATGTGCCCGCAACCAAGGTACATGCCCTTGACCAGAATCGAACCTGGGACCTTTCAGTCCGAAGGCTGACGCTCTATCCACTGAGCCAAACCGGTTTCGGCGGGTTCTTAATTTTTTCTAAACGTTAGTAAGAGGTAAAACAATAGAACTTAATAAAATAATTATTATCCTCCCACATTTATCTTGATTTTTATTAGCTTATTTAGTTTCCACTTCATTCATTCATTCAACATATATTGAGCCCTTTTCATTTGCCATATGCCATTAGAAATATAAAGATAAATATGTCACAATCATTGCCCTCAAGCAGCAGTAAATTTGTACTGTCTTTTATAAATCATACTTAGTTTATAGTTTATATTTTCTTAATTAAAAACTGAAACACACTACCTGGCAAGTATGACTACCATTATGGGAATAACCAGAGAGATTTTATGGACATGGGTCCTGGAAAACTGAGGATGTATGGTGCACGGTGGTTGTTGATAACTTATACCTCATTTTTACCCATTTCTCTGCTTCCTCCCTACTTATGCTCCGCTAAAATCCCCAAACAGTCCGGGTAGTGGAAGCTCACACCGGCCCCGTGGTGAAGCTGGCGGACCACCACACGCTGTGATGCGTTAGACTCTAGTCTTGCCTGGAGGATGGCAATTTTGGAACCGGTCTCCTTGGGAGACATCCCCACCATAACCGCCTCCCAAGTCCCTCAACTTTATCTCACTTTGAACTATTTCTTTTTAAAAGATAAACAAATCGAAAGCCTTAAGTATTATGAATATTCCCCAGCGTGGAGATGTGGTGCCAAACTTGTGCCTAGACCAGATTTGCAAAAGGGGCTGCGGTTTTATGAGGCCCTTTGCCTGGTAGCCCTCTGGTCCAGGTTCTATTCACTGTGAGCTCCTGGTGCATAAGCTCTGGCTCTCAGATGGCCAGGGAAGCGCAAGAGGAAACTAACAAGCAAGTTCCAAAAAGAGAGTACCAAAGAGGATTTGCTTTTAAAGATTTACTTTTTCTGCACCTTGAAAAATCCTGGCGGCTATCTTGGTGGCTGATTTGTGGCAACATTCTTTTGGCCTGGGTAAATGTTTGCTCCTTCTTTCCCCTCCCAGATTGTGCAATCCAGAGCATATGGGTCTTGATTCCCTCCCTGCCCTAAGGTGGAAACACGTAACCTGCCATCTGAGTGCAGAAGGAAAACATAGACTTTGTTCACGTCCCAGATTCTCTGCTTGAAGCAAGTGTAGGAATTTAACTGTGGTTGGAATGGGGAATTCTGACTATTCTTGGAACCTGAATACCACTCCACATTTCCAGTTTGGCTCCAATTGTTATCCTAGGATTCGGTACTTAGAGAAAAGCATTTCCATCCACAAAGCCCAGAAAACCAAAATATAAAACTCAGAGTTAAACACAATATAGATTTGCTAAAAGAATAAAATAAGTTAAAGTCCAGTAAATATATAAAAAGTAGGTTTGTGGAGGAGGAAGAGGAGAAATGTTTCTGGACTTCAGATAGATATGGTTTTGTAAATCATGACATCTGTGTTATGTAAAGGTCACAAATAAAATCAGAATCATACATTATAGTGTAAATTCTAGCCCAATAGAATTAGATGGAGATGGTCTTATAGAAAATGAATTATTGCGTTTTTCTCATAGTATTTCTGATGGTGAAAATCTAGGGCCGTGGTCGGCAAACTGCGGCTCGCGAGCCACATGCGGCTCTTTGGCCTCTTGAGTGTGGCTCTTCCACAAAATACCACGGCCTGGGCAAGTCTATTTTGAAGAAGTGGCATTAGAAGAAGTTTAAAAAATTTGGCTCTCAAGAGAAATTTCAGTCGTTGTACTGTTGATATTTGGCTCTGTTGATTAATGAGTTTGCCGACCACTGTTCTAGGGCAACCAATGTTTTAACAGGAAATACAAAATAAATGAACAATAATTCCTTGGCTAATTCTCATGATTTCACGATACACATAATAATTGCATTTTCGGTTTTGTTTGAATCCATTTCAAAGCTATTAAATATATGCTCAGTTGTTGAGTATGTATTCCAGGGAAACCATTGTTTAAATGTTCAAAATAACTAGGTAAGATTTCGTAGCTTTGGGGTGGGGGTTGATTCTGATTAAATGTAAAATAATTCAAAGAAGTTCAGGAGTCTGGTCTGTATGATTAATAGTCTGCAATAGATATTAGAAATCCAGACAGACTAAAGGCAAAATGCCTTCCCCTCATAGACAGACTGTATTTTAACCTCCAAGGACTCTGCATATTTAGTCACTCTCTCAATTCAGCTGCCTTTGCCAGCCCAGGCTTCATTGGATTAGAGAGTAGTGGAAAAATCCCCTCTCAGGAGTGATCAGATCAAATTCCCTAAGTGTTTAATCTGTCTGGCACATGGAAGGCCCTCTTGAGCTGTAGAGAGTGCATAGCAGAGAGAGTCGCCCTAGGCTGGTGTGCTGGTGCTTGGAAAGTGAAAGCTAGTTGTTCTTTTCTCCTCCCCAACTCACATTCCTGGCCTTCGACATCACGAGGTCATCGTTTGGTTGGAATAGAAGAGTGTGTGTTAAGGTCACACATGGCTAGGTGTCATTTTTGTCTGGGTCATTTACACAGGGCGCTTGGTAGATGGAGCCCTGTCACTTTCACAGAAAGGAAGTTCATTAGTCCTAACCCAAAATTTAACTTATGGTTCTTTAAAGCCTATTCCCTTGCAAATCTTAGTCAAGATGGAAAATGGTTCATTTCCCTCATAATAATCCAGTGGAGCATCTCCTAATCTCCCTGCATGCAGGTTCAGACTCTACCCTCTGTTAGCTGTGTGACCAGGGGCAAAATTTTTAACTCATCTATATCTCAGTGTTCTCATCTTTAACACAGAGACGATAATAATACTTCCCACCTAGGGTCACTGTAAAGATTAAACAAGCCCGGCTGGTGTGGCTCAGTGGCTGAGCGTCGACCTATGAACCAAGAGGTCACCAGTTCAGTTTGATTCCCAGTCAGGGCACATGCCGGGGTTGTGGGCTTGATCCCCAGTAGGGGGTGTGCAGGAGGCATCCGATTCATGTTTCTCTTTCATCGATGTTTCTAGCTCTCTATCCCTCTCCCTTCCTTACTCTCTAATAAAATAAATAAAAACATTTTTAAAAAATGTAAAAGATTGAATGAGACCACATATGTAAACAACTTAGAGCAGTGCCATGTGTATGGGAAGTACTCAGTGGATATTTATTATTATTGTTATTAAATTCTATATCCTGATCTCTCATTTACTTTTGGTATTCCCTATGCATCCCTTTTTCATGAACTCTGGAAAATGTTAACAGATTTCTCAATACATTCAATAATCATTCATTAAATACCTCTATGTGTAGGGTATTCTGTTTTGAGAGGCTTTCTGACACAACCTAAAAAGATAACCATTAATGCAGACTGGACTTTTCATGTGCTAATATGTGTATGGTAGACTAGACTAAAAATGCAGTCAAAATTTAGGGGGTGAGAGTAGGCAAGAATAAACGGAATGACACTTGTGGAGTTGGAGATTTACCTGCTTTGAGGGGTAAGTAGTTAATATCAGAACATCAGTATGGAATCATGGCATAATTAATCCTTGGTTATTTCATATGTATGTTTTTGGAATGAGTGGGGACATTAAGAGCATACAAGAAGACCTCTTTGGTACACACTAGAGTAACTAGGTCACTCAACTGCAGATCCTGAATGGGACATTAAGCAGAAAGAAGACTGGAAGAGAGAAACGATTGCTTATTCAGGGAAAGGGGAGGAGGTAATGGCTCTGTGCCTTCTGGACTCAATGGGAAGAGAGTGGGAAGATGGAAGAGTAGTCACCAAGGTTCCCTGGATGTGGAAAAAGGGCAGTGGGAGAGGAAGGAGCATCTGCTCCTATTGTCATTTTCAGATAATAGGTGGGTCTGCACCTGGCAGAGAGTAGAGGCAAAAGGAGACTCGTGCCAGAGCTAATAGGCCAAATTCATCTTCTGAAGGGCAGCAATGGGCTTCAGGAAATCTGAGCAGGCCAACGTGTGGCCTCCGTAAGTGTTGCCCCTGAAAAGAGGAACCAGGCATCTGTGTGGAGCCACATTGTTCCGGTATCCAGTGTGGGTTCAGAGGTCATCAATTGCAGCAATGATCATGGAGTGACATCTAGAAAGCCTGAGGGCAAGAAAGGGTCACCCAAGATATGAATCTCCAGCCAAATTGTCCTTTGAGTATGAAAGCAGCAGGGAGATATCCACAAGGATTCAAAAGGTCAAGAAATATAGGTCCTTTTGCAAATAAAAACTGTCTTGAAAACTAATCTAGGCAAATAAAAAATGAGTAAAAATAAAGAATTCAGGAGCTGAGAGGCTGTGGATTCATTTAAAATAGCTCTGAGAGCAAACAACTGTAGGAAGTATGGCTAAAGAAGAGAACTAAAGGTCACATATAAATATAACTAATCAAATTAGAAATGGGAGGAGCAGGGGTAGGAAAAAATATCTTAACTAACTTCCTCATCTTTCCCATTAGGGAGTCAGTAGATACCATTTAATGATGAAAGGGATAATTTAAAAATAACAACAACTTCAGCTCTTGAAATTTTGCATAACATTTTCTTAAATTAGGGAGTCCTCTTAAGAACCAATATCAGAAACACTTATCTGATATTCACCAGTCTTTTTTTATTTTATTTTATTTTTTTTAGTTTACAGTTTCTTTCTCATCTGCAAATTAAATTTAATTCCTTTAATTTAAAACTGCATGAGTATAATCTCTTTTTGTAAAGGTCGATATGGAGTCCTGGAATAATCAATTCTGACTTATTTGGTAGAACTTTCATATATCTTTCAGGCTTTATATCTGTTTATGTCCATGGAGAGGTATCTGGGAGAATGTTTTGTTGTTTGTTTAAAAAATTGATTTTAGAGAGAAGAAGAGAGAGGGAGAGAGAAACATTGATGTGAAAGGGAAACATCGATTGGCTGCTTCCTGAATGCTCCCTACCAGGGATTGAGCCTGCAACTACAGCATGTGCCCTGACTGGGAATCAAACTGGCTAGGTGCTAGGGTCTATGCCCAACCAACTGAGCAACACTGGCCACGGTTAAATTTTTTTTAATGTCCTCTATCACCTGAATTTTTTGAGAGTATTTGCAGGGCTTTAACTTACTTTATTCTTTCAACAAATCTATACTTAGAATTTTCAATTTTAGTTTTCTAGGATACGTGGATGGAAACACTTTTCTCTAAGAACCCTATTGTGTGATAACAATTGAATCAGTTGATGTATTTAAGTAAACTGGTCATCTTTTTACAGAACAAGAGGCAATTCTTCTGGAGGGCTTGGGAGTGAGGAGTTTGGGGAGAGGTGTCATTGGTACAGATGAAATGTGTTTATTAAGTAACTAGAGGCCTGGTGCACGAATTCATGCATGGGTGGGCTCCAGCCAGCCCGCCCTGATAGGAGCTGATCAGGCTCAGCTGGCCATGGGGAGGGGCTAAGGGCGGTTGGCCAGCAGGCCCTACCCCCTGGTCGAACTCCCGGTCAAACTCCTGGTAGAGGGGAAAATTTGCATATTAGCCTTTTATTATATAGGATATCCTAAACCAGTGATTCTCAACTTGGGGGGGGGGGTTTCACTCCCTTCCCCCAACTCAGGGAACATTTGGCCCTGGCTAGGGACAGTTTTGTCACCACTGGTGTTGGGGGAGTGTTATGGGTATCTAGTTGGGGGAGTGCTACAGGTATCTATTTAGTTGCTAAATATGCTAAATATACAGGACAGCCCTACAGCAAAGGACTATCTGGTTAAAAATGTTAATAGTGCCAATTTTGAGAAACCCTGCCCTAAAGTCTTGGAAAGGAAACCATTATATAGACAATTAATTCACTCACAAGAGTGGACCTGGAGACAGGGGATCTAATTTTGGAGATGAAAACTCTCTAAGGAGCTCAGTATTCTCTCTGGCTACAGGGTTTTTAGCCAGTACATTTATTAAAAACAACATTTCTGCTTTTTATTGGTTTTTAATTAGTCTTTAACCGTAATATCAATTTGTTTGTCACTGAGGGATGAGAAGTTGTCATTGTAATCAGTGACCTTCACTGAGCTGGTCTCTGACCTCGGTCCTTACCCACTGCGCAAGCCCAGCCAGGCTACTTGAAGTCTTTGTGAAACCAGTTGATGGTCAGGATCAGTTGAATTAAGCAGGAAGTTAATACAGGAAGACTGGACCTGTCTTGGTATATAAGCATGTAGGAATGAACTCCCTCTCCTCACTCACCGTAAGGACTATCCATTGCTGTGAATCAGAAACAACACATTAATAGATGGGAGTGGGAATGGCTTCAGTTGAGTGGAGATTTGCTCTCAGCCCAACAGCACCCACGCCAGAGAAAATCTGTGCATGCTGAATTGCCTGCCTGGTTTATGATTACAAACAGCCTTCATAGGAAATCTCAGCATTGCTGGCTGCTGCTTTCAGCAGCTCTTTCTGAAGCCAGTGTTCCTTGATGTCAATTATTTTATTTTAGCCACAGCCATTACTCTCTGGCAGTGCTTCCTGCAAATGTGTCATTTCAGGAAAGCTAAACCTGGAAATGGCTCATGACGTGCCATCTGACGTGACCATGCCAAGAACACATGGCTCTTGTGCGTATTAGATGCCAGATGAACAGAACTCTTGGTCTGAAGCTTTGATAAGGTCAGAAATCTTTGCAAAAATAAAAAGCTACCATTTCCTTGGCTGCAGTGATGTAGTTCCCAATATCTTTACATTATGCCTAAGACTTGTACTTTGACTTATGTCTGTTGTAGAGAGCTTAGGAAATGTAAATGTGGCTTTAAGAAATGTAGAATCCTTTGGCATTGGAGAGCAAGTGAGGCATCCAAGGCTGTTAGAAGCAGTGGCTTTCAGCTAAATATGCTAATTGCTGTGTATATTAGCAATTTAAAACAGAGATCCTAGGGTCAAGAGTGTGGGGGTGTGTAATTCACTATATGTAACACTAATGAGTTAGTACAAAATGAAAAAATATGTAGCTATTACCTATTGATATATGGATCTTGTCTGGGGGAGAAAAAGTGCCTTTATTTAATTTTCCATAAACCAAGTATATCTAAGGCATATACTAAAGTATATTTCTAAGCATATGCCATAAAAATAGATTGAATTTAAGTAGAGAAATGTAAATAAGGAGCCAACTGACCCTGACCTTTGCCTCTTAGTGCCTTAGCCCACAGCAGTGGGCCCTCAGCTTTGCAGGTCCTTTAACTGGACATTATTTGTTCATCCTGAGTTTTTGAGGCTCATAGGACAGACCTTACTGATGTAACTTAAACAGAAATACTACAGACAGCCAGAATGAGAATTAATTTGGAGCGAGAAATATTACTGCCTAGTAAGTCAGAACACCGATGTTATCACAAATTCCATATAAGTTACAAGTACATCAAATCTATAGATTGAATAAATGACGTTTCACATATGAGCTCTACTGGTTCATAGATGTATAAAGCTGTGTTGATTTGAAAACGTTATTGTATTTGTGTTTTTTAAAATTATGTGTGTTTTTTTTTTACAATTAAAAGTTCCTAAAAGAGTATTTTGATTAAGCCTTTACTTTTCTACATTGTAAGGTAGCCCCTCTCTCCCTCCCCAACCATAGTTTTCCTTTCCTCAGTTTCGGTTACCCAAGGTCAATTGCAGTCCAAAAATATTAAATGAAAAACTTCAGAAATAAACAATTCATAAGTTTTAAATTGCACATCATTTCCAGTAGAGTGATTAAATCTCACACCATCTCGCCTCGTCCTCTCAGGGACCTGAATCACCAGGGTCTCCATGCTATATTCCATCCCCACCTGTTAACCCCTTAGTAACCATCTCAGTTATCAGATTGGCTGTCATAGTATTGCAGTGCTGTGTTCAAGTAACCCTTATTTTATGACTGATAGCCCCAAAGTACAAGAGTAGTGATGCTGGCAATTCGAATATGCCAAAGGGAAGCCATACAGTGATTCCTTTAAGTGAAAAGGAGAAAGGTCTTGACTTAAGGAAAAAAAAATCTTATGCTGCGATTGCTAAGGTCTAGGGTAAGAATGAATCTTCAATCTGTGAAATTGTGAATGTTAGAAAGAAATTCACGCTAGTTTGCTGAGAGAGAGACCACATTCACATTTCTATTACAGTATATTGGTATGATTTTTCTATTTTATTATTAGTTATTGTTACCCTCTTACTGTGCCTAATTTATACATTAAACCCTATTATAGGAATGGATGTATAGAAAAACACAGTATACATACTAGTAGGGTTCAGTACTATCCGAGGTTCTAGGCATCCTTTGGGAATCTTGGAATGCATCTCCCAGGAAAGGGGACTGTTGTAATCTGGCATTCCTAAAGTGCCTTTTGGCCATTCAGTTTAGACATTAACTAACTAGTACATTTCAGGCTACTGCATGATGATGTTGCCTATCAGCCAACTGTTCAGTTTTAGTGTTGTCATCTTTGTGCACCAATATTTGTACAATTATTTGACTATTGTTTTCTGGTTCAATCTCACTCTCTCACAAAAAGGTGGAAAATAAAGTGACGAATGCAATGTTTAAACTAGTACATAACTAGAAACATAGATCTCATTAACCTAATGTAATTGAGTCTTTAGACAAAGTGGCAAATCTTAGGTTTCCAACAGACAATGATGTTGCATAAGGCTGTTGGTTATGTTCACTTGTCATAAAAAAGAATGCAGTTGAAGAACATATATGAAATGCTGAAAGTATATTATCAGCTATTGTGCTAAAAGGATTTTATAATAAACTTTAACTCATTGGAGACAACCTGTTCCTTATAAGACCCAAGTCTAATGTTGGGAATTTTGCGCAAAATAAAGCCCCTCTCTCCCTGGAAATTTCCCCATATTTGAAAAGTTTGAAAGCCACTGTGATTGTATCCTCCAGTCATATTTCAGAGGAGAACCTTAAGATGAATTCTTAGGACACCTTTTCACTGGCATAGCATACTTTCCACCCTCTATGAGTGGACATGGACACATTTCTCGGCTCCTTTGACCTACACTCCATGTAGTCTACCAGTCTTTTGCATACTAGCCTTTTCCCATGCAAGCTGCAATTGCAAAATGATACATCCTTGACAGGACTTAATGTATTTCCTAAGCCTCCCTTAGCACACATCTACAAACCACCTCGGTGATGGTTGTTCTGATCATGGATAAATTCATGCATTTTTTGTTGGTGTTCACTAGGTTTTCTAAGAGGATCATCTTTCCTGATTTTATCCTTAATTTGGGTTCTTTTATCATCATCCTCTATGGCATGGCCTCCCTAGTCCTCAAAGCAATGTTAGCTTAATCCTAAAGATGTAAAGCATTTATAATATTTGGAATGTGAGGTATTTTATATTGTCAATAATAAGGACTTCAGCTATTGCTAATTGTATTACATTTGAGAGCACTATATTGTTTAAGAATCAATTTCACTGCCAGGCCTTTTTGTTGTCTGATTTTGTATCAGGGTTCAAAGAAATGGGGGAGATAGAACAGTACTCTCATTCCCTCAATCAACCCTGGTCTTTGTTCTGGACAAATGCACCTGCCCTCAGATCACAGTCACACCCCCACCCCCATTCTAACTCTTTTTCAGGCAGTCCAGGAAAAAAAGCAATTTTATAGACATCTTTGAACTATTTTTGTGAGTCTCCGGAGAACATAGAAATAAGCATACTGTAAAGTTTTCTGTATATTGATCTGACAATATAACTCTCAAGTGGAAATCTTATTTTTTTAATTTTCCAATTATTATAGGGCACCTTTCATATTCAAGACATGAGCCAATATGCTGATTTGCTAATTTATGATGCCTTTATTTCTTCTCAGTGACTTGTCTATTGTTTGGGGCACCCCCCTTTTCAGAGCAGGGTATGTGGGTGGCAGAATCAGGTATCAGGAATATGTATGGACTTAGGGAAAATAGACTTGATTTCAGGCTTGGAGAAATATTTAGTGTAAGCCTTTGAAAAATTGATGAATAACTCCTGAGCTGACAATATACCTTTTCAATGAAAAAGTACCTGGAAGAGTGTTCAGTTGAGAAGGTCTCGTGAAGAAGGCCATAGAGATGTAGAAAAAGTGCGACCAGAAGAGTGATCACATGGATGGGGCTTACTGAAGCCCTATCTGGGGGAAGAGAGCCACCCTGGGGATGTTGGAACTTTTCAGTTCCAAAGAAGTCCATAATGTGGAAATAGGTGAGAACAGTATAGTCATTAGACTCTGTTTTTGTCACTATTATTAGATGGATGCCTCCGCTGCTCTCTCTCAATTTTATTAACATTATATTGGTTTAAACCTCTTGTTCTGATTCCAGGGCAGAGCTCCTTTGGGCTCTCCCCGTAAGTTTCCGGGTAGAGTTCACATGGAATGTCAACATTCTGTTTCTTATGACAGTAATTTCTCAAGGTGAACCAATGAAATGGCTCCTGGTTTTGCTAGGTCTTCCCATACAGCCTGAGTGCAGGAGAGAATCACACCAACCTGACTGCTTATTCTAGTCCACTGTATTTTGAATAAATTAGGCATTCTAGAGGATGTCCTAATTAAAGAAATGCCCCTGGCATTTCCTACCCTGCAAAAGTAGTATTCTCATCTATCTTTAAAATACTTAATGCAAGCCCAAGCATCTAAATTTAATTGTAATTCAGTGAACCTAACCCATTTACTACAAAGAGGGTATCTATTGAAGGTTTTGGGCAGGGGGAGAAAGTAAGGGATGGCATTGAGGATATACCTTCTGGTCTCTAAATAACCTTCGATGGAACCTCTGCTCCTATAGCTCTGTCTTGTGCCCTGTGATTAGGTCAGGGGCATTCTTCTTGCTGTTGGGAACAATTTGAACAATTTTTTTAGACCTTCTCTGATGTCTTAGGCTATGCAGAGAACTGGTGAGAACTTTGGGAAGAAGATCGAGAAATCATAGCTGTCCCACTTGATTTGGTCTGTTGTTGATATTCAGATTATGATGGCAAAAACGGATTACTTATTAATTGGTTTATGGCAGGTTAAGTACTAAGATAACATTGGACTCTCCCCCCGCCCCCACCAAGGATTTTCCTGAGAATAATCTTTTTATTTTCTGTGATTAAAACCTAGAGTAAGCCATAAAAACAAATGAACTCTCCTTTATTGATAAACAAAGAGAAAATACTCCCTTGATGTAAGGGGTGTGGCATGAGGCTCTTTCTAGCATTCTGTCAGCTTCAATTAACAAGCAAAGCTCCAGTGTTCATTACCCTTAGGTTATAAAATAGCAAGTGGTTATTAACTGCTCTTAAAAGGAGCTATAATTACAGTATCGCCAAATGCTGAGTGTGTGGTTTCTCCCCCTCCCCCCCTTTTAATGTACCAGGGATTCCAGCATCTCTTCACACTGTTCTAATTTAAAAGTCTCCAGTGATCTCTAGCCCCCGGCATTTCCTACCATCCCAAGAATAATAGCAACACTTATCTACCTAAAATAAACAAGCAGACACTTTCAGGGCAGCTGGAGACCTTGAACAGTTTTGGCCATGGCTTATCAGCCTCCTGTGATGCAGCTGTAAAGCCAGGAAACTCTTGAAAACTTAACTTTATCCTGAATACAACATCCCTAGCCATGTCACATCTGCATTCATGAGCTGGAAGGATCCTAGGGACTTAAATGAAGTTAAGTAACCTAACTTACCAGGCGATTGGGAAGGGTTCCTTCGCTCTTGATGTGATTATCCTCATTATTCATTCTGCACGGGGGAAAAACTGTTGTCTGTACATAACTGTGAACCGAACATGTCAGGAGTCTGCCAGGCCCATATCTGCATCTTTGCATTTTGTTGTCACTCTTAACCAACAAGGTATAATGGGTGTCTCTGCTGAATTTCCCCGTGAAATTCAGGAGGTACTGAAATAGAAGGATTTGGAGGAAACTCCAAAGCACAGTGACAACTTAGCAACTTGCCAGAGCCTTAGGAGTAGGGGAGTATAACCTGCAGCCTGTGCAGTCTTCGGTGTGCTCAGTCTTTTAGGGAGTCCAGTGCAGGCGAGTGCAGGACTGAAGCTTTCCAACAGTAATGCGACATAAACATGTATCTTACCATTCACCAGAAGGGATGCTACTGATGTGCTAGGAGAGGGACCCAACACCTACACTTCCCAACAGTAAAATTGAGGTTACAGTGACCTTTCTACCTTTCAATGCTCTGTCTCCCCTTCTATTTACAGGGCAAGCAAGTGGGTTTACAGTTGTTCATATGAAAAAATACTATAATACTAGTAATTAAAAATAATAATACAAGAATAAATTGTGTTTCACATACTCACAACTGTAAACCTACTTTTGCCCCCTCCCCATGTATTGTATGTATATTGTGAGACACCTGCCTTGGGCCCAGTGTCCAGATGGCAGCCCTGGGACTAAGAGACCAGTAGATGAATACTTACTGCCCTTATTACATCATCAGTTTAGTGAAGTGGCTATAGATACACATCAATGCTGTTCATTAGCTGAGCACCTACTGTGGGGATTAGTTTTGGAGACACAAAGATGGAAAGAACATTGCTTCTGCCTCCAAAAAATTTTCAGTCTACTTGCTGAGAAAATCCAAAGAGGTACTTCAGAATACAAAGAGGAAAATCAATGGAAGAGAATTGCTTGAGGATTTCAGGGGAGACTTCTAGGAGGAGGTAATACCTCGGGCGAGTATTGGAGAGAAAAGAGGAATTAGATGTCAGGGGAATTGGGAGTGGGTGGACGGGAGGTAGGAGAAAGGGCATTGCAAGTTGAGGCAATGGCACAGCAATCACTCACTGTTGGGAAACAGCAATTGTCTAGAGCTCCTGGTTGACCTGTTCCTAAGTCTGGCATCCTTTTGGGCTTGTCTTCCCTGCTGTAGCAGCCTTCGGCAGGACAGAAAGACCTGCCCAGGCACCGCAGGCCTGTTCTGGGTTTCGGAATGATTTGATAGCACAGCTGGATTTGGCTCTTACCAGTTAGGAGGTGCAATCGGAGCTCTATTGGCACCCTCAAGAGAAGGGCCAATAGGAGTACCTTCTAAACAGTTAAATGGTTGCACCAGCAAAATAAAGGGCCCAGTGTGGAGTGGGGGTAAATATACCCTAGAACATTAAGAAATCAAGGTAAGAAGTCTTTGGCTTCCTCTGCTTCCTTTTCAGTTCCACTTTACGTCCACCCTCAATTCCTCTGTGTCTGGAAGGAAAACGCAGAGTCACAACACTTGGACACCAATGACATCTGACTGGATCTGGAGCTTCGTGCATCAGGGAAGTGGGATGTCTTCCGTTCCAATGTTTTGATTCCCCTCCTTCTGCCGTCCCTCCTCCCCAATCTCACTTAGCCATTTCTGCAGCTGTTGTTGGTAAGGAAATGGTAAACATGCACATAGCTTAAGTATGACAATATTATACAGAGCTTTCTTCGTGCGGCTGCTATATAAACCAGGCTCATGTATTGTAAAACCACAATGAGCAGCAAGAAGCATCCCTTCCTTAAAGCATATCTCTGGCTGGTTCTCCGACTGAGATAGTTCCCAAGCACTTCTTAGGTGGCCTGACCACTGAAGGTCAAATGAGCCTGGCGATGAACTAGCGTGTCAAAGCAGGAGACTTCCCCTCTGCTTCCTTCCACTGGCCTTTTTCTTTCTTCCACTTCTCACAGATTGCTCATTATGTCCCCAAATCAAATGACATCTGGTCATTCCTCCCCTCAAATCTTTCTTCACTGGTCACAAACTGTGACCTCTCCTACCTGCCACAGTCCAGTGGAAGGAAGGTGAGGCTGGTGCAAGATTTCATATTAACATTCAGCACTTGACAAAAGCTATGATTATTTTTTAAATTAAAACAAAACAAAACAAAACAAAGCAAAACAAAACAAATGATCATCTCCTAGTTTTTGAATGCAGGTTGATCTAGATTTGCTTCTTAGTCTGCCTTCATTACAGTGTTTTAAATTAAGGTTGGATGCATGAGCACTGGTCAATAAAGGGGAGGAGGACACCATCGTCTGATGGATTTACCTCAAGGTCACTAACTGGAAAAATTCCATTTTTCAGTCATGGCAGGTGTGTTTTCTTCCTCCCTCCCTAAGCCCAGGTTGCACTGGCCTTGGCTTCCACACACCCTGTGGTGTGTGATTTAGGAGCAAGCCCACGCAATGAGGCTGTGGAGGAGGCTCCAAGTTAAGGAGAGAAAAGCCCTGCCCGGAGAGTGCAGTTAAAAGCACATTTCTTTATTTCTGGCTTCATCCTATTCACACTTTGTTGCACATTCTGCAGTGTGCAAAGGGGAGCACTGTTTATCCACACAGATATTGAATTGTTGATCTTAATTGGTCTTTATAACTGTCTGCTTGGTTTTCATTTATCTTCCCCCCAGTTTAATTAACCCTTCTCCCTGGCCCCTGAGACCAGGGTCCTGTCCATGCCAAAACGCTGACTCCCACAGCAATGGGGCTGGTGAATGGACAGATCTGTCACAGAGCAGTCCTTGTTTTCTAGTCTTCGTTATCAACAGATCATCAGAGGGACCATTGGCTTTGCGCTGGGGTATAAAGAAAGGACATTCCTATTGCTTAACCGTTGCCTAATTTAGCAGTCAAGAAAGTGATTTCTTAGGGGTAAGAAAGGGGAAGGTTTATTGAAAGGAATGCCCAAGATATAATATTGTGAATTAAAGTCATGTGATTACATACCTACCTTTCTTTATGTGAGTGTATTTTATAATAGGTATATTCTTGAAAATGTATAAGTTGAAACTTAAAAAGTTATCATAACTACTAGTACAGAGGTGCTATTTCAGACTTTGGTTAAGTGAAAAAACAGTTTGTAAATAAATACTCCCTCTCTAATTTAGTTTCTTTTCTTTTAATATATTTTTATTGATTTCAGAGAGGAAGAGAAAAGGAGAGAGAGACAGAAACATCAATGATGAGAGAGAATCCTTGATCGTTGCCTCCTGCATGCCCCACACTAGGGACTGAGCCCAAAACCCAGGCACGTGACTTGAATCATGACCTCCCAGTTCACAAATTGATGCTGAACCACTGGACCACACCGGTCAGGCTAGTTTCTATGTAATGAGTGTACCAAAGGTTGAGTTTGCATAAAGCCAGGGCAACCTGAATTTTGACCTGCATCTCACTGTGCCACTGATGGGAAGGTGTGACCGATGGTGAGTATGCTTATCTCTCTGTTATGTGTGCTGCTTTTTACATAGTCCCCACCCGCTGTCAACCGCCTGCTGGCCTGCTGGCAGATTTTGTCCTTCCAGAGACTCAGTATGACCGCATTTATTTGAGGTTTTGAGTATGTGTTATCAAAGCCCGAGTGACTCTAGGCATTGTTCATTCAACTTGAGGCAGAATTGCAACCCATGAGAGTGGTACAACCCCTTAGAGTGGGGCTGTTCAATATGGGGCTGTTCCCTGGAAAATTACCCTGTCCATCTAGACAACCTGACCTCCATGGATTCGATTCTAATGTTTGGTGAGAGGAAACTGCTGTGTGGGGAATAGGGATGATGAAGTGCTCTGTCTGCTTATGTTGGATCCCTTCTGTCTTCATTAGCAGGTTCCCAAGTTGAGCCAAGAGATGAGGCTAGCTACGTAAATGACACTTCAATATCCAAATGTGCTCCCTCCTCCACCCCCACTTTCTAATGATGGAATTTAGCCACAGGCTCCAGTCCAATCACTAAATACTACACACTACAGGGTTTATGGTCGTTGACAATCTGCTTGAAACGTTTTCCAAGCAAAATCCCAATGTCCTTTGAGAACAAATTCTTCAACTCTTTCTACTTCCAGCCTGAGAAGCAGGTTAGAGTTTGAGTTACTATTTGTTTGGGGCATTTTGAACGTACCCTAGTTTACGTGTAACCTGGCCTTGACGTTCTATGGGAATAATAGTAGAATATTTATTGAAAAGGGCAATGATATAAGGTAAAGTAGTCTGGTCCTTACCCAGGCTGCCCCATCCTGAGGGAGAGTCTGTGCCATGTTTTATGAAGGGCAATGAAGGCCCTGCCTCTCAGAGCCTCCCCTAGACCAGAAAAGGATACCCCAGTCACCAGCTCAGTCATCATCCCCTTGGTGCAGATGTAGGTACAGTTGGTGCCACATTCTGGGCCCCTCTACTAGGGAAGGTTACTGACACTGTAGATCATCCTCCCTTTCTCACAATTATTCCTAGGCCTATTCCTGCTCTCCAGGTATATCATTGCCTATGATTTTCCATTCGTCACTTATTTGATAAATTCATTTATCACCCTTCCCTGGGCTTGCTGGGCACAGAGCACTGTGCTTCATGATGGAAATGCCAAGCAGATTAAGACCCACTGCAAGAGGATGCAAGCCAGCGAGGAGGCCACTGTGTGCAGAGGCAGCAAGCACAGCATTGTGTGGGAGAGTTGTGATAGAAGTATGGACAGCATCAAAGACACAGAGCAGGGGTCACTGTGACAAATTAGTGCTTTATTTGTAATAACATTCATCACTATGAGCTTAAAGCTAAGACATTCTTTAAAATCATTCTTATTGCTCAGTATTGGACTTGGTCATTTCTTTACTAGTGACATGTGGACAAATGGGGGGGTGTGTTTCTTGGAGATATTGGCTTTCCTAAAGTAGTGCCCACCCTGAAAAAAAATGAGAACTGAAAATATAAAGCATATCTTTCAACCTACCCATCTAGGAAGTCTGGGAGTAATTTCACATAATTTCTGTTTTCAAATATTTTAATCTAAAGACATCATTTTAAGACATCTCTTTAGATACTAATGAATAAATCCTTAGTGAATTTGTGGATGTGTCATAAATTTAAAATGTCAAGCAACACACTAGATTTGGAAGTGGAGACATTTCTCAGGAACCAAAATTATGTATGTGGAAATGGAGATGGATTAATAAATATAATCAAAATCCTGCCAATAACAATTGAAATGGAAATTACCAGGGTAGAAATTACTCTTGATTAAGGGAAATGCTTGCAATACAGATTTTTATAGTGCAATTCTATTATTATTTATATACTACTTACCTGGCATTCATCCTATGCCAGCCTGCGTTATTGGGGGGGAGGGGGTTCCTCTCTCCTTATCTAAAATGCAAACACCTTGAGGGCAAGGATTTATTGAATCCCCAGGATCTGTGTGTTCAGTGAGTGCTGCTATTTCTGCTACTGATGGTTCTAGCCCACTCTGAACCTACATCAGTGGTTAAAATCCTGCCAACTCAAATCTCACCAAGCCTTTATTAGCTTCAATTCCCAGATCTCTCTGGGGGCATTGGCACCAACATTATGGTGCTTTTACTTCAGGGTGCCTAAGTACTGGGAGGAGGACAGGAGGGGTTTGATGTTCTCTTTTTACTCAGAACAGCCCAAGAGTAACATTTGCAGGCTTCCAAAGGGGAATAGAGTGGAATATGGCTATTATGATGTGTGTATGTGATGGAAAGCATGGCTCCAAAGGAATTTGGAATGAATATAATGAAGTAATAAGGATGAATAGTTTGATTAAATCTAGTAAAAGAATATCTAGTCTTAGAATCTGAAAAAAACACTTGATGATATAAATAAAGACCGGGTCACAGCAGGGTCTCCAGTGCAACCAAGTGTGTGTATCAGCACAGTGTGGAAAGTTCCAGAAGCATCCAGGCGTGAATCTAAAAGTTAATAATATTCATTGGATGCAGGGGCAAAACATGGAAAGGCAACTACCACAGTGCATAGATGTCTATGGGGAAAGTCACCTGCCAACCTGAGCACTGTCTCCTACCCCTCACACTGGGAATGGAAGTGCCTAGAAGACAGGGGCTTCTGGTGCTGCTTATCACGCTCAGTATGTGATAGGGAATGAGGCTCCAAGGACAGCTTCCTTCGTAGGGCAAAGGAAAACACAGCCGAGAAGGGCTACTTAAGTAGAAAGTGGGAGGTTGGAAGACTGAGCACTTTATTGGACAAAAGGTCAACATTCATGAGTGAGAAAAAAGAGGTGGTGTTTGGGGGTGGGGAAGTGATGGAGGAAAAATTCCAAAGTATGCCCCAAGTCAGGCTTAGGAATGTGTCTCAATTAGCAAAGGAAGTGAGCTGGAAGCTCTGTCTTCTGATACACATGGACAGGGATGGAGAGAGAGGAGGGGGAGCAAGTGAAGAGAGGGCCAGACAAGAGCATGAACTAGTCCATAGGGATGAAGCGCTTTGCACTAAGCCCTGAAATACCCAACAAGCATACGACAATTTTAAAATTCGACTTTTGCTCACAACAACATTGAACTATCTCAGTTTGGTGCAAAAGAGCAGGGCATCATTCCTACAGAATGAGTGCGGCTTGAGGGGTAATTCTCCTGATTCTGCAACTCTGCTATGTCACGTTTGCCCACTCTGGGGCAACAAGGGCTTTCTTTGATGACTCCTGGCTCCACTCATATTACCTCCCCACACATGCAGATTCATTCTCCCCCTTTTTCGTGCTTAGCTCTGTGCCCTGAGAAGCTGACCCTGAGTTCAGAGGTAAAAGGAGAGATTGGCCAGGGTACTTTCTTCCTGCTTCCTCCCTGCTTCTTAGTCTCATCTATGGCAGTTGCTGTGTTTCTCTATAGACTCAGCTTTCACTGGGTTCCCAAAACACTACTTCCTTCCCTTTCAGCCTAGGCTGGTACCAGCCTCCCATTGTTGCTGCAACACCCCTGGTTTATTCACTTAGCTCTGCCCACACCTCTGTCTCTTTACCTTGATAATCTGAAGTGAATTTTGTCTGTTGCCAAAACTAACACTGACGTTGTGCCAGGCTCTATTCTCAGTCCTCTGTGTGCATGAACCCATTTAATCCTCCCAACACTTTGTTGATGAGGATGAGCCACAGAAAGGTTCAGGCAGAGTCTATGCTCCTGTCTGGCCCTTTCTTCCACTCTGCCTGCCTAAGGTAACACAGTAAGCGGCAGAGTCAAGGTTTGAACCTAGACAGTTGAGCTTTAATCTCTTAGCACTTAACCACTGATCCATCCTACCTCTCTTCCAGCTCACATCACTTCCTGGAGCACAGCTAAGAATGAGAAAGTAGATGCAAAGATGCAAAGAGTTCTCATACTAGTTCATATACTAAAGCTTATTAGCTCATATACTAAAGCTTATTAGCTAATTAGCATATTACATTTTTATTATTATAGATAGTAATTGTCCTGAGTTACTTTTTTACTTACTTATTTTTAAAGGCATTAATATGTGAAAAGCTTAACATACTAAGAAAGTTACAATACACAAATGTGCTCGATAGTGATATTGACAGATTGACCTTCCTGCACTATATGTGATCTTGAGTTTGTTTTTACCCACTCATATTTCCATGTTTGGTTATTCAGACTGATTATTCCCTAGAAATACCTGGCTGATTAAGCATGAGTCACATGCAACAAAGGCAAATGCAGATGTTTGTGCTACTCAACCAAGTATTCATAAAGAAAATGCAAACTTTGTTCAAATCGACCAGGGCACGTCAAAATACCCTTCTCCTTGGGAGAGAGCTGCACCTATTAAAGAATACTGCACCTTCTTTCTTTTTTATTTTGTTTGAAACTCATATAGTAACCAGTGGGAAAACCACTCATGTACCAAGAGATTAACATAATTTCCAAAGTATCAGGATCATCAAGAGAATCTGGACATATGGGAGGTGGTGGTGGGATTATTGGTGGTCAGAGGGAAATGAAGGCAGCCAGCATGATAGGAAGGGTGGTGATGGTGGTGGTGGGCCATTGAATTTTAGACATGGCTTTCCTGGTGCCAGTTCTGATCCTGGCCTGGGGCGAGAGGTAGAGGGAGAGAAGAGTTCCACAAAGCAGCTTTTCACTTGATGTTATTTGGTTTGTTTTCAGGATATGTGGAGGAGATCTCATTTCATTTGTTGAAATTTGACTTTCATTTTCATTCTCCTGAGCATCCTGTTCTATGTTATTAGCTACTTCAGCCCTTGTGGAAAGTAAATCAGACAGATTTTGCTCCTCTCTATTTCCACATCCGGTATAAAAGCCACATCACAGTTCTCTCTCTTAAAATCAATGGCAGCAATGATCACTGGGTAAATGCAGTCTTCTCCTGACCAAATGGCAGAACATTTGTCACCAACTTTCCACTGCTTCAAGGGAGTTGTGCTATTCTTTTTTCGGCTTTTATTCTTAGCAGGTTTTCTTTTAGGTGTGCCTTTTGATTTATCCGAAGCTTCAGAAATGTCACCATTCTTTAGAGCATGCTCAAATGAGGCCACAGCTTTATCTAAGCTTTGATCAGTGCTGTATCATCCTGCTTGTCCGAATCATCGCTCTGAGTCGTGTGCAGGGACACAGCCACCACCACGAGGTGAATGCCATGTGCAAGGAATGGGCTGCCCACCTCCCTGAGTCACTTAAGGTAGAATTACTGTCAACATACTTTGTTTACTGAAGCAAAGGAAATATACACCTTTTAGAAAGCTTTTCACCTCCAAAGATGACATCATTAAGGTTACTCTTAAATAGGTCAACTTCAGGTATTGGGAAGATTCACTTGAAATACGATACTTCTTATTGATCTATAGATGCCAAAGAAAAGAAATTGCCATATGAGGCAGATATTTATCAAATATCCCCACCTGCTCTTTAGCAGAAGCTAAGTCCACCTGCTCTTGATTCATGGTCATAGTTGACATTTAAAACTTTTTCAGTCCTGACGTGGGTGACTGGACAAACACGAGCGCTCACCGGGCGGGTGCCAGCGCTGGCTCCCTGGGAAATGGTGCAAACACAAGAACTCAGGCTCCGGGTATCTGAACATCGGACGGTTTCCTGTTCTCAGAGTCGGTCATGTCTTTTGGACCGGACTGGAATATTCCATCAGCCTGTTCCTTACAGCAGACCAAACGACTGATTCCTTTCTTGTGTTTCTCATGGCTCATCTTGTTTACATGCTTGCCTGCAAAAAGCTGATGTGGGGATGTGATGACAGCTTGTGGGCTGCTGAGCGACTGGCACTGGTCCACCGGAGTCCAGCCTCATTTCTTCCCCCCACCATTAGCTCAGAAGTTGGGGCATTGAACAAGGGGAAATTCAACAATGGCCATGCCAAATATAAGCCAAGAGCCCCTCTTTGCTCATCTGCCTCAGCCCTGCATCTCTGCTCCCAGTAACTCCTCCCCTCCCCGCTCTAAAAGGGCCCTAGTACTGTTTTTTATTAGCTCACTCTGAAAACAAATATTTCAGCCTAGGTACACAGAGGGATCTTTAAGGCATGGTTTCTGGGGAATGTCTTACAGCAACAGCCTCACACAGACTCAGCTCCTGTAGAGCTGCTTGTCCTTGACACTGCTGACATTTGGGACCATGCTGTTTTCTGTTGTGGGGCTGTGTTGGGCACTGTAGGGTGTTTAGCTGCATCCCTGGCTTCTACACACTAGATGCCAGGAGCATGCAGACTCTCTCCCATGTTGTGCAATGAAAATGTCTCCAGACATAGCCAATATCTCCTTGGGGGCAAAATTGCCCCTAATTAAGAAGCACTGTGCTAAGGAAAAGACATGAGGAGACCCTAACCTTCAATCTCCATTGGACACTGGGGTCAATGACTAAATTGAAGTCTCCAGCTCTTGGCCGTGAGATATGTGGACAGTTGTCTTCTATTTGTAGTGTTGTCATGAGGATGAAGCATTAGATCTGTCTGTATGGAATCCCTGGGTTGACTGGGAACTTTCCAGTAGTCAGAGTTGTCCCAAGTTGAAATGAGTGGCCTCAGGAGTGGCTGGACTCCCCTTAGGGGGCAGGCTGGATATCTTCTATTTGCTCTTCCAGAACCATCTAACCTCCTCTCCCCTGCTCTGTGCCCCAGAGTCTCACCTATAGGGACTCTATTGATGGGTTTCCTTGCCTTCTGGCTTCTAGTTGGAGGGACGGAGGAGGTGCGGTCAGGGCACTCATTTCCCAGGTCCCCTCATCATGCCAGGTCACTGTGGGCTTACTGTGTCCTGTGACAGAGGTCTCAGCTACTGTGGGGTAGCCATCCTTCAGAGTGCTCTGCCACTGGGGCCCAGGTGTGATAGGGAGGCCTCTCAGGTACTAGCCTGGCTGCTGATTTACCTTGTGGCCTCACTATGCTCTGCCCTAACTCATAGCTGGTCCTAGCTTTGAATCCTCTGAGTTATTGCTGGGACTTTGTCTAACACAAAATGTCATGGTGATTTTATATTGAGGTTACATGGACTTTTAAGGTGTCTTCTGATTCCAGATTCTATGCCACTATGGAAGGCACAGGTGAGCAATTAAATAATTGCTCAAACACTACGGGAGAGGAAAAACTTCTCTTTTCACTGATCCATCCTACCTCTCTTATGCTTAGCTCTGTGCCCTGAGAAGCTGAGTTGTGTGCTAATTTATTCAAAACCTCCTATATTTGTATCATTGCTGTGGAGGAAAGGGCACATTTAGAATGCCAAGCACTTGTGTTGCATACAGCATGGCTCATTAAACCAAGAACCACTCCTTCGGTTTTTCTTTCTCTCTCACAGAAAAAGGCTGTCCCCTTCCTCCCACCTCTGGACCCTGTGAGAAAATATAACATCTAGAGCTGCTGCAGCCATCTTGCCTTTATGGAAATAGCAGAGTCCAAAGATGAAGTCTTTGATGACATCTTTGAACCAATAAGTTAACCAAACTCAAAACCACTCTTCTTCCAGAGCTGTATCACATAACATGATAAGCATTCTTACTGTTAAAGCTGTTTTAATTGAGATTTCTGTTATGTGGCCTGCAGCTTGAAGCACTTTAACACACCATTCTAGGTGTTTATTTCACTTAATCCTATCTAATAAAAGAGTAATATACAAATTGACCGTCACTCCAAGACACAAGATGGCCGCCCCCATGTGGACACAAGATGGCTGCCACAAGATGGCCTGCAGGGGAGGACAGTTGTGGGCAGTTAGGGGTGACCGGGCCAGCAGAGGAGGGCAGTTGGGGGAGACCAGTCCAGCAAGAGAGGGCAGTTGGGGAGGGGGACTCAGGCCTGCAGGGGAGGGCAGTTGTGGGTGACCAGGTAAGCAGAGAGGGCAGTTAGGGGTGACCGGGCCAGGAGAGGAGGGCAGTTGGGGGAGACCAGGCCAACAGGGGAGAGCAGTTGGGGGGACCAGGCCTGCAGGGGAGGGCAGTTACTGGGAGGGACCAGGCCTGCAGTGGGGGGCTGTTGGGGAGAACCAGGCCAGCAGGGGAGGGCAGTTGGGGAGGACCAGGCCTGCAGGGGAGGGAAGTTGTGGGCAATCAGGCCAGCAGGGAGGGCAGTTAGGTGTGACTGGGCCAGCAGAGGAGGGCAGTTGGGGGAGACAAGGCCAACAGGGAGGGCAGTTGTGGGCGATCAGGCCAGCAGGAAGGGCAGTTAGGTGTGACCAGGCCAGGAGAGGAGGGCAGTTGGGGGAGACCAGGCCTGCAGGGGAGGGCAGTTGGGGGGATCAGGCCTGCAGGGGAGGACAGTTTGGGGTGACCAGGCCTACAGGGGAGGACAGTTGGGGGGACCAGGCCTGCAGGGGAGGGCAGTTGGGGGGGACCAGGCCTGCAGGGGAGGAAAGTTAGGGGTGACCAGACTGGCAGGGGAAGGCAGTTAGGGGTGACCAGGATGGCAGAGGAGGGCAGTTAGGGGCAATCAGGCCAGCTGGGGAGCAGTTAGGCGTAGATCAGGCTGGCAGGGGAGTGGTAAGGGGGTGATCAGGCTGGCAGGCAGAAGCGGTTAGGGGCAATCAGGCAGAGGCAGGTGAGCGGCTGGGAACCAGCAGTCCTGGATTGTGAGAGGGATGTCCAACTGCCACTGGGATCGGGCCTAAACGGGCAGTCGGACATCCCTCAAGGGGTCCCAGATTGGAGAGGGTACAGGCTGGGCTGAGGGACAACCCCCCCCCCCCCCAATGCACGAATTTCGTGCACTGTGCCTCTAGTACAGTAATAAATAGTAGAGATGAACAATGCCACCTTAACCTCTCAGCAGGTTTTGCTCACTCCCTCCTTGAAGCACTTTTTAAATTTGGCTTCCGAGTTCCCATGCTCCCAGATTTTCCTCTGCCCCATTGGTTAGTCCATTAGAGCCTTTATTTGGATCTTATTATTGGAACTCTTCTCATTTCTAGCAATAGGCACCACATGGGTGACTTCATTCAGTACCAAAAATTTCATGCAGACACTGATGACTCCAAATGTAAATCTCTAGCAGTGACTGTTTCACTGTAGTCCCAACCCTATATATATATCACTGTCTACTTGACCTGCCCCTTGACTATCTAACAGACAACCCCAACTCAACATGTCTGAAACAAACTCTTGGCTTATCCCCTCAAACCTTCTCCTCCTCCAGGCTTCTAGATCTCAGTGAATGGCATCTCTGTTTTGCTCAGGCCAAAATATTGGAGTCAACCTTTACTCCTTTCTTATTCCATGGCATGGAAAGCATACTCTATATCCAATTGTTCAACATATGGTCCAAACATGTATTTCTTATCTCTTTCACACTACCATCCTAATCTAAGCCACACATAGTTCTCTCCTTAACTATAACAACAGTTTAGTGCTATAGTGTCTTCCTGCTTCCCCTCTGGCCACTCTACAGTCTGTCCTCAGCACATCAGTCTGAGTGACTTTTCAAAAAAATCAGATCTTGTCACTCTCCTGCTCAAAACCTTCCAAAGGTTTCCCATGCCACTTAGAATATGCTCAGAAATCATTATTCTAGCCTCTTATGCCCTAAATGATCTAGCTGGTAGACCAACTATCTTTCTTGCAACCACATGGACTTCTTTTATTTTCCTCAAATGCGTCAAACACACTTTGCCTTATGACCTTTGAACTCTGTCTGGAATGTTCTTCTACTAGCTCATCTCATATCATTCACTTTCTTCAGGTCTCTATTGAACTGACACTGCTTCAGAAAAATTTCCTTTAAGATTCTATCTGACCTAGGATTTCTTTTCATTCTCCATATACTTTCTCTGCTTTATTTTTTATTATTCACCACTGTTTGACAATCTATTACATATGTCTTTATTGGCTTATTATCTACTAGGGGCCCGGTGCACGAAATTTGTGCACTGGGGGTGGGGGGTCCCTCAGCCCAACCTGCCCCCTCTCACATACTGGGAGCCCTCAGGGGATGTCCTACTGACGGCCTTTGTGGGAGGTGACCGGGCTGATCAGGGGAAGGCACCAGCCCCATCACCCCGCTGCTGCAGCCACTGCCAGTCACCACAGCCACCAAGGTGTTTTCATCAACATGGACTCCAGTCCCTTCACCATGAAAAAATGACAACTTTCTTTAGGCAATTTCAAGATGTGTCTTTCATAGGATATGACATTTCTTTCTTTTTTTTTTTTAATCCTCACCTGAGGATATGTTTCCATTGACTTTTAGAGAATGTGGAAGAGAAAGGGAAAGACAGAGAGAAACATCAAAGTGAGAGGAACACTTTGATTGGTTGCCTCCTGCATGAGCCCTGACCTGGGCCCCGGCCAGGGAGGAGCCTGCAACCTAGGTACATGCCCTTGATCAGAATTGAACCCAGACCCTGCGGTCGGCAGGCCGAAGCATTATCCACTGAGCAAAACCGGCTAGGGCAGGATATGACATTTCTTAGCCCTCCAGCAGTGGACCTTCATTTTTTACTCTAGAAGTGTGGTAGAAAAACCCTAGATCACCTTTTTGGATTCTTATTACCCAAGTTACTAAGAATATTACCAGTGGCATACAGAAAGCTTAGCTAATGAGCAGTCAGAAAAGGTGTTTCCTCTGTAGTTCATACCAATCGCTGGCTGGGCCCTGCCCAGGCCTAAAGCCTCTGGCCAAAGCTTTAGGCCTGGGCAGGCCCCCCCCAGCTCCCTTTGATCGCCAGCTCCACCCCTGCCCAGGCCTAAAGCCTCGGGGCCTGGGCAGGGGACCCCCAGCTCCCTCTGATCGCTGGCCCTCCCCCCTCAGTTCTGATCGCAGGCTTGGCCCTGCCCAGGAACCCCCTGGCTCAGTCCCTTCCCAGGCTGCTCAGGGCCCATGCAGGGCTTACCTCAGAGTGACCTGGGTACCAGGATGTTCCCGGGACCCAGGCACTGGGCACCTATGTATGCAAATTAACCGCTATCTTTGTTGGATTAATTTGCATACTCACTCTGATTGGCTATGGGTGTAGCGGAGGTACGGTCAATTTACATGTTTGTCTATTATTAGGTAAGATATCTCTGACTTGAATATAAACTCTGTGGGAGTAGGGATATTGTTTTGATGTGACTTATGCACTTAACACTTAGCCATGGTAAGTGGTAAGAAAGATTTGCTGAATGAATGAATGGCTCAAATGCCATCATCCCCTCATTGTACAGCAGGGAGTTTAAGTGGGATTTTAGGTTACAGAGGAGGAATAAAGGCAGCTGGAATTAGAATCCAAACCTTTACTTCCTGGTCCAGGGCTCTTGTTATTACTCTATACTGTCACATAGCATGAGTTAATGATTATTTTTATTTCAAAGGTAATTTGTGTTTTTATAAAGAACAAAGTCATCAAGCACAGGGATGGGTGTCCAATTAGGCAGTCTGTATCATCAAGCCAGCAGGAAGATTGGATGTAAGTGTGTGTGTGTGTGTGTGTGTGTGTGAGAGAGTGTGCACATGTGCACAGGGGTAGAAAGTAGTGGTGGTGGGTGATGAGAGCTGCATAGAGTCTTCCTGGATTTGGAAATCATATCATACCATAAAACAAGTCTAGTATTACAAAAGGTAACCTGGACACTTCTTTACCCTATAGCACAGGCCAAAGGTAGAGTAGATGCATCTCCATGAAGGAGTCAGCTTTCAGGAGCAATGAGATAAAATGATTCATACAATCTCTTCCAGACTTTAGACCCCCAAAATGGGCCAAGTAGAACTCAAGGAAACCAACAGCAATTGTGGGAAATTTGCTCATCATAGTGAGACCCTGCATAGATGTGCCTGATGCGTTCTCAAGTACAATGTCCAAGGAGCAGAATGGGGAGTCTGTGTTCTGTATTAAGGTCAGGTCTCCTTCTAGCACATTCAGTTCAGCCTGGGGTATTCAGTCTGATGAGAAGCATACACGAAGGTGTTAACCAAGTGGCTTAGTTTGCTATATAAGCTATTAATAAAATCTACCCTTCTTGAGGAGTGCTTACTATATTTCAGATGCTGTGTTAAGTGCTATTAATAATAAAATAACCAACCATTGCTAGCATTTATTAGTCGCTTGTTATGTGACAAGAATAGTTCTAAGTATTTAATGAGCTCATTTGACCCTCATGAGGACCCTTAGGAAGGAAGTGCTAGCATTTTCTGTATTTTGCTGATCAGAAAACTGAATTCTAGAGGGGTTGTGAATTTCCCAAGATCACTTGGCTATAAGTGGTAGAGCTGGGATTGAACACAGGCAATCTGACCTACAGCCTGTGCTATATTAAACTACATACTTGTGCTCTCTCATTTACTGCTCATAATTCTAAGAAGTAGGTATCATCACCCCCTCTTTACAGTCCCTTTGTAGCATTGCTGTAATACAGTAAAGGGGCTTAAACCTCTGGTGCCTTTAGTTTGTCAGTCTTGAAGAAATTGTTCATTCTCCCTATTGTTTGTGAATGAGAAATGTTTACAGTTCCCTGTACACTGAAAACTGTAACACATTGCTGAGAAAATTAAAAAAGACCTAAATAAGTGGAGAGATATAATGTGTTCATGGATCAGGACATTCAATATTGGTAAGATGTCCATTTCTCTGAATTGATTTGTAGATTCAGCATCATCCCAATCAAAATATCAGTAGGTTTTTTTTTGGGTAGAAATTTACAAGCTAATTCTGAACTTCATGTAGAAGCACAAAGGATCTATAATAGCAAGATAAAACAAACAAAAGCAAAAAAGGGCAAAAATATTGACAAAAGAAGAACAAAGTGAAAGACTAATGCTACCTGACTTCAACACATTATAAAGCTACACTAGTCAGGAGAGTGTGGTATTGGCTTAAAGATAGACAAATAGATAAACAGAACAGAAGTATATCTCCACACATATCATAGACAATGGTGCAAAGAAAATTTAGTGAAGAAACATGGGCCTTTCAAAAAATGGTGTTAGTTTAAGTGGATATCCATATCTAAAATAATGAACTCCAATCCATACCTCCCATCATGTAAGTATTAATTCAAAATGGATCAGAGGTAAACATAAAACCTGAAACTATAAACCTTCTAGAATAAAATATAGGAGAAATGTTTTGACCTTGTGTTAGGCAAAGATTTCTTAGATATCACGCCAAAAGCATAATCCATAAAAGAACAAATTAATAAGCAGAACTTCATCAAAGTTAAAAATGTTTGCTCTTCCAAAGACACTGTTAATAGAATAAAAAGACAAGCTGGAGACAGGAAGAAAATGTTTACAACACATGAATGTATCTAACAAAATAATTGCATCCATAATGGATTTTAAAAGTCTCAAAACTCAATAATAAGAAAACAAACACCCCAATTTACAAAATGGACAAATTATATGAACAGACAAATGACAAGCAAGCAAATGGAAAGATGCTCAAGATCATTAGTCATTAGGGAAATGCAAAGTAAAACCATGATAAAATAACACTCCACACATATTAGAATGGCTAAAATGAAAAGAAAAATATGATCATACCAAGTTTGGCAAGGATGTGGATGAACTGGGGCTCTCCTATATTGCTGATAGGAACATAAAATGGTACTTTGGAACACAGCCTGTCAGTTTCTTAGAAAGTTAAGTTTATATCTACCATGTGACTTAGTCATATATTTCTAGGTTTTTACCCAAGAGAAAAGAAAGCACATGTCCATAGAAAGACTTTTATACAAATGCTCGTCAAGCTTTATTTCTAGTCATCCCAAACTGAGAATAACCTAAGTACCTATCAACAGGTGAATGGATAAATACACTGTGGTCCATCTATACAATGAATTCTACTCAGCAACAATGAAAACAAAATGAGCTATTGATATATGCCACAACAGAGATGAAAACCAAAGTAATTTACCAAAGTAAAAGAATCCAAAAAACAAAGTAAGTATGTACAAATAAGTGTGATTAATTTAAATAAATGTGTTATTAATTTAAACAAATAAGTGTGATTAATTTAAATAAATGTCCAGGAATTGTGAACTAATAGATAATGGCATGAAGAAGATCAATGGTTTCCTGGGAATGGAATAGGAATAGGAAGGGGCAGAAGATAGAATTGTAAAGGGCACAAGGAAACTTTTGAGGGTGATGATTATGTTCATTATCTTGATTGTGGTGATAGTTTTACAGGAGTATATGTATCTCAACATTATAAAAACATACACTTTAAATATGTGTAACATCTGTGGATATGGGTTTATACGTGTGTGACAAGCTGGCACGAGGGTACAAGTATATACAAACCCTTCTTCCTAGACACACAGGGGAAGCAGACACACACACAGACACATACACACACATAAGTGGGGATAATGCTCTCGAGTTTTTATGCCATATTCTTCATTGCCTTCAGCCCTGCCCTCTATGTACTGTCTTATATATTTCTGAAGTTCTGTAATAACTCAGACTGCATTTTCACTAGCACAGGTTTTGTGTGAAATCTAATGCCTCCAGTGCACAATATTCCAGACAGAGTTGTGTGGAGAGTGGAGAAGGGACAGGGGTAAGATGCTAACCTATCACCCAACAGGTGAGAGGTGCCACTTCACCTTTCAGCTCTGGAAGCTGAATTTTGTAATGAGCTGTCACTGTATTTATCACCTAACAATTACTGCAACTGGATAAGGTGTGAAAAAACCTGGAAAACATTAGCCTGTCAACTACTGGTATCTTTGATGAAGTTGTCTATGGCGGAGTCCCAGATACAATTGAAAATTAGTACATGGCCTGTTAAAATGGTTTAGGTTCTTTCCATCCCTTCATTCTGCAGACTGCTTCTGCTTACAATATGGCAATTGTTTTGTCAGATCACTAAAGGCAGTCATATTATTAGAACATCTTGATCTTGACTTTATATATGGTTGAGTCGAAATTACACGTGCTGGTTCAGCTGCAGTTCAAGGAGTAGAGTGAAGCCTGAATTGTTGCTGGGCTGCCTGCCCAGGTGTACCCCATAAGGTGATGTTTAACTTGAAGAATATACCATGGTCTATGGTCTGTTAGTTTCATAAAAGTGATTTTGTTGGCATGCTTAAGGTGGAACCAGCTCACAACATCAATATAATTATAGTAATTTAAAATAATAATACAACTGGCAAGTAGACCAGAAAGCTTTGAGGTAGGTCTGTCAATAGACTCACTGTATGAGGAGCCAAATCATCACAAAGTTGCTTGGTGTCTACAGAATCAGTACAAAGGCTTTTCCTTAATCTTAGAATATTACTATCAATGGCTTGAGGCACTCTTATCCACAAAAGGGACAGTCTTGCCCAGGGAACCATAATGCTTTGGTGAACACTGCCAAGATTGTCTTCCCTAAATCTTCCAGGTTGATGGGCTCTGCCATTCAGAGGGCCTCTATGACTCTCTGATTCTTTTTACTGTTTCCTTGGCTAACCAACTCTTTCTGTTCACATAGCCTTTATCCAAACAGGCATGATGCAGACACTTAGTTTTCTGCTCACTAACTTACAACCATATATACATCTTTCTCATTACTGTACCCCCAGATCAGTGGGACTGTAATTTAGATGCTCCCACAGACTTCTCTTTTACATATAGATGGATGATTTCTTGGCTTACTTCACAATTGGCTAAGTATATCCATTCTGTTTTATTAGTTTGCATGTATTTTATGTTCAATTTTACTAGTTTAATTCTGAAAGTGACCTTCTTTCCAGGTTTTTGGAGATACCTACCTAACCTGCCTCCATCCCTTCTGCTCCCCATTCTGACCATTGATTTGAGCCCAAGCTGTGCCATAAACTAACCTGTGATTCAGTAAACCCATTAATTTCACTGGCTGCAATATCACTGTTGATAAGATGGGCACAATATTCCCCCAACTTTTAAGGATAAAATTTCTTTTAAAGAGGGGAACAGTGAGCATGAAAAGGAGAGAATGTGAAATAAAGATTTAAAAATGAAGGCATGGCCCAGCTGGTGTGGTTCACTAATTGAGCATTGACCCATGAACCAGGAGGCCACGGTTCTACTAGTATACCCAGTCAGAGCACATGACCGGTTTCTGGCTCTATCCACAGTAGGGGGATGTGCAGGAGACAGTTGATCAATGATTCTCTCTCATCATTGATGTTTCTATTTCTCTCACTTTCTCCATCTCCCTTCTTCTCTCTGAAATCAATAAAAACATATTTTTAACAAAATAAAGGCACATATAAATAAAAATTTTACTATTTTAATATCTGACCTGTAAATATATGAAATATGTTTGTATTTTGGGAAAGGCAGCTAAATAAGGTAATGTAACCTGGCACTGTTGTAAATCTATTATCATTGTTACTTGATTTTATGTGATAAGGAATGTTTAGATTAAACGAGCCCCTTAATTTTCAGCCAAGTGGGAGATACAATTTTTTTCTTTTTTCCTGGCTAGCTGTTATGGTGCAGAAAGAAGACTTCAGAATGTTAAATAGTTTGCCTAAGATCCTTAAAACTAAGAGACTACCTTCAATAAATGGTGTTGGGAAAATTGGACAGATACATGCAAAAAAATGAAACTAGACCACCAACTTACACCATACACAAAAATAAACTCAAAATGGATAAAAGACTTAAACGTAAGATAGGAAACCATAAAAATCTTAGAAGAATCCATAGGCAGAAAAATATCAGACATATGTAGTAGCAATATCTTTACCGACACAGCTCCTAAGGCAATGGAAACTAAGGAGAAAATAAACAAATGGGACTACATCAAAATAAAAAGCTTCTGCCCAGCAAAAGAAACCATCAACAAAATAATAAGAAAGCCCACTGCATGGGAGAACATATTTGCCAATGCTATTTCAGATAAGGGTTAAATCTCCAAAATTTACAGGGAACTCCTACAACTTAACAAAAGGAAGATAAACAATCCAATTAAAAAATGGGCAAAAGACCTAAATAGACACATTTCGAAAGTGGACATACAGAAGGCCAAGAGACATAATAAAACATGCTCAAAGTCACTAGTCATCTGAGAGATGCAAATCAAAATGACAATGAGGTACCATCTCACACCTGTCAGAATGGCTATCATCAGCAAATCAACAAATGACAAGTGCTGATGAGGATGTGGAGAAAAAGGAACCCTTGTGCACTGCTGGTGGGAATGCAGACTGGTGCAATCACTGTGGAGAACAGTATGGAATTTCCTCCAAAAATTAAAATTGGAACTCCCATTTGACCCAGTAATCCCACTTCTAGGAATATATCCCAATAAATCAGGAACACCAATCTGAAAGGATATATGCATCCCTACGTTCATAGCAGCACAATTTACAATAGCTAAGATTTGGAAACAACCTAAGTGCCCATCAGCAGATGAGTGGATTAAAAAACGGTGGTACATCTATACAATGGAATACTATGCTACTATAAAAAAGAGGGACCTCTTACTATTTGCAACAGTATGGATGAACCTGGAGAGCATTATAATAAGTGAAATAAGCCAGTCAGAGAAAGATAAATATCATGTGATCTCATTCATTTGTGGAATATAATGAACAACATAAACTAATAAACAAAAATAGAGCCAGAGGAAAAAAAGATTTTAGAATATAATAGAAGTAATCCTGTTATTTGCAGATTTTTAATATTTCCTACAACTTTTGTGATATTATACTATATTAGTACAGTTTTGGTAATATTATTATATTTAAAATCATTTTTCTTGAAATATTAATGTCTATTTCATGTAACATTATTATATTTAAAACTAGAGGCCCAGTGCAGGAAAATTGTGCACTCAAGGTGGTAGTCCCTCACCCTGGTCCATGCCCTCTGGCGGGAACTGATGCTCCCTAGGACCAGTGTTGAACCAGTGCCATCAGTGGGACATCCTTAGTGATGCTGTGGAAAGGATCCCACCACCGCTGCTGCGCTCACCAGCCAGCTGTGAGCCCGGCTTCTGGCTGAGCAGTGCTCCCCCTGTGGGAGTGCACTGACCAGCAGGGGGCAGCTTCTGCGTTGAGCTTCTGCCCCCTGGTGGTCAGTGTGCATCATAGTGACTGGTCGTTCTGCCATTTGGTCAATTTGCATATTAGCCTTTTATTATACAGGATAGTTTTTCTTGAAATATTAATGTTTATTGTGATATTATTATATTTAAAATCATTTTTCTTGAACTAAAAAGAAAAGTAAAATAAAAGGAAAAAAATAAAAGGAAAAACAACAATAACAAATCAAAAAAAAAAAAAAAAAAAAAGAAGAGACTACTATGCAGCATTTACTCCAGGTTCAAATTTTAAAGTCCAGGCAAAAAATCCAGATATTTAACCTTTGTAATGATAAAGTCAGACTTAAAAAAAATAGGTATGTAACTAAGTGTTCACTAGACATTGATGTAGATGGTCACAGGTGAGGCGAAGGTTTATCCACATTTCCACACAGGAGTGCTTTCCACCAGTGAAGCACAGCTCTTCAGACAGCTGTCTGACTCTACAAGGAGACCATCCTTGCCGCACCCCGTTCCTCTTTCTTTATTAGGTATTGTTTGTGAGTCTGTTTCTTCTCACATCTGATCTCAACTATGAAGAGGACACTCTTTCAATGTAATAGCTGAAAACCAGGCTGACATTCAGAATTGCTCTCCCTATAAAATTCTATCTCCTTCCTCTCAGCTATCTTGACAGAATCAAGCACAAAATGCAACCTTAAAGGTGACTTTTGGACTCTGAATAAAGCATTACAGGGTATTCTGTTTCTATTTTTCTTGACTTTCCGAGAAGTAATTTTATATCCCTTAGGAGCCAAGAAGCCTTTCCCGTAATTAGGGTTTGCTACTGGCACTTGCTCCTTAAAACATTCATCTGTCCAGTTCTCAGACAGAGAGCACAGCACCGGAACCGTGGGTTTCAGAGCAGCATGGTCACAGTCCTCCTCACCCTGGAATCCTGATTAGAAAGTTCTAGAAACAATGCTCCAATTGTATCTTGAGATTTCTGGAATTAATAGGAATGGATGAGAGGACTCTTGGCTAGCACTGAACTGAACTGTTACTGATTAACTGTGTGTAACTTATGTTTTCTGGGTCTTGATTGCTTCAATTAAAACAAAATAAGACTTGAAGGGGTTGAAAGCAAAGGGCACCTAAGGACTCTCTGAGGCAAACACCACTAGCAGCTTTGTGCCTCTCTACATTTCTCAGCCTTCTTTGGGCCAATAGAATGCTGGTGGAAGTGAGTTACTCCACTTTCCTGGCCTGCTCCCTATAATGTCCCATACCCTCTACCTCCCTATCTACACAGATGAAAGTGAAGGCTGCTGAGATGATGGGGCCACATGATGGCAGAAAACTAGATCCCTGAGGAGAGCTGCACATTGACTGTCAAAGGAGTGAGGCCTAAGCTGTGCTGTGCTAAGCCCCTGAGATTATAGAGTTGACTTGTTACTGCAGCTTACTGCGGTCCTACTCTAACTCGTGTGTTCTTCCAGCTATAAAATTCTGTGTATCTAAGGAATGGCAGCTTGCAGGGCAGATGTGGAAAGAGATCTGAGCACAGGAAGGAAGCACTAGATGTAAACTTACTGTTTATTGGATGTCTTACTCAAAGACGCTTCTCTAAATGAGCCAGTGTAAAGACTGAGTGGGGACGCCAGGTAGCACTTAAAGGATGGTTCCTTCCAGTGTAACAGTGACTCTGTGTGTGTTATAAGGCCCTGGCCAAACGTGGGGAAATATTTTTAAAAAATAGAATGAAGGCAGATTGTGGGAAAATGTTGACAGAAACCTCCTTCATCAATAAGAGAACTCAGAATGGGTCTAAGAATGAAAAAGCTCACCGATTCCTGCACTGTGGTGCTCGTCTGAGAGGCGATGAGTACAGAGCCACCCGAGTCTTCTCAGTGATTGTATTATAATATTTTTGTTGTGCTGCTTCAAGAATTTTTTTTTTGGGGGGGGGTCATATGGAAAGTGATTGGGTCTGGGTGGATACTGATCATTTGGGGAAAATAGACTGTTCCTTTCATGTTCTTAGTTTAATCCTTTTTCCGAATGGATTCCCATAACATTTTCATCTTGACATATTTTTACTGAGTGAAAGTACCATTTTCAAGAAACCCCCAAAGCTTCATATTTTAGAATAAATGAGGCCTCTCTGTGGGAGCAGAAAGCCACAGAAGACACTGGGAAACCACATGGCCCGTGTTAAATCAGGGAAATGTCTGGTGGGGAAGTGAAAGCCCGTCTATGCTCAGGGGTCACTTTCTGTGTTCCAGCTCCTGTTTACTTTCTGGACCTTGGTCAGTGTCTTTTTGACAGTATAATTTCTACAATGCAGCTGGGCTTTGTGACCCATAATCAAATGCAGGAAGCCTTCAGCAGTCCCATCCAGGGAGCTCAGTCTTACTTGATTTAAATGAGAAAGTTAAGTCTCCGTCCAGACGAGCCTGTTTGCAGGCCCAGTGAGTCTCACTCCTGCAGGACACTCCGTCTCTGAGTGTGATTCCATTTCCCAGACAAGCTCAGGGGATCCACCCCCAATAAAATTCCTGTCTGCCCTAAATTGCCTTGTAGTTATAATTTATACCTCAATAAAACTACCTCTTAAAAAGGAGAATTGGTTTGATTCTTTGGACATAATTTATGCAAGGGGGAGAGGTCTCTGTGATGTGATGGGCACATCCACACTAAAAGAACAAATGACAATGTGGGGAGTGGAAGTGACCTCTGGCATCTTCTAAACACTGGACTCCCATTCTTACTGAGATGGTATCCACAGCCTTGAGCGGGGGCCTTGACATTTTCTGGGGATCAGAAATCCCCATGGAGTTTGCTAAAATTGTGCACTCTTGGTTTTCACCCTAGATCCTTTGAATTAGATTCACGGGGGGGGGGGGGGGGGAGGGGGTATGTCCAGGAATCACTATTTTAATATTCTTTATAGGTGATTCTGATGACACCAGAATTTGAAAAACATTCCTCAAGTCAGGAGATCAAACGTCTATTTCTGGGTTGTGATAGATGATCACCAAAGAACTATTTGCTAAAAGAAAGCGAAGGGAACTAAATTTTTTCAGATGCCTTTTTTTGGTGTGTCAAGCATTGTACCAGACACTCTAAGTATATATTTTTATTTGAATCTTGCTATAAAGTTGGTATTATTATCCTCATTTTTAAGAGGAGAAATTGTAGGTTCAGAGAGGGCACAAAATATCAGTAAATGGTGGGGCAGAGATTTGAACCTAGATCTCTTTTGGCGCCAAAGAACATACTTTTCCCACTAAGTCACACTCACTGACCATCCTGCTGGGTATTTCTATTTATCTAGCATTGGGCCAAATGCTTGAGGGTTTATAATAGGTCGCCCTTTGACCTACTACGATACATCGTGAGACATTTCTTAAGAAGCTAATAGTAAGTTCTTCCATTCACTTGGGGAAATTCTGCTATGGACACTACAGTGTACTGAGCGAGACACCGCTTTGTCTCAATCATTTGTCACCTCCTGAAAACTTGGTGACGGGCAGCTCTCAACTGAGGTCCCTCCTGAGCTGGTCCTCAGCTGAAGAGAGCCTCTTAATGCACATCATGCCTCCTCCCCGGGACAGCCCACATCCTACCTCTGGTTCAGGCAGGGGTATAAAGGCCCAGGCCTTTGCTTCAATTCCAGAGAACTCTGATGGACCACCCAGCCTCAGAGGGCCCACACAGCTAGTCAGGGCCTTTATTATAACAGTGCTGCAGCCCACCTCTCTCTCTGCCCAATCCTGTGTCCTGACTCCCTATGAATGGTCCCAAGAGCACTCCCCACAAACCTCCTTCATCCAAATCTCTATCCCTCCAGAGTTTACTTCTCTGGGAGCTCAACCAGGGATGCTGTTAAGTCAAATGTATCTTGTGGATACATTGTGCTTATGCTTATGCACTGTTATGGGCTGAATTGTGTCCCCATGCACTCCTCTCCCAGGTCAGATGTTGAAATCCTAACTTCTAGTATCTCAGAATGTGACTGTACTTGGAGATAAGGTCTTTAAAGAGGCGATTATTATTAAATAAGACTATTAGAGTGAACCCTAATTCAGTATGACTGGTATCCTTATAATAAGAAAGGAGATTAGAACACAGACACACACAGAGGAAAGGCCATGTAAAGACACAGTGAGAAGATGACCATCTGTAAGGCCAGGAGAGAGGCCTTGGAAGAAACTAAACCTACTGACACCTTGGTCTTGAACTGTCAGCCTCCAGAACTGTGAGAAATTAATTTCTGTTGTTTCGGTCACCTCGTCTATGGCACTCTGTTATGGCAGATAGAGCAGACTAATAAAGGTAGATTAGAGCTCTTCTTTATTTCAGTCCCTATTTTTTCATCTGTACTCTCACAGAACAATCTAGAAAGAGGAACAGATGAAATTGCCATCTATAATAATAAAAGTGTAATTTGCTAATTAGACGGGACATCCTTCCGGACAACCTTTCAGACAAAGCTGGTGTGTGAGGGAAGCCCGGGTCCTGGGTGCCAGAGGGAAGCTGGTGCTGGCAGCTGGGGGAAGGAAGGCCTACTCTTGCACAAATTTTGTGCATCAGGCCTCTAGTTAATGTATAAGGAGGTAAGGTATTAATTCTCAGTAGATAGAGTCTTCATATTCTGTAAAATATGTCAGAATAATAATATTTTTTAAAAGGTGAAAAAAAGAGCATATGACTTACTCCACTTTACTGCATCTTCCTTTTTAGGACATTTATCACAAACATATGGCATATGTAAATACATAGTCTGACAGCTCTTTTGGACCTGAGTTGAACTTGAATTTAATGGGGAAAAAAAAGACAAAATTTTTAAGTTCTGTCAGTCAATGCTTTTTTGCCTCTGTGAGGCAACAGTTCAGTCTGGCTTTTTCTTTCTTTCTTTCTTTCTTTCTTTCTTTCTTTCTTTCTTTCTTTCTTTCTTTCTTTCTTTCTTTCCTTCCTTCCTTCCTTCCTTCCTTCCTTCCTTCCTTCCTTCCTTCCTTCCTTCCTTCCTTCCTTCCTTCCTTCCTTCCTTCCTTCCTTCCTTCCTTCCTTCCTTCCTTCCTTCCTTTCTTTCTTTCTTTCTTTCTTTCTTTCTTTCTTTCTTTCTTTCTTTCTTTCTTTCTTTCTTTAGATTAACCATAACAGACCATGTCCAACTGCCAGCTTCCCGCCTTAGTATAAAGGGAAAGAGTAAGGAATGCAAAAAAAAAAAAAAAAGTTTTACAGTTTTTCCATTTTTAAGAGCCAGCCCCTTTATGTCCCCAGTAGTGCATTGGGAAATGTTTAACTACCAGCTTTCTGAAAATGAAACCAAACCAAACTGCCCTGATGTATAGTCTTTGCCAATTTCTATGGTATAAATACCCCCACCATGGCCGTCAGCAAGGTACCTAGGTGAACTCACTGAAAAGGCGGAGCACAGTCAGTCTAGGGCACTGGAACTCGCTGCCTCTACACACACCACTGATTCCTGCAGAAAGGCAGAAGAAGGCTGCCTGTGCCGGCCTCCCTGCGTGAGCATGGGCTCTCCACTTTCTCATTGGTATTTGCAGTTACCTCAGGCCTGGCTGTTATTTGCTGAGTGTGTGTGTGTGTGTGTGTGTGTGTGTGTGTGTGTGTGTGTGTGTAAAGGGTTTCTTAAAGGAATTTGCTGGCCATGCCCTCATGGTATATTCATTGTTGTTGCTAGAACCAGAAAATGCCAGCATCAGGGAGCTCAGGGGAGCAACCAAGTCTAGCTGGAGCCAGATTCCCATGGCCCATTCTCTCATCAGGCCTTTCCTCACACTTTCTCCCACCTTCCTCCTTTAATAATTTCTTTTAGCTGCATAGAATACTCACTCTGTGCTGCAGAACTCTGGGTTTTATTAAATCCTCTTTTCAGGGCTTATGCTCAATGAGTATTTCCAAAGCACAACTCTAAGCAATTTACACACTCAGCCCTATTTTGTAGATGAAAGAACTGAGGCACAGGATGTTAAGTAACTTGTCCAAGGTCATACTATTTGTTAGTGTCTGTGCTGGGGTTCAAATCAGGCAGTGGGGCTTCAAGTCCATATTTTTAACCAGCATACTGCCTTCAAAAGAACAGCAGGAATGCATGCTTAGGAAACACTGATGACAAGGAATAAATGCTCCTTTTTATTAGGTGATACTAATAATTTCCAAATATTTACATTCTACTTAGCCTAGCATGAAGTTACAAGCAAGTGGGTGTGTATAGAATATCAAAATAAAGTATAATGATTTAAAAAAATCCAGAAGTGATGAAAATAATGATCTCAAAGAACCCTTGGACTCTAAACGTAGATAATTCTAAAGCAAATTGAAGATTTCAGGTGGCAGAATTATCTGTTTCTCAAGTCTAGAATACCAAAAGTTGAGAATCAACATATATTTGTAATAATACCAATCGATGTCCTACTCTCACAATGAACAGTGCTAATGTTCATGCAGGGACTCATATGGGATGAAATACTGGCTTCCTTTACAGAATCGATGCTTCTTTCTCTCTTTCTCTTCCCCCTCCCTTCTGCTGTTTTTGTCTTCATTTAATAAAACTGGTTGAGTAAGTATTAAAAAATGAGGAGAGATGATTTTCATTTCACTCTTTACTAAGAAATTAATATTCATGCCAAGTGATTTAATTAAGGAATCACAAATAAATGCAATTTGTTCCAGTTCAGATTTGTAATTTGGTTTGGTTAAAGCCACTGAAGTGTCTGATTCTGTGACAGCTTTTTGTCATAGAATTCCAGGACTAGGTTTTTTGTTTTTTTTAACTGATTTTTACAGAGAGAGAAAGGGAGAGGGGGAGTGAGAAACATCAATGTGAGAGTGGGGCATCCTCCTGCACGCCCCGACCAGGGATCCAGCCCACAACCTGGGCATGTGCCCTGACCAGGAACCTTTTGGTGCATGGGATGATACCCAACCAACTGAGCCACACTGGCCAGGGCAGGACTAGGGGGGATTTTTAAAGAGGTCATTACTTTACTTTAAAACATCATGGTAATATGACAATCTAATTGGTTTTTAAAGATTTCCATAGGAATTCTTTAAACACTTATCAAAATGTTTAAAGAAAACATTTGTCATTTTACTTACCTTACAGCTGTTCCCCTGCAAGTGAAATCGGGCCCTTTTTGGAATGATGTGCCTGCCCAGTACTTTCTTGCTTATGTTGATGGATACAGACAACAAATGAATGATCTGAGCACATAAAGGAATTAATTATTTTTCTTTTGAGCACATGTTACTTTATGTGCATTTTCTCATTTCATCCTCAATATAATCCTCCTATCACCATTTTATAAATTTAGAAACAGAGATTCAAAAGGGCCAAGTAGCTGGCTCAGGGTTACTGTACTGATAGATGTAAGCGTGAAGACATCAATCCAGGTCTGCCTGGCCTCAATGCTGCCGGGCCATGCCAGGCTGCCTGCCTCCCTTAGAACTCCATTAATAGGTGCAATTGCATATCACTTCTACTACTTATTTCCCACAAAACCTTTAGGGAGCCTTAGTTAGATAGGAGAATTGGCCATTTTAACCCTAACCACCATACAAGCCACGTTGATTTTTTTTTTTTTTTTGAATGGCTGAATGGAAGGGGAATGGTTTAAAGGTGATTGGCAGACAGGAAAAGGAGGCACCAAAGAATTAGATAATCCATAACCGAAATGATCAGCCTCTGAAAAGTCAGCTTTCAGCCCTGCTTGGGCACTAATCATACTGAGCAGAATGCTCCAGCTGTACCGAGAAGACTGCTTCCTCAGAGATTTCTGAATGGAAGGGGGCTGCCCGTTAGGTACCCATATGAAAAGATTTACCTAACAGAAAAATCTGGTGGCCTAAGATCAACCTTTTAGTTTCAAATATTGAGTTGTAATCCTGGGTGAAAACGAAACACCATTTGTTTTATTGTTCCAATGGAATTAGTCTGAGTTGAACTGGCCAAAAGGCAAACACACCAAAAGTATGTTTTTGTCATCATTACTCACCCTTGCCCACATTGTCCCAGGTGATTCTCTCTTTTAAGCCAAGGAATGTTGGAGCTCTGGATCTTGAAAAGGACAATTCCAGTGCTTTAGTCTGCTGACCAGTTTCTTCCTTTTCATAACTCTAAAGAATACACGATGTCCTCACGCCGGGTACACCATTACAGAATTCACAGCTTCCTGAACCTGAAAAAAAAAGTTAGAATCATGGAAGTGGGTAAACTCTAGGAAAGGCTGAGACACTTTTCATCACTTAGGGATTGTGTCATAGCAGTTGGAAAAGCCACATCCATAGTCTTATGAAAGGAATCCATCATTCATTCATTCATTCATTCATGCAATCAAAGAAAGCAGTTATGAAGTTTTCACTATGAATTAGCTGGAACTTCAAGGACAGATAAAATATGGAGCTGTTCTCAAGGAACCCACAGTTTAGTAAGGAGAACCAAAAAATGCAATGCAATAAAATGTCTCAGGTACTCTGGTAGAATAGGAAGTGGGTCTGGTGAGGGCACAAAAGAAGAAAAGGTAAAGTTCAGAAGGAGTCTTGAGTGGTGTCTGCCAGGTGTTTTTCTTATTGGGGCAGAATAGGAGGAGTGAGTGATCCTTCATAATCCACAACTTTATTCCTGTCATTCATTTAACCTTTTCTCCCTCCTCCATCCCACTGCCTCGTTGGTTCCCTTTAAACAAATCTAATATGTTGCAATGTTTATCATTCTGAAGCCTCCGAACATGTCTGACTCTACCTCTCAGCAGCAGCTTGCTAAGGTTACTGGAACCCTATGCTTTTCCTGTTTCCTGAAAATGAGGAAAACTGGTGTTTTGGCACCGTGGATTTTAAACAGCTTAGACGCAAACCCCAGAATTTGATTTTTTGGGGAATTGCCTGGGCTTTGGTTGGTGAGTACTGGCTAGTTTTCACCCCTCTTTCATCATCTCACAGCCATAAAGTTCAGTTTTGGGATGGGGTGTGTGTGTCTGGGTCTTTATGGACCTTCATTGAAATGTATATTCTTAGAAAAACCCTGATACTTAAACCATGTGGGGCACACAGAAATCTTTTTCAGGACCAGGAAGCTGAACATTTGTAAAAGGAAAATGTTTTTCCTATCAAGAATGAAAATACCCCAACTAAATGGATGTTTTAAGATGTGGAACAGAAAAGTAAGTGTTGTTTTGGCACATAGTGGAAGTCCAGCGAACTGTGTAATGGACCTACTCAACTGCCTTTATGGGGAAAAGTCTTCCTAGAACTGTTTTCCAATCGGAGGGTAATTGAGAGTTGGTCTCCTTTCACTTCTACTAGAATGGGAGCAGTCTCCTGTAATTTTGGTTTGATAAACACAGTATTTATAACTCTGGTTAAGGGGAGAAAGGAATTTTCCTCTGAGGCACTTGCCATGGCCAGGCAAGAGGACATGGGCCGTGACTCATTCGCTCTGCCTGAACTCAGCCATGGTCACCCAAGAGTGTTAGCTCCAGACGGCGGGGAATCAGCAGTGAGAGTTATTCTGTTTTCAACATCCTGTCCATTTCCCCCTAAGGGACTCACACCTTGAGACATTTTAACTGCACAAGATGTCTGAGCTTAAAGGCAGCCACTCATAGCGGGTTTGTCTGTGAGGATCCCATAAACTACAGCACAAGGAATAATATATATAGCGAGATTTCATAAAACTTTATTGTGAAATATAACACACCTACAGAAAACTGTATAAACCAAATGTAGAGCTTAATAAATTGTTATGAATGTAACTGCCACCCAGGTCAAGCCATTGAATGCTGCCAGGACCCCAGACGTTTCTCTGGGTGCCCTTCCCAATACAACCCCCTCTTTTCTCTATATGCAGTACTGCCCTAAGCCCCATGCAGGGGACCTTGTGTTGGGTTTTGTATTTTTTTTTTAATTGATTTCAGAGAGGAAGGGAGAGGAAGGGAGAGATAGAAATATCAATGATGAGAACTCATTGATTGGCTGCCTCCTACACACCCCACACAGACCCCACACTGGGGATTGAGCCCACAATCCAGGCATGTATCCTGACTAGGAATTGAACCATGACCTCCTGGTTCATAGATCAATGCTCAACCACTGAGCTATGCCAGCCAGGATGGGCCTTCTGTTTTTGAACTTCTAGCCTCCCCCAGCTATGTCCCTTTCCAAGGAGAGAAGAGTCCGTATGGCCAAGAGGCCATGTCTATCTGGGACCCACGAGTCCTTTTCTAACCATGGACCAAGTACAGGGACATTTGGATTCCTTGTCCAAATGAGTCTATACCCACTTCCAGGTCTTCCAGGTCTCTTCCTCAGGGCTACCTTCCTGAGGGTTGAGGAGCTGTGGATGTAAGGTTAGACTTTAAGACTAGGGAATGCAAATACATAAATACAAAGGCCCTTGATGGGACGGAGAGATTATGGGGGAGAAGGTGGGTGGCCCCCGGGGTCCGGGGACTGCTTCTTCTTGTGTCACATGTTCCAGCGAGAAAGTCTAAGCAATCTAAGAATTCTAAAGTCTATCTTGCCTTCCAGATTGTCATGCTGAGATATTTGTGGAGGTAGGAGGGTAGAATATCTTTCATTTAATAGCCGGTAAGTTTAATTTACAACTTTAAATATTTAGGCCTTTGATATGAAGTTCTCCATTTAAGCCCCACAAATGTTAGAGGTAAGCCTGCTTAAAGGTAACGATCCTATTGTGAAAATCCCCTCTGTGCCCTTCTTTATACTTTACCCACTTAAGTCTGCATTCCTGTCCACTGCTTTTGAAATTCTGAGTCATACAGTATGTATTCTCTTATGTTGGCTTCTTCTTGGCGTTATGTCTGTGAAATCCAGCTATCTTGTTGCCTATAGTTTAGCCTTTAATTTTTATAGTTGTTTAGTATTCCATTGTATGAATATTCATCCATTTTAATGCTCATGGCCACTTGAGTTGTCTCCAATATTAAGCCATCATGAATAATACTGTTAAGTAGATCTTTATCTATTTTTGTTGTGCATATACATATAAATGGAAGTGGTGGATGATAGATATGCATATCTTCAACTTTAATGGAAAATGTCAAACTGTTTTTCCAAAGTGGTTGTACTAATTTGTATTCTCACCAGCAGAGTATGAGAGTTCCCATTGCTCTTGAAAATGTTTTTTTTTTTAGTTTTCTTTTTTTTTAGTTTTAACTAGTCTGTACTAGGAATATTTTAAGTACACTACTAAAATGTTTTTTTTCTTAAATTTCTGTTATTTGCATGTTAATATACCAAAGTGATTCTAATAACTTGGAGTTCCAAGTTGAGTGCTAATAGCAACAGTAGAAGTATATAACAATAACAGCAATATTTAGAATGATAGCCACATTTTTATTTGAAATATGGTAGCTAAGAGAAAACCTGTAGCCTTGGAACATTCACAATAATAAAATTCAAATAAACAGGGTTGGCCCTTACAGCATTTGGAAATGACATTCATATTAGCAGTCTGACCTAGCTGGTGAACCAACATACCAAATATGCATTTGGTATTGACATCCTTTCACAGGGGTATGTATATCCCCAGTGCATGCTCTGACAGTTGTGATAGCACTGGGCACAAATCGCTGAATTGCCCAGCTGCGACCAGTCAGGACCACCTTAGAGTAGGAAGATCAGCTGGGAAGCTCATCAGCTTGCAGCTCATTAGCACATCACATCTGGTAACATCTGTTCCTCCAGGAGGCAGCAATAACCATGTACTGTGGTCAACAGAAAACAAAAGATGCTCAAGCCTCTTCAGCAGAAATAGTCATAGCCTCCTCACTTCACACTTCCTTCTCCAACAACTTGGGCCCCTGAGCTTTCTTCCTCTTACAAATATCCTCAACCTCCTTGCCACTTCCTCCTTTCAGTGCATCCTCCTGGGCAAAGCCCAGCCCTGGATGAACTCAATTGTTTACTTTCTCTACTTCAATTGCCCATCTGTTGAGCATTGCCGGAAAAACCACACACCCTGCAGATGGTGCCATTATAAACTATGGTCACCAACTCCATCTGGGCCCTTGTTACTGTTAGGCAGCCCTTCCTTGTTCCCCTGGTCAGCTCACCCTCCCATTCTCCCATTTTTTTATTATAATGACCACAGGTTCTCTTCTGTAATGACACATTGGGTACCTACTCTAGACATAGAGTGCTGTTGTCTGTTATGCACAGGGCTATTTCAGACTTCCTCTGCTCTCCTCAGGTCTCTGGTTTCATCGCCTGCCCCTCTACTGAGCCCCAATCCCAAACTCCATTGTCAGCCTCAATAGGCAATCTCTCCTCCCACTTCATGGAGAAAGCAGGCACCATCTGAAGGGAACTCCTCCTCTCCATCTGCAGATTCACTTTGCATCCAAACTCATCCCTTTCTCTTCCCTGCTTCCTTGTGACAATACAGCAAGTGTCTCCTGTAGTGCTCAAGCTTACCCCTCTACCTGGCTATAATGCCTTCTCAGGGACATCTTTCTACACCCCCCTGCCCCCCCAACTCCTGACTTCTTCCCAGCAGTGGTCAAATAGGCTCCCATCTTTTCCTTAAGAACCTGGTGTCAACACGGAGCTTCCTTGGCTTGGTCAAGACCTTCATTCAAACAGGGCAGGAAGCAGTTGAACTGTGTCCCCCCAAATTCATATGTTGAAGTCCTAACCCCCGGTATCTCAGAATGTGACCTTATTGGGAAGCAGAGTTGCTGCAGATGTGATTAGTTAATATGAGGTCACATTTCCTTGGATCTCAGTCTCCTCACTGGAGACAGGAGGGGTAGATGGGTCATAATTTTTGTGGTGTTAAGTTCCAGCATCTGTGGGAGCAGAGGTGGTGAAATGGGAGAGAAAGGTTAGAAGAGAGGGCCCTAAGCTCTTTACCTTTGATCAAAGCAGCTCCAGTTTGAACTGCTTTATATTTTGAAACTCTTGGTAATAACTGGCTTAAAAAAGTGTTTCATTGTTTAAAAAATAAAGTAAAAAACATAAATCTCCTGACTTAGGTGATTTTTCAGATTCTCTCCTACTGCCATAGACTATGATTACAAGGAGGTTTTACAAGTTAAAACAGATGGGTTTGGTGAACATATAACACAGCTTTACTTCAGAAAAGCCTGATGCAATCAAATTTATTTCTTTTCAGTAGAGGAAATTTGTTAAAGGACTTACTAACACAATTTAATTTTAAACCTTTTAAAGACACTCATATAAAACATTCCCAAATTAGAAAAGCAATCTCTTTTTGGACCATATGTTGGAATGTGGGGGCTATAAATATGTTCACTGCCCACTTGGGGCTCTGAGACCAAGTGCAAGCGAGCATTGTATGCAAATAGGACCTGTGGGTGATCAGCTCTCGAGAACAGCAGGCTTCTCCACCTTTGTTTTCCCAGAACTAGCTTAGTATCTGGTACACAGTTGGTGCTCAGTAAATGCTTATTGAATGAGCATGTATAATGAAGTAGACTCTTTTCCTGGTGCTCTGTGAGAAATCTTGGTGATGGGAAAGAAAAGAGAACTTTCTAAAGGAAAGGGTGGGTGGAATGGAATCCAGAAACACAGATTAGAGGGACAGTGTTCCTGGCCTAGGCACAGGGAGAAATGGCAGGGCTTCTGCCTTGGGCGGCAATGATAAACACGCCATTTAATGAAAAGGCATGGAAGCCAAGCATTTATCAATTGTAATCATTATCAATTGAATCCATCTATCTGGTTACTTTTTTACTGCCTGGGTAGTGCCCCGAGGGAATGGAGCCTGACCTGGGTCAGATGTATGGAAGAAAGCGTCAGAAAGACCCTCATCAGAGGGCCAGGCAGCATTCCCCCAGAGGAGGACACCAAGAGAGGGAAGAGCAGAGTCTACGGCTGAGCCCAGCTGGGTCCCAGTCACGGTTCTGTCTAAGGGCACTGGTTCTGTCTAAGGGCACTGCTCGGTCTGAGTGAAGCTGGCAGAGCACTGGCTGTTCCCTGCCTGACCTGTCAGTACCTGAAATAGAGGCCTCTTGAAACTAAACACTGACTTAACCTGTCTTCCTTGGTAATTTCATTTCCCTAGGCCATGGAGCCTTGCTAAGGTGTTGCCCGCCAGCCGATGATGGAGCCCTTCTGCCGCCTTGGGATTCGCACAGTTTATTTTGGTAGGTAACTAAGACAGAGAGACAGAGTTAATTAAACCCTTCATAAAACAGTCCATCAGCCACTTGCTTGCAGAGCAGAGTCAGGTTTTTGTTTTTGTTGTTTTTTTTTTGCTGCTCTTTGGCAGAAATATTGTGTTTTTCAGCCCTCTCTGGGGCCCCATTCAGGATTCTAACCAGGCTACCTATGAAAACTTCTTAGTTGTGGTATATATTTTCCCCACTTGCGTAAAAACAATAAATAAATACCAGTGATCTCGTCAGGCCATGACAAAGAAGAATTTGTTGGGGATTTAAGTACCCTAATGCATTGGACACACTTGAATTTGACTAAACAGTCAAATTAGGTAGTTTGGCTCAATTTATCCAACTTAAATGTTGTTGGCATGCAGCTTTTCAAATGACCTTGGGGGTTTTTCAGAATGACCTCTGAATGGGATTGGCTTTTAAGTGAATTAGAACTTTTCAGGTATGTTTTAAAGACCTACACACCAAGCCTTTGCTTTGTTTTAAATGGGTAGGACTCAGTAAAGAGTGAGATGGGGGCTGTCTATTATTTCATCTATGTGCACATCTAAATGTGCACCTTGGGGGCAGAGCAAGAAAATAACTCATGTTTTAAATTTTATTTCAAACAGCAAGATATTCCAAACTACAGCCAAAACCCTGACCAAGAAAAAGGGCATGGCAATGATCATGAAATAAATAAGGGTGGAAGTCATAGTTACAAGTCCTCTAAACCCTTTTGGTACTTAGGTAATGTCTTGCTGAGTGCATGGCCCTGATTCGTTTCCTAGTCTTTGCCAGTAAATTTTTAGGAATCTCCTGGCAGAAGTGAGGACATTTTTTGCCACACCTTCCACTCCTATAGAGTTTTTGAACGCTGACTGTTTACAGTGACTTTCATCTGCCTCCTTCACCCATCTGGTATTACTTTTTATTTCTTCTCTTTTACTAGGTTCTGACTCATCTCCACCCAGACCTTTAGGTTTCCTTAAGGCCTTGCATTCCCAGACGTGTGCCCCACCCAGGTAACCAACTTGCCTTTGTTGCTCGTGAGGAAAGGAAGGTCTATGTCCTCAATCTCAGAGAATGAGACTGCGATTAACTCACTCATTCAAATCAGAAGCAGAGAGGTATCCCTTAGCCCTTCCTTTATTCTCACTTCCCACATCTAAGCAGTAATGGGATCATGTCATTTCCAGTTCCTTAGGGTCTCCAGCCCACTTTCTTCCTCCCCCATCTCTGCATCTCAGTTGCCACTCTTAGCTCATTGTCTCGCTCTCCTAGACTACTGGAATTGTTTCCGCTCTTTATTCTTAAGGCAGTGGGGAAGACTAAAAAGTCTTAACTGGAAAGAAACTTGCTCACATTTCCTTGTTATAAAATCACACTGAATCTACTAGATGAATTGGGAAGGCTGCTGGAGTGGAGGTCCAAAGAAACCCACTACCACCCAGTGCGAGAATCCAGATGAAACACGAGGAGGGTCCAGGTTATGGCTGGAAAGACACAGGGAAGGAGAGGAAGTCGATATTTAGCAAGTAGATTGGAGAGAGCATAATAACTGGCTGGAATTAGAAGGTGAGGGAGAGGGAGAGTTTGTAATAACTATCTCCCAGGTAGAAGGTTAGGAGATTGGGTGCGTGATAGTATCATTCTGAGAGAGAGGGAATTAAGAATTAGGTCTGTGAGAAAATGATGAATTTAATGTGACATGTTAGGCATCAGTTTCATGTGAGGAATGTCATGTGCGGAGAAAATTTATAAACAGTTTATATGTTCAAGTCTGGGATTTAGAGAAAAGTGAATGTTGAATATACAGATTTTAGATTCATGAGCTTATAGCTTAGAGCAAGGGAATGTATGACACTGGATGGACAGAGCTTATAAAGTAAGAAAGGAAGATAGCTGGACCCTGGGAATACCACCCCTAGAGAGCAAATTCAGGGTGCTGTGGTGTTACAGGGAGCACAAGAGGAAAGAATGTGACAATTAGATTCTGAGTGGTCTTAAGGAAACAAATTTTAATGGAATGATGGTGATAGACACCAATGCCACCACTTTGAACAGTCAGTGAAAAATTTCCCACAGTGAGTGTAGACTTCTCTGTCCAGAAAGTTCATTGTAAAGAAATAAAGAGAAATAGGAAGCAGGAATGATAACATGAGAGATCATGGTCTTAGGCCCACCCAAAAGTGGCCAGTGCACAGAGAAGAGAAAGGCACCTTCAATGAGTAATTTTATGTGTCAAATTGACTGGGCCAGGGGGTGCCCACATATTTGGTCAAACGCTATTCTAGGTGTTGCTGTGTGAATATTTTCGGATGAGATTAACATTTAAATAAGCAGAGTAAAGCAGATTGTCCTCCCTAATGTTGGTGGGCCCTATCCAATCAGTCAAAGGACTGAATAAAACAAAAAGAGTAAGAGAAAATGCCTCCTGCCCGAATGTCCAAAGAGACTGGCTTTTCCTGCTTTAGACTCAAGTGAGACATTGGCTCTCTGTGGGCCTGCCAGCTTTCAAACTGTTTCAAACGACTCCGGAGGTTCTCCTTGTTTTCAGGCCTTCCGTCTTGATCCGGAACTAGATCATTGGCTCTCTGGATCTCCAGCTGACCAACTCACTCTGTAGATCTTAGGACGTGCCACCTCTATAATCACAGAAGCCAACACGTTCTAATAATAAACCATATATATATATATATATATATATGTATATATATATATATATATATGCCACTGCTTCTATTTCTATGGAGAACCCTAATATAGCACAGAATGGAAAAGAAAAAAATTAAAGAAAAAAAATAGGAAATAAGGAAGGGAGAGAGAAAAAAAGTGTAGGATCAATGAAGGTCCTGAGAGTGTACGTGCTGTGAAAATGTAGGGAGAAGGAGGATGACTGTTTAGCTGTCTGTAATCTCTGATGACATTGGTGACTCATTCATGTTACATAATTAGAATTAGCCCTCGGACTTTGCTGTCTTGGAATTCCTTGTCTTTTAGAAGCAGGATTTCCTAGTTTGGCTTGCTTTCTTGTTACTTAGGACGTGTTGCTAGCATAAGGTCATACTTAGAAAATTGAATCCTCAATCAGATTACTCAGAGACTTGGCTGCTTTCCTTCTGGCCATTTTGTCTTTAGGTTGAAAAAAGAAACAACTCACTTTTCTAAAGTGACGTTAGCAGCACTGTGAAATATGTCCTATAGGCCAGCCCTGAAATCTATGGGTTTTTTTTTTTTTTGATACTCATGAAAAAGAAGCTTTTGTTCTAAAATATGTAAAGAAAATTGTTTTCCTCGAAAAAGCTTCTTCTATAACCCAGCTTTTAGGAAACTACCTGCTGAATAGAAACAATAGCAGAGGTGAGAATTTGTCCTTAGCGATGTCAGTCCTTAATCTGTCCTCGCTGATTCAGGGCACTGATCATGCTCGTGAAACACCTCTCGGGCTTTCTCCTCCTTCACAGAGGACAATCTCACACATGGGAAGATCTCTTGCAATGTATATGCCTTTGGGTGACTGGTACATGCAATCTATGTGAGCAGCCAGCTCTGTGGTTACAACAAACACAATGACAATGATATAATGACAGTGAACACAGTTCCCAGCACCCCGCCTCCCAGGGGCAGAAGAGATATATAAACCCACAAATGGTAGGCTTGTCTTCTCTGAACATTAGTCCTCCCAGGTTCCAGCTTGGTGAATCAACAGTCTGTCTTCTGGATGGTTTATAGGAGTGGAGGCACAAGGATGAATAGGGTTTGGCTTTTCTGGAAAAGGTGGGCTCAGGGCAGAATAATGCAGACAGAGCTGTGCTAGCTCAGGGCCACAGTAGAGAAATGGGTTCTTTCCTGATGCCGCAGCTCACCAAATAAAAACCAGAGTCACCAGCAGCGATGGTCTGAACAGAGAAGAGCAAGCCCAAAGCCATGACTCAGAGACGCTGAATTCCCTGCACACCGCACACTGTGTGGGGGAATAGCTGGGGAGGTTACATCACAGTCTAATTTTAAAGTGCAGGGAACCCAGTGAGGTTTCTAGGGCAGACATACAATTGCTTGCAAACAAGTCGCAGGCACAAGGAGAAACGTTTTGTGTTTCTTTGCAGGTTTTCTCTTTGGTCTCTCAAGGGAACTGAAAGAAATTCAAGTCTGAAACTCAAACCTGCCTCAGCCATTGTTTTCCCCTAAACTAGATCTAAACCTCAGGAGATCTTGTGGAGTTTTCAGCAGATTCTAATGGGAACTGGGCCCTCCAAATATTATTCTTATTATGTTTTGCTAGTATTTTTCACTGGAAACATATCATACCACTGTGTCATGGACCCTTTGCTTTCCCAGCTCATTTGGAAGCTAACGGAGGCAGACATTCAGCTTCCGGGCTGCTCCAGGTTTTCCATGGGCTAGCCAGGGTGGGCAAATATTCCAGGAAAAGTCTTCAGGGAAGGCCCGGAAGTTCTGAATGCTACTGGGCTACTTCCCACAACCACAGGGAGCTGATGAACGTGCTTTGTGATGTACAGCAAGTGGGCAGAGGGTGGCCTGGGTCCTGGCACCTGAGGCCTGAGCTGGTGGAACCCTCCAGCCTTTCAGATGCCGCTTGGCTGCAGAGAAGCAGGCGAGATCTGGGTCATTCAACAGGGCCTGGATTTTTGGACCCAGTATTGCCTGGCAGGCACCGGGAAGAGCCTGCAGGATGTGAGAGGGAGCCCAGAGTGCTTTCAGCATCCCCCAGTCCTTCTCTCTACCTCTCTCCTCTCCTCCCCTTCCTCGAGAGCTCATCAGAAATCCTATCATAATGGACCAGGATGGAGTCCAATGTTTCTCAGGAGAGCCCCACCTGCATCAGAATCACTGGAAATGCTTGCTTAATATCCCAGTTTTTGGGGGGCCTTGTCTAGACTTACCTACCGAGTCTCAGTGGTGGGGGAGGGAGCTGGGAACTTACACTGTTCACCAATACCCCCAGGTGATTCTTACATACACTCAAATTGAGAAGCATTGGTAGAAGGGAAAGGCTCTTAGATTGGCAGCCAAAAACCGGAGTTCAAACCCATTTACCTCCTGGGTGACTTTGAACAGGTTACTTATTAACTCCTCGCCTCATTTTTCCATCTGTAGAAATGGATACGTTATTTTATAGGGATTAGTATTTTCTTTCTTTGAGAATCCTATCCTATATAATAAAGAGGTAATACGCAAATTAACCCCCACACCCTCACAAGATGGCTGCCTATGTCCAGGCCAGCAGGGGTGTTAGTGAGGTATGACCAAATGACTGAACAGCAGGATGTGTGGGATGACCAGGCCGGCAGCGGGGGTAGTTGGGGCGACCAGGCCAGCAGAGGGAGGGGCAGTAAGGGGCAACCAAGCTGGCAGAGGGGGACAGTTGGGGTGACCAGGCCAGCAGGGGGGGCAGTAAGAGGTGACCAGGCTGACATGGGGGGGCATTTGGGGGCAAACAGGCCAGCAGGGGGGGCAGTTGGGGGTGATTAGGCTGGCAGGGGGGCTGTGAGGGGCAACTAGGCTGGTGGGGGGCAGTTGGGGGCAATCAGGCTAGCAGAGGGGGGCAGTTGGGGGTGACCAGACTGGCGGGGGGGCAGTAAGGGGTGACCAGGCTGATGGGGGGGCAGTTAGGGGCGACCAGGCAGGCAGGCAGGTGAGCGATTAGGAGCCAGTGGTCCAGGATTGTGAGAGGGATGTCTGACTGCCTGTTTAGGCCCGATCCCCGGGATCGGGCCTAAACCAGCAGTTGGACATCCCCCAAGGGGTCCTGGATTGGAGAGGGTACAGGCTGGGCTGAGGGGACCCCCCTCCGGTGCACGAATTTCGTGCACCAGGCCTCTAGTTAAATGAGATAAGAACTATGACAAGGCTGGCAAACACTTAGGTTTTGCTAAATATTAGAACCTAGTACAGTAATACAGAAAATGGTGGTAAGCTAACAAAATCTTTGTAGGCCTCGAGATGTACATACTTTGCAGCAATTTTCAAAGGCTCATATAACTCTTTTGGATGGACACAGAGCAAGGATACTTACCCACCAAAGGCTTTACTATCCACTAAGTCCTTACTAACATACCCAGCAGTGGGGGAAATAGTGCTATAAGGAAGACACGATGATAAAAAGGACAAGTTTGGAAAAACAGACACAGGCTAATATAAAAGTGGGATAATAAGTCCAGCTAAGAGCACGTGGTAAAAGTGATGTATTCTACAGGTGTGTTCCTCAGCAGAGCCCACATGCTCTAAGTCACCCATTCTCACCCAGGACCATTATGCCCTCATAGGACCTTGGGCAATGTCTGGGCAATTTGGGTTGTCACAGTCGGGGAGGGATGCTACTGGCATCAGTGGGCAGAGGTCAGGGATGCTGCTAAACAGCCTACAGTGCAGAAGACGGTTTGCCACAACAGAGGATTATCTGGCTCAAACTGTGCCAAGGTTAAGAAACCCTGCTCTCAGTTGCCACTGAAGACGGAGTCGTGAGTGATGGGAGGAGGCCTCAGGTGGCTAAGAGCCTCCCGGGGACAGCTGCCAGCTGCTGTGTTGCAAAGTCTCACAGATGAACAACGGGACCCAGAGTGCTGCAAGCTGGCAGGTCACCAGTCATCACTTCCCATGTCACGTCTTCAATGCAGCCAGTTTCCTGCTTGTTTGAAATGACTGGGAAAAGCATTGTTTAGCCCTTTGGAAAAGCAGAGGTGCTGTTCTCTAGAAATCTGAGTGTTTAAGACTGGAATCACACAACGCTCTAGGCTGTTTCACTCCTAGCAGTGAGAGCAGCAAGAAGGAATTAAGAGCTGGGCTGTCCAAAAGGGTTTGGCACCCTAAGGAGCCGAGTCCAGGGACTCTGGAGGGCACTCAGAAAAGCAGTAAGATCCAGGTGGTCACTGGTTTAGTACCCCCTTCCCTGTGTGAGTCTCAGCTTCCTTCTGTGGTTCTCTCCAGGTGCTTCCAGTTTAATGTCATGGTTAAACAGCTTTCTGAGTTTTCCATTTGATCCCCCTTCACTTGATCCCTGTCTCTGCTTGACTCCTCTTTCCTGTCACGGCCTGTGCCTGGGGCCATACCTTTGGTTGCCCTGGACTCTTCAGGTCCAACTCCCCTGTGTGCAGAGCAGGCATCCTAGTGTCCTTTCTCAGTGCCCCACCCAGGTCTCCTGGGATCTCTTCACCATTTTCCCACCTGCTGCCTTCCTGCAGGGTCAGCGGCATGGTGTGTGACCTGTGTGCTCAGGTCTCCATGCTCAGAAAAGCCCAGGCTGGGTTTAATACTCTGCTGTCACCATATTAATGTTCTTCTTTTAAAAAATATATATTTTATTGAACTTTTACAGAGAGAAAGGGAGAGGGATAGAGAGTTAGAAACATTGATGAGAGAGAAACAATGATCAGCTGCCTCCTGAACACCCCCTACTGGGGATATGCCCGCAACCAAGGTACATGCCCTTGACCGGAATCGAACCTGGGACCCTTCAGTCCGAAGACCGACACTCTATCCACTGAGCCAAACCAGACAGGGCCATATTAATGTTCTTAATAGAATTTTGAACTTGTATTTTGTAAGTGAATTCTGATGGGACAACAGAGCATGCACAAGAGCAGAACAGATACATACAACATGGGTCTCTGTCCTTTCTTCTACCTCATTCTCATGGAGTGTTTACCAGTGGTACAGATTTCTAGCGGACTCACAATGTGTGGGAGTCTGTGGAGATTCAAAGTGAATACAAGCTGAGTGTGTTTTGTCTAGGACTAAGGAAGTGGACGTGGGAGGAGGGGATGTCAATAGCCCCAAGAGGTCACACTTGCCATTTGAATCAAAACTGGATTCAAATACAAAAGGCAGTGGCATTCTAAGAAACAAGAATGACCAAGGGATTCTAATATGTTCTTTCTTTCTCGTGCTATTTCACTGTGCTAGCTCACTACTTGACTTATGCTAAAAATGATGACAGAGAAGGAGAGATAAGGCAACCCATTAATTCCTTTTCTTTCAATCCTTCCTTACTAATCCCTGAGCTAAAGGTAGAGATTGTGGGTACAGTATGTATATCAAAACATTAAATAAAAGCAGTTGAGTTAGATTTGTAAAGCTTTTCCCCTGTTATGGAAAGAACAAAATATGCAAATTGTGTAATTTTGGTGATTAGCATAAGAATTGAATTGCTCTTATATTTGCATTTAAAACTGGCATCACATAATAGAGATGAAAGGTAAAATTTATGCTCATGATATAACATTTAAAATTTAAATTTTTTTTAGAGTGGCATTAAATAGAAAATTAAAAAAAGAAAAGGCATGACAAGTAAAGAGAGACTGTGGAAGAAAAGAAAAAGCTTTTTTGTTAATATCTCCAATGACAACTTTCCCTACTTTTCTAAAACTAGGGAAAGTTGTCATTGTTGTATTTTGCACTGGGCCAGCTTATATACTGTTACTTCCTAATGCCAGAACTGGTATCTCTTTGTTGTCTCACTGTCCTTAGGCTGTAGGAATCAATTAGCCTGTGTGCACAGAGAGCAGGTGGTGCTGGGAACTGATGCTCCCTAGGACCAGTGCTGAACCAGTGCCCAATGGTTAGCTTTTCAGAAAATGCTTGGAATGTGGCCTAAGCCAACACCAAGTTCCCTGTGGGGTTCACCCAAGTTACCCTCTATGCAACGTTGCTTTGCTTGATCCTTTACCTTCATGGTCCCATTTCCTCACTCCTTACAGTTTTTCCTGGTGAGATTTCAAAACAACCACTTTCATTCTCCTTAAAACAAGCTCACCCATCCTCCCCAGTTCTGTGGTCTGTCGGTGCCAAGGCCATTGGTTTTGTGAGGCGTCAATGGTAGATGGCGATCAGGTTGTGGGGTAGGAAACTCAACACTATAGACATTCCCAAGGGAGTCTACTAGAAATGTTGGGTTTTGAGGTTTATAGTGAAACTTTTGATACAAAAATATTTCCATGAAGGTCAAAGGGAATTTGGAAAGCTCTTTGGAGAGAAGGTTCATCGTGGGCCACAGTACCACTAAGCAATATTCTGGGCAGATCTAGACCAAGCCTCAATGAGTGAAGACTAGATGGCTCAGACCTTAGGAAAATGTGTTCTATTTACCTAACAAGCAGCCTGGTGCCACAATGTCCTTGGCTCTGCTGGCTTTGGTAGGGTAAAGGAAAACAAAAGTTACAAACACCAGGCTTTGTTTTACCTTAATTAATTAGTCATAATCTTTTCTATTAGAATTGGACTGGAATCAAAGCAAAACTCATATTTTTTTCCACTCATTTGGGTACATGATTACTTAACCTGGAAATTTTTCTTTTTAATACTCACCCTAGGATATGCTTATTGATGTTTAGAGAGAGAGAGAGAGATAGACAGACAGATAGATGAGAGAGAGAGAGAGAGAGAGAGAGAGAGAGAGGTGAGAGAGAAACATCAATTGGTTGTCTTCCATACTTGCCCCAATCAGGGATCAAACCCACAATCTAGGTATGTGCCCTGACCAGGAATCAAATCTGCAAACTTTTACTCCAACCAACTGAGCTACCCAGTTAGGGGTGGAGAATTTTATTCATGCTTCAAAATTCAATGCAAATGCCAATAGTTTGTCTTTCCCATGGCACATAATATCCTCACATAAGTATTTACATGTATAGTTGCCACCCCCCTTGGATTATAAGTACTTCAAGTCAGAATATTTATCTTATTCATTTTTCAAGCCCCACTGTCTTATATAATACTTGGCACATAATTGACATCCAAAGCATTTGATTAAATAACAGTGATGGTGGCTAGTATGAGCCAGGCGCTATGCTAAGTAGTTTACATGCAGTATTGTCTTCACTCTTCACAACAACACAGTAAGAGTTGGGGACTGGTAGCCTCATTTTACAACAGGGGAAACTGAGGCCAAGGGAAGTTAAGAAACTTGCCTGAGATCATGTAGCTTCCAAAGAGTGGCAGAGTCAAGCCCAGGTTTGCTAGCCCCAGAGCCTGTGTTGTTCACCACAGAGTAATTGAAGTCGGTGAATAGGTATTTCCAAGGCTGTCAGAAAGAGTGCTCATTAGACAGACAGACTTGTCTGTACAAAGGCATCTTAATTAAATAGTTTAGCAAAGTTCTTTATATTAAAAAGGAGCCATTTTTATTTCTCCAACTCTATATGGAATCAATTTCCATTTTAACCAGTTTCTCCCAAGTTCATTGAGCTTTGTTATCAGAAGTTCTTGTTACACAGGTGTTTAGTTCTGGTGCAAGTTAAAAAGCAATAAAGAAACCCAGCACAGCTGCAAGCCCAGCTCCTCCCAGATCATGATTACAGCTTGCTACGGGACTCGACCAAAATTGCATTATATGTTTATGGCATGTAAGAAATTCTCGAGGGTGGTACTGATATACCAATGAAAGACACTGGTATTTTGGGCCCCATGGGGCAGACAAGGAAAAGGGATTTCAGTGCTTTATGAGAAACACTTTCTTGCTTATACTTAACTTTTATTGTTCACGAAGGATTTCAAAGTATTACCAAAGAAAATGAACACCATACTTGAGTCATCTGGACATAATGGACTTTCACAGCTTAACGGGTGGTGTTTCACGTAGTATTTCTTTTCAATCCAGCGTGGAATCATTAAAAGAAAAAAAAATCACAAAAATTCACCAGCTCTCCTGCCCTTGCCCCCCTACAGCCTTTGTCACTGAGAATGTGGGAGCACATGGGTTGCCGCACAAGGCGTGGGCAAGGCAGTGGGCTTGACGGAGGGCCCGGAGATCCTGCTCTTGGGGTGCCTTGCTTCCTCTTCCACTCAGGCAGTCTGGACTTGGAGTTGTCATTTACGGCCTTCCCCCTTCCCCAAACTTGGAGGAGGTCTAAGTTTTGAAAACTTGAAAAATGAAATCAGATAAAAGGAAAAGTTTTGAGGACCATGTACCATGTCAATACAGTGTCAGGTAAAAAAACAAACACACACCCTTCATATTTAATACACCTGTGAGCCTTACTTAAAGTAAATTGAAGAGTTCTGATATCATTTTTGAAAATGGTAAGAGCTTATGGATCTCCTCCAGTATCTTCACAATCAACAAACTATGTCTGTAGGTTGAAAACCACTTGATTGGATGATTTATGAACTCATCTCCAGTTCTAACTTTCTCTGATCACCTGATAACTTTAAGGCTTCACTCTCTGGATAAAAGCAGAGAGAGAAGATGGAAAATGAAACGGGGCCAGCTAGGAGTCGGAAGCTGCTGGCCATTAGTATGGGTCTGGGGAGGGGACCTGAATGAGAATGTTAGATCCCCTAATCTGAAGGCACCTGGACAAAGTTCCTGCAGAGAGAAAAGAAGATGCTTTGCCTTGGGGCACATTTCCTCCCACCTTAAGGCCACTTGCTCCACACCTGGGAGAGTTCTTAGATGGAATTCACAGTATTACGAGATCGACAGGGAGCAGAGATAGAATGGCTGTGAAGCTGGACATTCTCTTTCCTGTCTTCCACCTATACAATCTCACTATAGGGGAAGAAATGGGGCAGTCAAAACCCATCCACAGATCTATAATAGTGGATCTCAGATCTGAAGTCTGCAGAATCAGCTAGCAAAATAAATAAAGGCCTAGTCTGCTGCCTAAATACTCCCATGGGTAGTGCTAACATTCTGATTTCTAAAGCAATAAACTTTCAACGTGCTCAGTGGAGGCAGTGCTACCCACCATGTGGTGCTGGGAAATGCATGTGTTAGGAGGTGATTGATTGTGACAGTGACTGAAGGCAGGTATACTAGCATTTTGTTGTTGTTGTTAATCCTCACCTGAGGATATTTTTCCATTGATTTTTAGAGAGAGTGGAAGGGAGAGAGAGAGAGAGAGAGAGAGAGAGAGAGAGAGAGAGAGAGAGAGAAACATGGATGTGAAAGAGACACCTTGATTGGTTGCGTCCCACACAAGCCCCAGAAACACTGAATAAAAGAATGGGTCTTTAATTCTTTCATGTAAATAATTATTTAGACCCTATAAGAAGGTTCAAGTCACATTGGATGACTTCCTGTGGTGCCAGGCCTTTGAGCAGAGCTGTGAGACTGAATTCATTAATCTGGAGAGCCCCTGGATAAAAGGAAAGTCAAGAGATCATCATAGAAGACACTGTGTAATTCATCCTCACCGCAAGCTAAAGTATATAAAGTATTTTGTAGGGTAGTTTCTTGCTGGAGGTTAATTCAAGCATGTCATAATAAATACAAGAAGTCCTCAAAAGGTTGATGGGCTTCTATATTCAGCAGGGCTGAATGCATGTTATTGCCTGCTGGAATGGCCGAAGGCCATTTCCCCAGACCTGAAGATCTGTATATATTATTGCCTGTTACCAGACAGCTGAGGGTATTTCAATTTACATGTTATTGCCTCCTGCTGGCCAAACAGCTGAACAGCCGTAGGCATTTCCCCCCACCTGACAATGCCTACTGTATACCAAACTTACCTTTGATATGTATATCTACTTTGTTATAGGGCAAAATGTGGGAATAAAAAGAGCCTTGGGTCTGGAGATAGGGAGAATTTAGCTACTACAGCTAAACTTCCTCTGGCTCCCCCATGGATTACAAATTTATATTATATTTCTAGTCTCTTTATTACTTTGCATGCAGCGCCTTCTCCAGATTACTGAACCCTTCTAGATGCTGGATATCACCCCGGCAGTTTCTCTTTTCTCTTAATGTTGACAGAATTGTTGAATCATCATCTTCATTTACTTATGAGATGACTGATATTGTCCCTCAAAACAGAAAAACAAGTTGAGCTAAATCTAAAATGCAAGTATGCAGCCAACAAGCAGTCCTTTGTCTCTCTATGTTGCCTTCTACGGTAAACTTGAACTTCTCCTGAGTTTGATTCCATTCATTTCAGCTAGAAGTATGTGGCAAATAAACTGTTCACCAGTCATCCCCTGGAATGGCCGACTGAGCTTTGCTGTGAGTTAGTGGCCCAGGGGGAGCAGGCCAAGAGCTCCATCTCCATAAGATGCCTCCTAAAAGGAAAGAGGTCATTGACAATTCCCAAAGGAGGCTGTGGCCATAAATATTTTAGGATTCGACTTCCTTAAAATCTTAAAATAATGAAAAACATTTGTTGGTTTAAGAATTTTCAGTCCTCCCATCTTTGGATTCATGCCTCAATATCTTGCTTTGAAATTCCACGGCGAGGGGCATGCATGACATCGCAGTCAGAGGGAGTGCATGCCACATAAAGCCTCGCCTGGGTCAGAGAGAAGGGCCGAGCTCTCAAGAGCGCCCTAAAATGAATACACAAATTCGGCCTCACACATGTCAAAGACCTGTGCAGGGCAAACATCTTTATGACTTTGGTCCTGGGAAGAGAGACCCAGTCTGGGATTAGAATTTACAGCCGACAAGCTGCTGATGAAGCAGCAATGGCCATTTAGTGCATCAATGGCCACTTTGGGAACAGGCAGCTTAGCACAGCAGGCTGGAAATCTCAGAGTGGAGCCGGGGGCAACCCTGTTCACCTTTGCTGGAATAAGTTCATTCACCCCATAATCTGTCCCTTGGGCCTTTTCTCTGCCTTCCTGTGGATTTACAGCCTCCTCCCTGCTGTTCTTTAGAGCTTCAACACACATGACAATTTAGCATCAAGAGAATTCCCAAGACCAAGTGAAGACTATCTTTCTTGGCTATAAATGTCATTCTAAAATCCTTCTCATCTGTAATGCTTCAAGAACACTTGAGATGTGCGTGGCCTGCCCCCTGCAGCATCCCACCCTCTAAGAGCCCACAATTTCCCGAACCCATTTAGCTCACTAGCATGCTTACAGATGTCCGCTCTAACCTCCAAAGCGTCAGCCAGCTTTAGTGCAGTGATTCTCAACTGGGAGCAATTTTTCCCCCTGAGACATTTGGCAAAGTCTAGAGACATATTTGATGGTCACAACTGGGTGAGTGGGTGAGGGTGGTACTAGCATGTAGGGGATAGAGGTCAGAGATGCTTTTAAATGTCCAACAGGGCACAGGACAGCCCTACAGCAAAGGAGGGCCCAGTCCACAATGTCAGTGGTGCCAAGGTTGAGAACCCCTGGATTAGGGTAAGGGTTAGACTGTCTCTGCATAGGTCAAAAACGTGATTGTCTAAACTTGCACCGTCCAATGGAACTTTCTGTGATCATGGAAATACACAATATCTGTGCTGTCCAACGTCAGCCCCGAGACACATGTGGTTATTTCACTTTTGAAATGTGGCCAATGTCACTGACAAAGTGGATTTTAAATTTTATTTCATTTTAATTAATGCAATTTTAATCATTCTATGCAGCTGGTAACTACTATATTAGGCAGCACAGGTCCATATAATGGGAATATAGAAGCACTGAGATGGCCTGCCTGAGCCAGTCTTCTCCCCGCCAGTTAGACGCTTCCTTATCTAAGACTTTGACTCATATTGATATGACATTACCCTGGGAGTGCTATGACCTTTAACTTATAAAGAACCAATGCTAATTTAATATGACTAATGACTCTGAAAGATGTTTTCACAGGAGCAGAGAGCATTGGGGATGCTGAAGTGAAGGAGGGGACACTGAGTTTGAACCGGGGACTTGGGGTAGACATCTGGAGTAACTAGAGGAGGTGCAGACATGGGCTGGAGGTAACTCAGGTAACCTGTGCTTACTTGAATCACATAAACCCTGCTGATAACAGAGACCGAATATTCACAATTCCCATTCAGACACGTGTTCTGTGAAAACTAGAGCCAAAGGGAGGCAGAAAAGACAAAGTATAGAACGAAGGTGAGCCTGCTTCCTGCTCCTTCCCTAGCTGCCTTTAGCTCTGAGGCTAAATCTCCAAGCAGTGAAATACGATGGTGCCCCTCCTATGGGGAAGCCAAATAAAAGGAATACTAAACCATGAGACACAGGATGGTTTTTGCCTTTAATCTGATCATAAAATTATGGATAAGTCCATCAAAGCTGTATTGCTCTGATTCCAGCTGGTGCCCTAAGCAAATAAGTGCCTCCTTGTTAATCTAGCACTGCTTTAGGGCTCATTTTCTACATAACCTATTGAATAACTAGATTATAGCAAAAATTTTCTTATATGAAATATTGTATACTTTAGTGTAAAGATTTCTAGAGAAGGAAATCGCCAACCTCACTTGGTAAGCTTTCCATACTGTGTATCTAGAGATGGGGAAAGAATAATAACTAAACCCAAATCCTTTCTTCCTAAATGTTCGGTAGGGCTCAAACTGGAGCTCCTGGTGGCATCAGCTTTAGTGATTCTCATGGGGGACAGTGGAGATTTAACAGAAAGAGTAAGTCCACCAAAATTATGACAGAGATGGGAAACTGTGGTATAAGGAGAGCTAGAAAGATGAGAATTCTTCTGCCCAGAAAGACACAGTTTGAGAGACATGCACAACTGAGACAATAGATAGCTGTGAGCATGGGCTTGTACACAAGCTGCTAGTCTGACTGAATGAACATGGCAAGAGTGAGACTGGGTGTGTATCAACATCATAAACTTACATTTCACAGTTCTGGGGGTTGGAAAGTACAAGATCAAGGCACCATCGGATTTGGTGTCTGATGAGAAACAATTCCTGGTTCATAGCTGTGCCCTCACATGGAGGGAGGGCAAGAGAACTCTTTGGGGTCTCTTTTATATGGGCACTAATTCCATTCATGAGGGCTCCATCCTCATAACCTAACAACCTCCCAATACCAACACATTGGAGATCAGGTTTCAATATGTGAATTTTGGGGTGGCACAGACATTCAGTCTATAGCAGTTTGCCTTTATCTCCCTGAAATTCATATCCTTCTTGCATACAAAATACTTTTATTTCATCCCAATAACCCCCAATATCTATAATATATTTTAGCAGCAATTCAAAAGTCTTAAACTCAAAAGTCTCATTTAAATACTGTCTAAATCATATATGAGTAAGGCTCAAGGCATGATTCATCCTGAGGTAAATTCCTTTCCAGTTGTGAATCTGAGTTCTGCTTCTTTTTTGGTAACATTTCCATCTTTAAGGGTGTGTGTGTGTGTGTGTGGGTGTGTGTGCACGAGCGCTTAATCCTCACCTGAGAATATTTTTTCCATTGATTTTCAGACAGAGTGGAAGGTGAGGGAGGATGGGTGGGGAGAGAGAGAGAGACAGGGATGTGAGAGAGACATTGATTGGTTGCCTCCCGTACACCGCCCCTAAGGGTCTAGGGATTGAACCTGCAACCAAGGTATGCTCCCTTGATCAGTAATCAAACCAGTGACCCTTCGATCCTCGGACCAATACTCTAACCATTGAGCAAAACCGGCCAGGGCCCATCTTTAAGTTTTTATTTCTTCTTGAATTTTACTCTAAGCAGTCAGGAGGAGCCAAGCTGCACCTTCAACGCTTTGCTTAGGAACAGTTTCAGCTAAATATCCAATTTTATCACTCACTACCTTCCACCACTCGAGAACTGAGACACAATTCAGCCAAGCTCTGTGCCAATTCACAACAAAGACAGCCTTTCCTCCACTTTCAATAACTTGTTTCTCATTTTCTACTGGAACCTCATCATAATGTCATTTACAGATCATATTTCTCTTCATGATTACTTAGGTATTCTCTAAGAAGATTGAGGCTTTGTCTACAGTTCACCTCTTTTATTTTCTGAGCTCTCATCAGAATCAGCCTTAAGAATTTACTCATGGAAATTTAGGCTTTTTCTAGCATGCACCTCAAAGCTCTCCCAGCCTCTACCTATTACCCAGTTCCAGTGCTTTTACATTTTTAGCAATTTGTTATAGTAGCATCCCATTTTTAGTAGCAATTTCTGTCTTAGTCCATTTAGGTTGCTATATAACAAAAATACCATAGACTGGGTGCCTTGTGAACAACAAGCATTTATTGTTGACCAGGGAAGCCTAAGGTCAAAACATCAGCAGATGTGGAGTCTGGTGAGAGCCCTCTTCCTGGTTCATAGACCTCTTCTCATTGTGTCCTCACAAGGCTTAAGCGACAAGGGAGCTCCCTGGAGTCTCTTTTATAGGAGCATCAATCCCATTTATGGGGGCTCCACCCTCATGATCTAATCACCTCCCAAAGGCCCCACCTCTGAACACCATCACACTGGGGATTAAGCCTCAAAGTATAAATGGAAGGGGGAGAGGTACAAACATTCATTCTATGTAAATTACTTAATACAGCGTGGTGGGGGCGGGGTAGTGCCGAGGAAGGTGATTTAAGAGCCTTTTATCCCAATGACAAAGGCTGCCAAAATAAAGAGCTCGAAGATGTTTAAATGTAAAATGACAGTTCCAAAATTATTTCTCCACTAGAGGAAACTAGAGTGCTCAAAGCTAATCTCCCGAGATAAACACAGCCAGGTGCTCCATCTCTTTCCCTTAATGACACCCCCCCCCCCCCCCCCGTGCCATTCTCCAAAATGGGAGGGACACTAGACCCGTCTTGCCACAAGCCTTTGGTTTTATTTCTAATGGCTGCTCTTGCTGAACCTTGTAACTGAGCTTGCAGTTTACCCATATTTGACAAAGCAGCTTTTCCATGTTAGTGCTGAACAGGCTGAGACACACAGCACCTCCCTGGGTAGAAATGGTAGCTTCTCTGTGGCAGCAGTAAATCCAGACATACGGGGTGGGGGCTCCTGTCAAATGATTCTAATAGCTGTTTTTAAACTGATCCCCTCTAAGTCTTAGAGTGCAATGGCTGATTATTGGGTCAACAGACATAAAAAGCTTTGTCAATTTGCCCGAGTTGGAACCAGAAAAAACATGTCTTTCATGATAAAAGATGTAAGATCAAAAAGCAATGTTAGCAACAGTGAGCACCATTTGAGGTTCTTTTTTATGTATGTTTTGCCCTAAGAGAAAAACTAAGGCAATAAGATCTATAAAATGTCCATAGTCTTTTTTTCAATCCAGGGTTGTAAACCCTGAGATATCTTTGTTTCCATTTCAAGAATTGTAGGGTAGGGTTTCCATCAGATTTTCAGCTTTGAGCTTAATAGACAACACTCATATGTACTGGTGCAGTGACCACTGGGTCAAGGAAGACTTTACTGACTGAATTTGACAACATTATCCCTCTTCTTAAAATCTTTAACATTCATCAGGGGCTCTCCATTACCTCCAGGGTGGGCGGAGGCTTCTTGCCAAAATGCACACCTCTCTCCTGTCACATAGAGATACTTCCAGTTCTCCAAATGTTCCACGTTCTCTTACAACTCCAGTCCCTTGCTGTTCCCTTCAAAATTATGTGCACTTTCTCTGTGGAACCAACCTTGACACCCCTTGAATTAGGCTCTTCTTTGTTATAACACACATCATGTCCTATTGACAATAGCTCCCAATTCAAATGTGTAATCCTTGAGGCAGGGGGTGGGTGCTATGCTGCAGCCATCCCTGCTTTCCCCGTGCCTAGCACAATACTGGGCACAAAGGTGGGAGCAGGTCAATATATGCTTAGTGATGGAATGGATGAGTTTTAATGAACTGTAAATGATGAAGTGTGTTTCAACATGGGCACACCCCATATTTTCTCTTATGCAGAACGAATGCTAATAAAGCAGTTAGCAGTCCCCTCATATCGGCTCCACATAGTTAAAGGTATATTCTAAACCCAGGGATTCCCTTAAAACAAATGAAAAGAAAAATAAACAGTTCATATACATCAGAAGAAGAAGAGGAGGAAGCAAGGGAGGGAGAGAGGGAGGATTTTCCTTCTGAAAGTCTACCTCAGGTGCCAGTGACTATTTATATTTTGTTCTGACAGTTGGTCCATGAACAAAAAGAAGAAGCGACTGAAATATATTACGTTCCATCCATGAGATTAAAGAGGGAACATCTTTCAGTTCCCAATCCATCAAAAGACATAAGTTGTATTTCACCCAGAAACCTTTTCTAAAGAAGCTCAGGCGTGTAGGAGTTGCATGAGACAATGGAAACCAAACTGAACCAAACATGAAGAGCGTGATTAATTAGTCTGTTTGTGTCTCACTACCTCCTCTTTTCATTTTTGAGAAATGAATAAGCTTTATTAATCATCTCAGTTGGACTTGTGCCTTGCAGGTATTGGTGCCCCTCTTGGAAAGAGCCGCCTCTCCTCTCCTCCTTTCTGTGGAAAGACCGAGCCAGCATGTGCTGGCACAAACAACCCTCCCAGGGTGTGCAGAGGATGTCAGGTGAGTGACAGGTGCAGAGGCCAGGCCAGGGCCACACAGCCTGGAGAGGTTTGCCCTCCTGCAGAGAAGGCTGTCTCTACTTGCTTCTCCCTGAGATGGCTCATCAAGAGCGGCTGGGATTTGGGCGGCCGCAGCTGTGTTTAGGAGTGCATTTGCTTTATCTACCACATCCTTTGAGGATTTCATTGCAGGCTATGTTATCCACTCTAATGAATGCTCTGGCAGGTTCTGAACCTGGAGATGTGTCTGCATGCCCTGAACTGTGATTATTTTCACCACTGTTGAAACTGAATAGAACATATATTCATGTATCCTTTTCATGTACCGTGTCCTCCAGGTTGAGCCTAAACAAAACGACACTGTAGGGAGAAATACTTGAGCTTCAAAGTTGGGGTGGCCTCGTTTTCTCCCTTTCTCTCTTACCCTATTAGCTGACCCACTGCCTCCTGCTGCTGTGATAATTCTTTAACAGTTTCAAAGCTGTCCCCTAGATTGGCTATGGAAAATATGGCACATCAATTAGAAATTTACTTGTACTAAGTGACTTAATGGAATAGGGAAATATGATACATAAAGTGGAAAAGGCAGGTTACAAAATAGTTTGTGTAAATGAATATATATGTAAACAATTTTGAAAAAGAACCTAATAGAATACATACAAAAATAAATAATGCTTACTCCTGAAGTGAAATAAGAGTCATTTGAATTGCATTCCATACCCATGAACATTTTTCCATTTTTTTACATTGAGCATGCATTTATATATAATACGAAAATACAAAATGTTAATAAAATGAAATGAATGTGTGCAAATAGAGGGAAATAAGTATTCCCTATGCTTTCTAGTCCTGTCACCACAATGAGTTTATTGCTCCTTTTTTTCTCCTCTACAAAAATTTCCTTGCATGTCACCTTCCTTTGAATCTCCCAGCCCCTTAATTCATCCTCTCTCACAAAGTTCTTCCTAAAAAGAAGATCTAAACAATTGGTTCGCCGAAGTCCTCCAGGGCTTCCTGTACTGTACAGAAGTCCCAAACCTTCAGGCTGAAAATTGAATACTTCAGAAGTTCGTCTACACCTGAGGTTCAACTCCAACTCCTACGTCTCCATCCTGGGCCACCAGAAGGCTGTCTGGGTCTCTTGGCTGTGGCATCCCCGGAGATGCCCTTCTCCCCTCCTCACCTCCTGTGCCCTCACCCACCTCATTCACTCTCTGACTCAACTTTCTAGAGTCAGCCCTCCCTTGTGCCACTTCACACAGGAAGCCTCCCTCATCATCTCCAGGTCGAGTTAGGGGTTTCTTTCTGTTTTGCTCAGGTCTCCATATCAACATAATTATTACTGCAGTGTACCTTTTCTCTACCTAAAGGGCAGGAGGATGTTTGGTCCAACTCTGTGCTCAGCTCCCAGCGCAGTGTCAGGCACTAGTGTGTTTCCATAGACATTATTGGGTGAATACTAGAATATCCTTGGCTGGCATGAATGGGGGGAGGGGAAGAGGGGAATCTGAACTTACTTTCATTGATGCTTTGCTCTGATTATAGAAATTGTCATTCTTAATTAACCAAATTTCAGCTCCTCTTTCTTCAAAGGATGATAATGCACTCGAAAATGTTCATGCCAGTGTTTATCCACTTTACATTTGCTGTAGCCTATAGGCACTGCAAAATACTTCCCCTCAGTAAGCAATGTAACTCTGGATGAGGGAATTGTTACTAGGTGCTATGGCTTGAACTATTCCCCCTCCCCAAATTCATATGGTGAAGTCCTAACCTCCAGTGCCTCAGAATGTGACCTTATCTGGAATAGGGTTGTTGCCAATGTAATTCATTAAGTTAAAATAAGGTCATTGGGTGGACACCCCAATCCATTATGACTAATCCAATATGACGTTCTTATAAAAGGGGGAAATTTGGACACAGAGTCACACACACCCGCGCAGTGAGAACACCATGTGAGGATGAAGGCAACGATGGGGTGATGTTTCTACAAGCCAAGAAATACCAAGAATTGTCAGCGAACCACAGGGGTTAGGGGAGAGGCATAGATTCTTCCTCAGAGATTTTGGAAGGAACTAACTCTTCCGACACCTTAATCTCAGACTTTAAGCCTCCAGAACTATGAGATCATAAATTTCTCTTGTTAAGCTACTCAGTTTGTGGAACCTTTTACTGCAATCCTAGCAAACAAACACTCAGGGACCCCTCAGTCAGAAGGAAGGACTATATCCTAAACATCCCCTTGGAATTATCATAACCATCTGGCATGGTTATAGCTCCATTTGTAAGTGAGAGAGGGAAGCTCTTTTGAAAACTATATTATAGTGTTTTCTTTTTCTCCTATACTTCAAGCATTTCTCAACTGAAAAAAAGCAATGTATCTGAATTTAGGTACATGTAGAACTAAATTCAAAAGACAAAAGGATAGACTGAAAAATAAGTCCCATGTTGATTCAGTTCCTGCTAACCAGTTTTTCTCCCCAGAGGCAACCTCTGTTATATGTGTGTATATGTATATATTATTTTTTACATAAATGATTATAGGTTGTCCACATAGTTCTGTACCTGGGTTTGATGACTTAATTATAGATGTTAGAGATAATTCTCTGTTAGAATACATAAATGTGCCTCATTCTTTTTTATGACTGCATAGTATTTCTTTGATGGATATTTTCTGCCCATTCTTAATAAAGTCTTAGCTGACTTTTCATAATCAAAACGAACAAAGCTTTCCCAAAGTACATTTCAGAGCCTGGATGGGGATGAACCTGCCCACTGCTTTTACCCCATTAGGGAGATGGTTACTCTCTCTGCCACGCAAGTTGTTAGATATGTTTTAAGCTCCGTGAAAAGCTGGCTTTCCTCAGGTTTTATGCAGATGTCTCCAAAGCATAGCGGCCTATGTTTGGTGTGGGTCTGGCCTTCCTGGCTCACTAGATTCTATTTCCTCAAGTTTTCCTCCTCCCATGGGCTACACTAGAAATGATCAATCGAATGCATGCTGGGCCAGATGAAATGTGAGACCACATGCATTAATCAAAACCTTTGAGTAGTGTATCTGTTGCCTTCCTGTGCCCAGTGGACCATCATTCACTTCCCAAATGCCACTGGCGCTGGGATTTTAAGGCTCACCTGAGTTCTCTTCTGCTTGCATTTCCTGAACCTTTCCTCAATTCTCAAGGGCAACTGGGAAATGCTTCTGGCTCAACAAGACTATGCATGCATCCATTATCTAACTTCTGAACACAAGTTAATAAAGTTATTCAGCTATAATATAATCACATTGTATTCCATATGGTTGATTCTTAATTTGAGCTTAAGAGGACAATGGCCATGTCTAACTCATTATTTTTCACATTGAATATAAGCAGCTCTTTAAACATTAGCCATGGCCACAGATTCAGGTAGTTCTCAGAAGCCATATATGTCTGGAACATCATCTCTGGTGGGTCTGTGACTTTCAAATAGGCCAGGCAGCTATGGCATGATATAAATTCCCTTCCTTTTCAGAATGTGTGTCTCATTCATCCATCAAAGTCTAACTGATTGCCTCCCAGAAGTCTCCAAAGATCTCTCCAATCTGAATGAATAGCTTTCTCTCTTATTCAGGAGGTGAGAATGTCCATCTTTACTTAGGTCTTTAGTGTTAAGATATTGTTTCCATGTTGGCTTTCTTTACTAAGCTCTTCCTCATTCACAGAGTAAGAAATAGTCCATTGGGTCCGAGATGATCATCACACATTCAGATAATGTTTAAAGAGCACTCACTCCATATGCATATTGTGCCATTTAAAATATTATACGATTAATTAAAGGACGTATATGCGTATATGCATAGCCCATGGACCCAGACAATAAATAGGTGAAAGCCTGAGGTGGGGTGGGAACCGAGTGAAGAAAGAAAAGGAGGGAAATGGGAGACATCTGTAATACTCTCAACAAAAAAATAAATTTAAAAAAGAATTTTATATGAATTATCTCATTTAATTGCCATAATATTCTTTATGTGACATCATTATTATCTCCATTTTTATAGAAACAGAGAGAGACATTTTAAGCCACTTGCTTAAAGTCACACAGCTAATTCAACTTTAGATTATGTATTCTCAGACAATAAGATGCCTGTTTCTTAGCAAGCCCCAAAGTTTATGAAATGTTAAAAATCCAGCCATCGAACTTTTATGCTATAGAATTTTAATTAATTTACAAGTTTAGTCAATAGATAACTTCAATGGCTTCTAATTCAGCTTCTGGTGCTTATCCTGGTTCCCTTGCTTTTGTCTTAGAGGCCTGTTCTCAATAGACAGTGTAATCCTGTTATAATTCAAGTAATTATAACTACAATGGTTCCTCATCTTCCTGGCATAAAAGCTAGAGTCCTTATAATAACTTATAAAACGAATAATATATTTTCCCACCCCTAATCTCTCTGACATCATTTCCTGTTCTCCTTTGCTCACCGTACTCCAGCCACACTATCTCCTTGCTGCTCCACTCACAGGTCAGGCATGCTTCTACTTCACAGCCCTTTCCAATGGTGTTCCCTCTCTCTGGAACTCCCTTCCCCCAGATAGTCCGCATCTTCTTCAGACTGTTACTTAAAAGGAACCTTCTCAGGCTGCTTGACCATGACAGACTACTGGTTTCAGACTAGCTTATCCCCTGTAAATAAGAAACTGGGCAAGTTATGTGAGGTTAAGATAGTGTTTGGGCAATGGAAAATAAACAGCACAAGAATGCAGTCCCGGGCAGAAGGGAGCATGAAGTGAGCACCATAGTAATCCAGCTCCCTACCTGAGGACATGGAGTTGAGCAGAGCATTGTAGTTCTGCTCAGCTCAAGAGGCAGGCATCAGAGTTCAGAGTAACTGAAATGACTGGAATGTACCCAAAAAGAAAGCCCTAGAAGTGTGTGTATATGTCTGGATGGGGGGGGGGGGTCCCCCTCAATGAGTACATGGCTGAGGGCTGGACTGTACATGTTCATGGAAAAGCAATTCAAGGCTAACCACATATCAACTGCTATGGGATTGAAAGGTTGCGGGTTCGATTCCTGGTCAGGGTACATGCCTGGATTATGGGCTTGGTCCCTGGTAGGAGGCGTGCAGGAGGCAGCTAATCCATGTTTCCCTTTCAACATCGATGTTTCTCTCTCTCTCTCTCTTAAAAAAACAATCAATTAAAAAATGTAAAAATCATAATGTCCCAAAATCAATCATAAATCACCAGAAGTGGAAAAACAAACATAAAACAAACTAGTGTAATCAGAGTAAAGAAAAATAAAAGCAGTCAAAAGAAATTGATTCTAAAGTGGACCAAATGGTAGGCTTGGAAGATAAAAACTTTAAAACATAGTTGTTCTACAATACATATTTTAAAATTAAGAACATAGTCACTAATTTTAAAAACAGATACTATTGAGTGAATAGATCAGGAATCTTAGCAGAGAAATGGGAGCCATAAAAAGAACTGCACGGAAATTCTATAATTGTGCAATACCTGAAGTGAATCATTAACTGGAGGGGCTCACAGAGGGAAGATAGTAGAAGAAAGAATCACTGCTGTTGGAGACAGATCAATAGAAACCATCAACGAGAGAAAAAATATTAAGGAAAAATGAACACAGGGTCAGGGACCTGTGAAACAGTGTCAAACAGCCCAACATTTGACATCCCAGAAAGGAAAAGGACTGGGAGCAGAAAAAAGTATATGAAGAAAAAGTGGCCAAGAACTTCTCAATTTTTTTGAAAAATGACTTACAAATCCAAGAAGCTCAAGAGTAATAAAGATGATGAAAACCCTATATCATAGTTGAACTGCTGAATACTAAACACAAAGAAAATATCTTGAAAGCAGCCAGAGAAAAAAGACACATTACATAAATGGTAACAAAGGTTAGAATTTTTGCTAATTTTTCATCAGAAGCAATAGAGCTAGAAGATAATGAAACAATATTTTCTGAGTGCTAGATGAAAAACTCTGCCCACCCAGAATTCTATTTTGAATAAAAATATTTATCAAAAATGAAGATGAAATAAAGACATTCTTAAATAAACAAAATCTGAGAAAATTCATCACCAGCAGACCTGAACTAAAAGAAATGCTAAAAGATTCCTTCAGTCCAAAGTCAGTAATAGCAAATGGAAACTACAAAAAAAGTGCAAACTAGCAGAAAGAATAAACAATAAAATAAACAAATTGTGGAATATTCATACAATTGATTAATTCTCAGTATTAAAAGCAATAACCACTGATAAATGTAATAACATGGATTAAGCTGACCAAAATAAGCCACATACAAAAGACTTCATGCTATATGACTTCAATTATATGACATTTTAAAACAGGAAAAACTAATGATATAAATCATATCCATGGTGTCTTGGGGTAAGGGTAGGAGATTGACTATAAAGGCGTAAAGGGGAACTTTCTGGGGAGATGGACATTTCTATTAACTTGATTAAGGGAGTGGGTATATACATTAGTCAAATGTTATCAACTTAAACACTTAAAATCTATGAATTTTACAGCAGATACATTATATCTTAATAAGGTGGGTTAAAAAATTTGTTACTTTCTTATTGAGGTTCCCCACACTTTTAAACCTGCATGCACCCTAATATTCTCTATCTTTAGTTTTCTCTGTGGTACATATCACTGTCTAACCCACTATATATTTTATTTATCTTGTTTTATCCTCCCTTCTAGAATGTAACTTCCATGTGGGTAAAAATGTTTGTCCGTTTCTTTCACTGTTGTTAACAGGACCAAGAACAGTATTTGGCACATAATACATTCTCAATAAATGTTACATGAATGAATGAATGACTTGACTTCCTTTACTATTATCAAATGTAAGATGGAGTAGACAGCTTTAAATAATACCCCATTAATATGTTGTGAAACTGAAGACAGAAGATTTTAGTCTAACTCGAAGTTAGAAGTCAGTAAACCTGATTTAAAAAGGTATTACATGAGATAAAATACATGTGCATGTAGTTAGCACCCATGTGAGATACTTTACTTAGGCTCTCAGATGAATTATGGATGTTTCCAATAAATATAACCTCAGATATTCTTCTGTGCTTTGCCCACTAGAGATAGAGGTATAATTAGGAAGTTAGGATAATAAGGGGAAGGTAAGTGGGGCTGTAGTTTGCAAGAAACCTGGGTGGGTGGGCTGCTCTCTATCATCCTGAGATCTACCACCTTTTTGGTTCTTTCAAGAATTAGTAAATATAAACTCTTCTAAGTGTAATGGTCTTAGGATACCTGGGCTGGCCACATCTCTGGCTTTAAAAATTGCTTGTGATGGACATAATTATTAAAATACGAATGTATCCCCGATTCTAAAGAATTAGCCACCACATTTAACATCAAATTTCAGACAGTTGAAAAAAATCCACCTGGTCCAGCCTATTAGAAGTCCCACCCTAGTGAAGATATTTACCTTGAATAGAGAGGGTTCATTTAAGGTAGGGGAGAGGTGGGAAGGGGCTGTGCACAAAGTACCAAGAACATCACACTCCTGTCCCAAGTATTACACCCTCCCAGAGAAGAGCAAACAGGATTCCAAGTTTCAGATAAGGAGATGTTTATTCCAGGTCATAGTTTAGTTGATAAAGTAAGATTCCAACATACAGAACCATGTGGATGGCTCTGAAGTGTGTGACCTCAATGCCACCTCCTCCAAGGCAAACTCAGCCTCCCTGATTTCTACTGTACTTAGATCACATAGCACACATCCCAATACGTGACTGCATTTGCTTATTGCACCTGGATGTTAGCCAATATCACACCACCCTCCCCAAGCCCATCAGGATTATCAGCTTCTCCGGCTCCAAAAGTCAGAAAACATGTACCTGATGTCTTACTTTGTTTATTCTTATCATAAAAAAAACAACAACAACTTTCTCCTCTAATAACCCTCACTTTCCCCCTACTCTGGCTCCCCACCCCCATGAGAGTCAATATTCAAAGGAACTGGGGATTGGGACTCAAAGGTGGGGGAAAAAGGAGTGCTCATACTCCTCATTCTGTGTCCCTCTGAGTGTTAGAATTAGAAATGCTAGGAGTCACCTGTTTAACAGATAGGAAAAAATCTGGGGCATTCTTGTGGAGGTAAAGATGTCAAAAAAGAAGGTAATTTGTAATAGATCTTGTTTGGAATAAGGTACCTGGGAAGGGGGCCTGGAAAGAGGAACCAGGGTGAGGCAGGATGGGAAGGGGTGAGAGTGAGAGTGAAAATAACCTTGAAGATTCTGAGAGAAGAAAGAGGGAGAAGAAATCCATTTGAGGAAATATTTAAGATTTAATGGGGAGATACTGGGGGTGGGGGTGAGAGATGAATAAGATGAACTGATTAGTGTTTTAAGCCTAAACCAAGAAAACAGAATAACAAGAGACCATGACATTTGAGACTTATTTCAACAGTGTGTCGTTTGGACAGTGTGAAGAAATTTCAAGGTTTCAGGCCAACAGTGGACGAGATGGAGGAGCAAATACCAAAACAGCAAGTGTGAGCCTGAGTGTATGTGAATGTGTATGTGTGTGTGTGTTTGTGTGTGTGTGTGTGTGTGCGTGCGCTGTACTTGAAGATCTTAAAATAAGACTTTCATGCCAGCTCTGTGTGTGAAACAAGGACCTGTCCTTGCCCTGCTGTCACAGCCACCATGGGTCATGGCTGCATTGCCAGGTGAACTTCAGTAAAAAAGGAGTTTCTAGACACAATTCCAATGTGTCTAGAACAAGCAACTCGTGGATGCCAGCAAGTTGTCCAGAAATTTAACTCAATCTTATGCTATCTACATGGAGATATAGCATCAGATTCCAAAAGTTAAGGGTTAAGTCCTATAAGATTGCCCCCCTAACTGCACACTCTTCAGATGCCAGCTGCAAACCCAGGTTGTTAGATTGAATGTCTACAGACTGGAGGTTCTAACAACCCGCTCCAACTCTGATTGCAAATTGTAAGTTCAGGCTGTCACCTGTACTTCTGACTGATAGGCTACAAATCAGAGGTTCCCATGATCCCCTCCTCAGATTTGATTAATTTGCTAGAGTGGCTGACAGGCCTCAGAGAAATATTTTGCTTATTAGATCATTGGTGTATTGTAAAAGAATATAATTCAGGGACAGCCAGATTGAAGAGCGAGGCATGGAGAAGGGGCTGAGCTTCTATGCCCTGTTCAGGCATGCCACTCTCCCGCATCTTCACATGTTCCCTGGTCCAGAAGCTCTCCAAACCCCCCCCCCCCCCAACAATCTCTCTTCCTGGGCTTTTATGAAGGCTTCATTACAGAATCATGATTGGTTAAGTGATTGGCCATTGGCGATTGATTAAACCTCCAGCCCCTCTCCCCTCCCTGAAGCAGGGATGGGGTGGAGGTGGGGTGAAACTGAAAGTTCCAAACCTCCAGTCACATGGTTGGGTCTCCTGGCCATCAGTGCCTACTCTTGGGTGGGATCCAAAAGTCATCTCCGTTAGCATAACAATGACACCTCCCTCACTCTCAACACTTAGGAAATTCCAAGAGTTTGGGGAACTGTGAGCCAGAAGCTGTATATGAAGACCAAATATCTTATAAATCAAAATATCACAATCAGATTGCCCAATGTTGAATCTGCTCTTAGTCCCCTGTCCCTGCCCCAAGTTTCCAAAGAGACTTTCTGGAGGAGACAGTTTCTTCTTTTCAACCTCACCACACATGTAGAGGACTTATCTCTGAGCAGAAAGCACACAAGGCATCATGCATTGGTCGTAAATACCAATACAGCACTAAGCAAAGCAGCATTAGTGAAAGGTATTTCTAGCTGACAACAAAAGGTGAAGTCTGTGTGCTAGATGGGGGTGGAAACATTTTCCCAGCTCATCTCTTACCACTGTCCCTGGCTCATGCCCTTCAGCCCCACTGGCCTTTCACTGTTCCTCAAACACAACTTCTGCATCTGCTTTCTTTGCCTGAGGCTCTGGTTCTGACCTCCAGAGTTATAACTCCTGAGACCTCTCTATTTGAGGCATCTCCTATGTCACATCACCCACTTCTAGCTTCTATCTGACACTAACCACTCTGGCCTGATCTAGTGTATCTATTTATTTATTTGGCTTATTTGCAGCTCCACTATTAGAATATAAGCTCCATGAGAACAGGAGCTCCACTCTCCATCTTCTCCAGCACTGAGGATAGTGTCTGGCATACAGAAAGCGATGAATAAGTGCTCACTGAATGAAAAAGCATGCCTGTTGATGTAGGATTGGAACCTTTTATGTTACATAGAAAAGATTTTTCTGCACTAGGTATTCTCCCAGCCCTACTATTTCTTACAACAATGGGACAGTCCTTAAAATGAGAGGGCCACCCTAGCAGGCTTGGGTCAGTGGATTGAGTGTCAGCCCACAGACTGAATGAACTTCAGTTTGATTCTGATCAAGGGCATGTTGTACCTCAATTGTAGGCTCGATCCTTGGCTCCGACGAGTGTGGGAGGCAACCAATCAATGTGTCTCTCTCACATCGATGTTTCTCTCTCTCTGTCTCTCCTCCTCCTTTCCACTCTTTCTAAAAATCAATGGAAAATATATTCTCGGGTGAGGATTAAAAAAAAAAAAGAATGAGGGGGACCAGTGTTAGCTGTTAAATACCCACTCAAAAGAGCAATGCTCTTTATCAAGGAAGCAAATATCTGTGGTTCACTTTTACAGTGTGCTCATAAGAAGGCTCAGAGGCCCCCAGGTGTGTTCAAAGTCCCTTCTGTTTACTGGGTAGAATCAATCTTCTTATGATGCACACACTAAAATTTGTAGGCTGAGGGGCCTCAGCTCTCTGACTTATCGCCATAGTTTCTGTTTGAGGCTGGCCTGGCCTGGCCTTGCGGGGGGAAAGTTAGGGCTGGGGAGCACTGGCCTTGCAGAGACTATCTGGCGGGCTGCTGACAGAGCAGCTATTCCCTCAGCTTGTCAAGGCTACTTAACTTGTTTTGATCACTCAACCAGTAGCTGCTGCAGGCAGCAGCCTTGAATTTGATCTCAGTAAGGTCCCAGCTCTTGGGCCCCACGTGGAGAGGGTGTGAAAACCTCTTTTCTCCGTGGGAGCCCATACTTGATAGCTGTAGCCCAGAGCTACTAAGTCAGGGCCAGCCCAACATGAGCTATAAAGGGTAGGCAGTCTCTCCCATTCCCTCTCCTCACAAGTGCATTTCCATGCCCCAATCCCTTCCCCTTGCCCTTTATGGATCCCCATTTGGGCTAAGGGGCATCCATGGCGCAGCTTATCCAGCCTGCTCTGTCCAGCCCCCTTCTCCCCTGTCCCCTCGCCTCTCAGGCTCAACTCAGGATGCCCACGTCTCCACAAGAGCAGGGCCAGGAGGTGCAGGGTGGAGGGCACTGAGGGAACTACGATTGGGATGCCAGGCCACTTTTTTTTCATCTTTATGATCTGCAACTTTGGGCAAGTCACTTCTCTCTGAGACTCAGTTTCTTTCTTTGCAAACCTGCAGTAAAAATCCCCAGTCTTTCTAGCTCAGAGTATCTCTAGGTTCAAAAGACATAATGGACAGTGTACAAAGTCTTTTCCAACTTTCGAAACCAAGAAGATCACAGTTCACAGTTATTCAAGGTCTATTCTGGGCAATAAAGTTTGATCTACTAAACAATAAACTAATTTACACTTGACCTTTAATAGCCAAAAGTGGCTTCAAAGGATACACCAAATGGGTAACATATTTTAATTTATATCCAATCTTTTCATGTATATCTAGTCTTAAGGAGACAGCATTTAAGGTGAGGATTTCAGGTGTCAGGCTGACCTCTAGAGGCAATACCTTGAGGGGGAAGGTGGTTTAAACACTCAAGTCATAGTTGTGATAATTGTCCCCCTGATCAATGGACAAAGCTGACCCATACAAAGTCTCATGTAATCTGAACAGGACCGAAGATATTCTCAGAGGCTGTCATCACTATTATACAATTAGCTATTTTGCAACTCTTGCCTCATCAAAACTATGTTTTTCTCTTGGTTCAGTTTCTCTTTCAAATACACTGATCACAAATTACAAAGATCAGGCAGACGTGGGCAACTCCGAACAGAAGTCTCATAATCTAGCTTTGGCAACTTCCTCTCCTGTGATCAACTGTTGGAGCAGAAATTGAGACTCAGACTCTTGGAGTAGATGAGAACTTCAGAGATCTGCAGGCCTGGCCTCTTTCAATGTTGTCAGTCGATCAACATGCTTATTGTGCACCTACTCTGTGCCAGACGCTAGAGGGAATGTGACCAAGATGCTGAAAAAGACACTATGGCTAATTCCCCAGGAAGGAGGCAGGCAAGTAGATGAGCAGTTGGGGTGGGTGGATAAATATAGTGTAGTTGTACACTTGGGGGCTCTGGAAGGAATGTCCCCCAGGTTTGGGGAAATCAGAAAAGGCTTTATGAGAGAGGCAATGTCTTTAGAAAAAAAGGAGTAAGCTTGAAGAAGATCAAAAGGTGGAAGGAAGATGATCAAGCTAGAGTTTATAGCATGCACAGGGTACAGAGACCAGAAAGGAAAAGAGATGGGAAGAAGGAAAGAAGAGACTGAGAGGGTGAAGTAAGGCAATCAGAGTGGACCAGGATGGGGGATGTGACTGAGCTCCTCATACAGTTAGGAGATAAGGCAATAAGCCTGGAGCAATAAGCATGGGTCAGATCAGGAGTGGCCTCCTGGACCTTGCTTGAGAGTTAGAACTTCATTCCAAAGAAAATCAGGGGTCTCTGAAAGTTTTAAACAGCACAGCAATTAGATTATACTGGATGAATTCTAAGGTTTCTTCAGTGGTCCCCTGGCAGATAGTTCATTCCACTGTGAGGCTGGTCAACATGTTAGCAAAATGTGTGTTCAAATGGAGTCCAAAGCTTCCATCACAAGAACACGGGCCTGGCCCTGCCCTCACTAGTGGCTTGCTCTTCATGTACAGGGTCCTAGATATCCAAAAACTTTCTCTTATCCCATCTGCATCCCAAGTTTCCTCTTCTTCAGGGTTAAGCCCAATTCATTCCACCACTTCTCATAAGACCCAAGAGAGTTTCTCCTTGAAAGCATGGGGCTTGGAAACATACTTTTTCCTCTCTTGTCTCTGCTCTGGAGAAGTGAGTTGTGTACATCACAGATGTTCAGTGAATCCTCTCCTGGTGGGCAATATCCGTATTTGCATGGACACTGAGCCCAGCTTGCTTGGCCTTATAACAATCAACACCTGGCATTTGCTTCTTTGATTAACTCTCCTATCACCGATCAGCTGGTTGACTCTCCACTCTAGCCTACTCCCCCAGGAACATACTCTTTTTATGCTGCTTTATTTTGTTAAGCCTCAAATGTAAGTATTTAGTCCTTCTTATAGCTTCTTTTTCTGAGGCTAAGTCAATCTTAATTTGGATTCCTTAATGCCCCTTGGCAGCATAACATAGTGGTAAAAACAATCTTCAGAGTCAAAAAGACCTGAGTATGAATTTTGTCTCAGCTAATTAATAACTGTATGACTTTAGGCAAGTGACTTAGCCTGGCTGAGCTTCAGTTTCTTCATCTGTACAATGCTGACAATGTGTATTCTTCAGAGCTGAGATCCGAGCTAATTTAGGTAATGCCCTAGGTACACAGTAAGCATGTGAGAACTGGTGGTTATTAATAATGAAAATGGCAATGGTGATAATAATGATGATCTGGCACTTCTATTTACTTACCTGGAGTCTGTGTTCACATCTATTAAATGAGGCTAATAGTCACTATTTGGTAGAGTTATTGGGGTAATCAGTGTGATAATTGTGTAAAACACACAGTAGGTTCGTGGAGCACGGGTATGTCCCTGCCTCTTTGCCCTCCAGGGGACCCTCTTCCCCTATCACCTCTGTCATTAGACCTTTCTCTCCATCTCAAAATGTTACCAGTAGCTTTTGGGAACACAGCCTCTGAGATGAGCCTCTCCTTTTTGGTTGCCCAAGATCAAAGAGTCATTTTTCTGTCCCTTGTTTTTCTTTAGTTCTCTCTTTTCTGCATGTTATGGGTTGAATTGTTCCCCTGCTCTTCCCCCCAAAAAGACATATTGTAGTCTTAACTCCCAGGACCTGTAAACATGACCTTATTTGGAAATAGGGGTTTTTCAGATTTAATCAATTTACGATGAGGTCATTAGGATGGGCCCTAATCCAATATGACTGATAAGAGGAGAAGATAAGACGTGCAGACAGAGACACATGGGAGAAGACGGTAATGAGAAGATGGAGATAGATTGGAACTTTGCCACCTCAAGCCACGGAATACCTTCCAGAAGCTGGAAGAGGCAAGCAAGGATCCTCCACCAAAGGTTTCAGAGAGCGCATGGTCTAACCCAGTGGTCGGCAAACTGTGGCTTGTGAGCCACATGTGGTTTGCGAGTCGCGGTTTGCCGCTCTGTTGACTAATGAGTTTGCCGACCACTGCGTAAGGCATTACCCTTACCCAGAAGTTTTGACTTCAGGTTAAAGATATTAGTACATTATTAAAATGTTTTTTAAGTGTTTTTCCCTAAGGCAGTGGTCGGCAAACTCATTAGTCAACAGAGAGGCAAACCGCGGCTCGCAAGCTGCATGTGACTCGCGAGCCGCAGTTTGCCGACCACTGGTCTAACCAACCCTTGTTTTCAGACCTCTGGTCTTCAGAACTATGAGAGAATACATTTATGTCATTTCAAGTCATCCTGTTTTTGGTACTTTTTTACATCATAACTGGGAAACTAACACACTGTTCCCATGTTAGACAGTCACATGATTGAGAGGATTATTAATATGTAAAATAAACATTCTTAAAGCACATCTTTAGAACTGACAAGTTGTTTACCCAAATTAGGGATATATTATGCAATTATGTATAAAATAAAATGGATCAAATGGAATAGGGGTCGGCTGATCAAGAAGGGGAAAAATACTGCTTAAAAAGATTCAAGCCTTGGCCTGGTGGCTCAGTTGGTTGGAGCATTGTCCCATATAACAAAAGGTGGCAGGTTCAATTCCCAGTCAGGGCACATACCTAGGTCTCAGGTTTGATCCCTGATCAATATTTCTCTCTCACATCAATGTCTCTCTCTCTCTCTCTCTCTCTCTCTCTCTCTCCTTCAAATCAATAAAAATATCCTTGGTGAAGATAAAAAAAAAAGAAGACTCAAAACACCATCTTACTGATGGATAAGAAAAAGGAGGATGTAAAAGTTGGAAGGGCCTTAAATGAATGTCAGGGCGAAGAACAATATGAGGCCATAATTCAGAGGTCTCAGGGGAGCTGGCATTTTCATGATTACCCTAAGATTTCAGCTTAACAAGGGATAAGGTCTACAGACTAAAAATTAGCCACAAGGTACAACTTTACTCCTGGCTTTAGCAGAGGATTAAAAGAATAAAGCAGGCAGCTGTGTCAGGACTTGCAGGCAGCGTGAGATGCAGTGGTTTGAATAAAGCTGAGCTGGCCAGGGTATGAATTACAGGAAGAAAGGAAGGAAGAAAAAGAAAGAGCTCTGGGCCTATTTATTCCTTTTCTATGGGACACATTGAAGAAAAGACCGAGTCATATGTCACAGGCCCAGCTGGAAACCGTGGGGCCAGACAGGACACAAGGGGTGTGAGTCACCAGCTCCCAACTTGCAGGAGCTCCATATTTGGGAGCCCAGCAAAGCTCGCCACTATTCTGCAGGAGTCCTCTGGTTCCTGGGGCTGCAGCGAGCTTCAGCCAAATGTTTTGCAGGTCCTGAAAATTAGGACTGATGGTGATGGCCTTGGACTCATGCAGCATGGTGTTTCAGGGCAAAATAGTACTTCAATCTCTGATAGGTGGGGACAGAAGAAGAAACTGGGTACACGCTGTTGATGGAGTGATCAGATCTGATGGCTCAGTTTAAGACTATAGTGGACTTTCAGTTGCTCAGCATCTGTTCTTCCCCCGTTTATGGGACTAGATTCTGATGTTCCTCTGGAGTCTCAACCTTTCTCTTCTTGGTCTATAATGCTAGGGGCAGTACTGTCCTTGGCCCAGTCAATCAAGACATTCCATTGTCCTGGCCACAGTAATTGATTTAGGGATGGGCACACAGCACATGTCATCCCAAAGAGAGTCAATTCTAGGTAGAGACTTTTACAAAAACGATTGGCAACAAGCTGCAGTTGGCTGGGCTGCTGAAAGGAGAAGGCAGGCACCTGCAGCTGCTGGGGGCCATCTCACTAGCACATTGGAAGAGCCAGCCTGAGTGAGCTCAGGGATGGAGAGAGACCACGCCTGACGAGCCCGAGCCCCTGTATCCATCTGTGCCTAAGGCTCTTTTTTGTTACATGAGCCAGTATGTTCCATGCTTTTTGTTTTGCTAAGCCATTCAAAGTTAGGTTTCTTTTCTTTTTTTTTTAAATATATTTTATTGATTTTTCACAGAGAGGAAGAGAGAGGGAATAGAGAGTTAGAAACATCGATGAGAGAGAATCATCGATCAGCTGCCTCCTGTACACCCCCCACCGGGGATGTGCCCGCAACCAAGGTACATGCCCTTGACCGGAATCGAACCCGGGACCCTTCAGTCCGCAGGCCGACGCTCTATCCACTGAGCCAAACTGGTCCTGGCAAAGTTAGGTTTCTTTTATTGGCAACCTAAAGAGTTCTGACTAATACTCAGACCTCAGCAAGCGTAATAGGACCACAACAGATACCACAAAAATACACAGAAGCCAGAGAGAAGATCCAATCTGTATGCACGTGGCAAATTGGACCTCCGGGCTTATGTGATAGAAAAGATATAGACCCACCAATGATGACAAGGGCATTTTAGAATACTTAGAGAACTTGAAAACACAAAATGATGGCATTAAATCCTCAAATTAGGGAATAAAAACAAAGTGAAAAAACAGTAACCTGAATTCATTTTGCAATAATATGGCATAATAATAATAACAATAACAATACAAAGAACCATCCCGAAGGCAAGAAGTGTGGGTTTCATCTAGGCTCTGACCAAGGGCTACCAACTCCTCCTGGTGTGTACAGTGCTTTGTCCCTGTTTTAAAATTGAAAGTCCTGAGGTTTCAGAAGCCAGTTAGCCCTGAGCAAACCTGGAAGGTCAGCCATGCCATGAGTTGGGGGAGCAGGTTTCATAAAGAACCGCAGCAGCCACTGCAGAAGGGGGAGGGGTGCTGAGTTACCTCTTCTCTTTCAGGTATGGGGTTTCTCTTCTGGATGTTTACAATATCAGAGTCCACCAAAGATTTGTTGAGGGTGGGGAAACCTGCCTTCTGAGGAACCGCCCTCTGGAATTCCATGATTTTGTGTGTGCTTTATTACAGGGCAATTGGCACTTATAGACCAGTGGTTCCTGCACCTGGCTGATCATGAGTCACCTAGGGAACTTTAAAATGATATATGTTCTCGCTACCACACCTGGAGATCACGACTCAGGCAGAATCAGGTGGAGCCAGAGATCTGTATTTTGAAAAATCTTTGCAGGTGACATACATATAAATTATTCATAAATGTTGTATGTTAACTATCATTATTAATACATCACTTTCCACACACCTCACAAATGGCAAGACACCATTGTTTGGGACACGATGTTCCAGTACGTCTTAAACTTTCTGTGAACCAGGAGGGCTTGTTGAAACACGGCTGGGCTATGCCCCCAGGGCCTCTGCTTCAGTAGGACTGGGGAGACAGGGAACTGGCATTCGAAGCCGCTTCCTGGGGTGGGATGGGGGAAACATCAGAAGACTTTAGTAGCATGACTGTAGACCATAAGCTCAGTGCAGTGTCCTGTCTGGTCTCTAATCTTTGTAATCATTATAGCATTGCTTTCACCACCCCTATACTGATAGAACTCAATAAATTATTGATGACTAATTGTGTGGATAAATGTTTTATTGGCTTCAATGACAGTGACCTTTCCATCAACTTTCTAAAGAGTATTGGGACCTACACCCTTAGCATGTAGAAAACGTTTCTGTTGGTTATCTGAGGAATACTGTCTCATGGGAGCTTAGCTAAGGACAGGGTGGGAACGGCAGGATTTCCTGCTCCCAGTTTTAGGGACTTTGTGCTGAATACAATGACGCAACTGCTGCCTTCTGTCCTGGGGCCTCTAGCCAAGCCCACTGGACTCTCTCAAAGACTCCATTTTACTTGTTTGTCACTTTTCATCCACCAATTCCTTTTTGGCTTTCTTTAGCTTGTCGTCATATTTAAGTTTTAAACTTATTTATCGGGAGATTACTCAAGCACATTAACTTACTAGTAACTACTCCTATGGGTAAACTTGTCATTATCCCACCGGAGGCCCAAGAATGACTCTTCTACTCTCTGCTCCGGCTGTGTGGGACCCCTAATCACCCCTGTGTTCTTTGGCATGTGTTTGATCTCTGTTGGTGCTGGAACAGCTGCGGGCACGTTGGCACCATCTTCCCACCCATCTTCATTAGTACAAGCAATGTTTCTTGGACGACAGAGACCTACACATGGCTGTAACCCAGACCTCTACCCAGACACACCCCAAACAAAGTTAGAAAGAAAGAGAAAGCCACTGACCATTATTGGCCATTAATGATGGGAGTGCCTTGTCCAAGTTCTACAGGAACATTCAGATGGTGTTTCAGTGGCTTTGCAACTTTTATATAACTACTTGAAATAAGAATCAGCACCCGGAAAACACACAAGTAATAATAGTAACAATAGTAGAATTTAAAGATTCCCTATCTATTTCAGACTCCTACTACCACAGTGATACTTCAAAGAATTGATTAGTTGGTATACAGGCTTGTTACCCCTGAGAAAACAAGATGTGTGCTCAAGTTGGCAGGAAACGGAGGGCCTTCCCAACTCCTCTCTGGAAAGAAGGTTTAAGTATCATCAGAGCCTACACATATGGAGAAATAATCTCTCCTAGATCAAGTCTACATCAGCCGAGCTGAATGGCCAAGTTTGTGGAGCAAAAACAACCTTCTCTGTCCTTGACCCAGGCAGTCACTGTGGGTCTCACCTCCAAGATGACTAGTCAACAACTGAGGAGCAGTCCCTCTGCTGTTCTTTAACATCAACAGCAGAGTTAGAGCAAAGCAGTTTCCCACAATGCCCTACGTGGCAGAAATGCCTATAAGGACAGAACTGTTCTCTAGTGCAAACTGGCCTGGGAGCTTGGCCATGTGTGACCTGGAAGGTTCCTGAACCCTTTGGTCAACACCATCCATGTTTAGGTCATCTATGTTTCAGGAAACACCTCCTGTACCTGGCTGACAGGAAAACTTGGTGTTAGATAATAAATAAAGTTGAGGATTTAATGTTCTGACTCTCCAGAATCTGTCACTCTGGAGGGAGACTAGCTGTTCTCCTTGTAGGTTGCCTTGTGGGCTCTCAGAAGCATGGTGGGTGGTGGTGGGCAGGGGAGGTGGGAGGAGAGTGGAAGCATGTCCACTGCCTCTTGCCCTAGCTGGTTTGGCTCAGTGGCTAGAATGTTGGCCTGTGGACTGAAGGGTCCCAGGTTCAATTCCGGTCAAGGGCACTTGCCTGGGTTGCAGGCTCGATCACCAGTAGGGGGCATACAGGAGGCAGCCAATCAATGATTCTCATCATTGATATTTCTATCTCTCCCTCTCTTCCCTTCCTCTCTGAAATCAGTAAAAATATATTTAAAAAATAATTGCCTCTTGACTTAGAATCAGGACATTTATTTTTTTTTTCTGCTTTACAAAATGTGGATGATGGGGGAAGGTTGCTGCAAGGAGAAATTTGAAACAACTCTGACTATTCATAAAGACAGAGGAAATCCCAATACTGAGGCCAAGTTCACACCATGGTAGATAATCATGGCTTAATTATGCATATTACTACTACTGAGGGGGAAACCAGGCAATCTTCTGAGTTCATTTTTTTTAAAGGGGAGGGGTCAGAAACAAATATTTTGTGAAAGGCATATTGAGCTCAAAAAGCTTTAGAGAGATGTGAAAGGGCTTCTGTATGTCACTGACAGGGACTAGAAAGTTCCCATCACATGGAGAGCAGGTTCCCAAGGGTCTAAGTCAGAGTAGGTACAGCAAGGGAGCTGGAAGGCGTTCACTTGGGACGGGTGGAAGGAGCGCAGAGGGGAGCATGCATACTTATCTCTGCGCAGGGAGACTATTGAAGAAGCAGGCTGCAACTGTCAATAAGCCACGTGTTTACACCTGAGGGAATCCTGAGTAAATGGGCCTTTGCCCAGGAGTCCACAGGGGTCTCTCCAGTGTTTGGATTTCTCTGAGGAAGAGGGTGGAGGAAGCTTCTGCCATGGGTCTGGCATCAAGAAGACACACCCATGGCTTTAGAGAACAAGTGCCCGCCTGCCTGTATTTCACAATAGTCTGTATTGGCTAATTTTTGTTGAGTTCACATTAAAGAGAGCACACACTTTTGCCAGTTCAGTTATCTGTAAGTTCCCCTCATTCTTTACTTTTAACTCACGTCCTCTGGACACCTTCCTCCTTGTTGATGGCTGGATGTCATCACGGCAATTTCTCAAGAGTTGCCTCAACCACTGTTAGGCAGAGCTGAACATTTTTCTTTCATAATATCCATACAAATTGCCACAGGCTGCTAACCCAGGGCTTAGGGAGCATCATCATGGGAGGTTGGCATCCAATCCATCAGACACTGTTCTTGTCATTACGCTGTTCTCTATTTGGGAGCGTTAACATGTTGGTGCACTGTTTTAGGGCCAGAGGGTATTCCCTTGAGACTTGTTTCCTGCCACTGGAGAAGAAACCACATCTAGAAGCAGCATAATTGACAGTTGTGTCCTGGAAAGGAAGGTCTTATAAAATAATTTTCTGAACTCTCTGCCTATCATGGCAGAAGGAGGATGTTGTCCCGTCAGCACAGGTTGTGTGGAATTTATAACTGAGCTGGTCGCTGTGTGGTAGAATTCCGAGGGCTTCCATGGTTGGTGTGTCACAGAATGGAGAGGCAATAGTCCCTTCCAGCTCCCAGTTCTGTGCTTTCAGGGAATGGATGTTGGAAGAAGACTCAGTCTCTAGTGCCACCCAAAAGAGAAAGTATGGATAGAGTCAAAAGAGATCAAGCAAAAGAAACCCAGACCTTAGGGTGAAGATTTGCCACTCATGATGAAGGGTTAAAATACAAAGTACATCACACATTGGCAAAATAACAACCGAGAGTCTGCTAAAACTATAAAGAAAGTTGCAGGGAAGAGGAGAAAATAAAATAATCATCAAAGGGAGGAATTGTGGGGCCACATTGCTTGGCCACAGAAGGGCATCACTCCCTTCCTACATGGACCTCTCGTGAGAGAAGCTGGCAGACCTTCACAGGGCAGAGCAGGGTGGCAGAGAGGACAGAAAGGGTACACACATGTCAGCTTGTTTGTGTGCATGTGTATGTGGTGCTTTTCCTTATTGCCATTGACTTTTGAGGTCCTCAAGTTTGAATCAGACAATGAATTGTGAAGTAGTGGTCTCCACAATAAAGCAGCTGATATGAAGAGAAGGAAACAGCCTTTGGCAAAACTAGATTTGGGTTTTGCTAAAGGAAATATTTGTGCTTAATACTTAGCAATGCCATGGGGTCAGAACTGGAGGAAAGGTGGCTTGTTAAAGTTGTACTAAACCCTACATGGCACCCTCTCTTTACCTCACAGTAGATGGTTGACAAGTGCTTGTTGCTGATGAGAGAACAGAAAACCTGACACTTTTGTTTAAAAAACTCAGAGGTAAATATATATATATATATATATATATATATATATATATATATAGTATAATAAATATGTTAATATGTATACATATTTATATATACTTAAGTGTACATTATATACTTTATAATATATGTCATCTGGTAAGTACATATAAACTAATTATATATACACATTTATAAAATTATACATATCTATATCTATATCTATATCTATATCTATATCTATACCTAAATATCAATGCAATTTTAAGGAACAATATTCAACATTACAACAGAAGCTACATGTGTTTGGAGGAGGAAGAAAGCCATGGGGGCTAGGGTGGGCTGGGGTATTCAGGAAAAGATGTCCAAAAATAAGGGATATGTGATCTAAGCCTGGCAGGTGGATAGGAAGAGATTAGTCTGAGCAATGGTGGAGGAATTCAAGAAATATTGGGAGATAACAGGAAAAAAGTGAAGTCTTAATGAAAGGCATTATGCTAGCACTCCTCCATCTTCATCTCTTTCTTTGTCTCTCTCCCTGTTTTGTGTGTTCTATCTTGCTTCTCCTCTGCATGTCTTAAGCCTTTCAGTAGCACCCTTGGGCCCAGCTATTAGCAACCAGAGCTTCAATAAATACTTTGACCTCCATATTCTATGAGCTTCACTTCTAATTTTTCTAGATCTCAGTATTTAGTCTTTAAATCATGTTATTAACCTCACATTATTCTTTAACTTTAGTTCTCTTTTCTTGCTTTTGTCACCGGAGGGCAAGATTTGTGCAGGGGTCAAAATCTGGCACTGGGTTGACTATAGTCATCCAATAAATACCCACCTACACATTTGAGATGTGTCATATACCACCTAGCCCAAAGGTGAATCTCTTTTATTACATTATTATACATTAGGAATTGAATGTTAAAGGAAAAGACATTTATCGACCTTTCACCACTTGTAAATTCTATGCAAGGCTCTCTAGGGGACAGAAATAACTAAGAACTTTACAAAATCTTCATTTATTGAAAGAGACAGATGTATAACAACTAATTATGCTAATATTGAGACAAACTATTGCCTTAAGACTCTGTTTCTTCATACTCTATAACAATATGGCAATCTCCATTGATAATGCATATATTTTTTTTAACTTAAAGTATTTTCCTTGCAAAGTTTCTCCTATAGAATCTAAATATTGAGACGAAATTCAAAGGATTCTGTAAGCCCTGTCCCATTTCTAAATCCTTTTTCTTTTAAACTAAAAACTACTCCCCATTGGCTGTAGACAAGCATTCCTCTCAATACAGAGCTTTCTCTGGTTCAACTAAGTTAATTTGTGCCATAGTTGTCTACAGTGCATTCACAGTTGGCTGCTGGATATATCTGCTGCCCATCCCATTGACATAGCCAAAGACACATAAACCTGGTGATGGTGAAGTAGAGGGAATTCTGTGATTTAAAAAGCTTGGTACACTGGTTTGTATTAGGAGAGAGTGAGCAGGAGAAAGTTCTTTGTCAGATATTTTTAAGCTTAAAAATTGGATGATTTACAATTGAATGATTTCAATTATCATGTGAAGATTCACTATCTAAATCTTGTAAAAGAAAATTCTTAGGATGTTATGGATATACTAGAGGCCCGGTGCACGAAATTCTTGCGCAGGTACAGTCCCTAAGCCTGGCCTGAGATCAGGGCCATCTTCCCTGGCTACACACAGCCAGCCCCGCCCCACACCACCACCCACCCCCAGTTCCCCATTTGCCATCAGGTGATTGGTGCCTGACGGCCGGGAAAAGGGACGGAGAGGTCAACTGTTCTCACCCGCTTGCTGGCCCCACCCCAGCACGGATCGCCCTCTGTGTGTAGGGTGACCAGCGGGGTGGGGGCCTTGGCCTGGCACCACCCGCGTCCCCCGCCACCCACCCCCAGTTCCCCGTTTGCCATCAGGTGATCGGGGCCTGCCAGCAGGGGAAAGGGACCGAGAGGTGGTCAGTGAGCCTCATAGTGACTGGTCCAGTGGTCATTCTGGTCATTCCACCATTAGGGTCAATTTGCATAGTACCTTTTTATTATATAGGATAGAGGCCTGATACATAGGTGGGGGCAAGCTGGCCTGCCCTGATGGGGGCCCTGGATCGGGGTGGAGGGTCCCTGCTGGGGGTAGGCTGGCTGGGGTGAGGGGCTATGGGTGGTTTGCAGGCCAGCCACACCCCTGATCGGAGTAGAAGTCCCTGCTGGGGAGGTGGGGCCAGCTTGGGTGAGGGGGTGAGGGGCCGCTGTCGTTCTGGTCTCTGATCATTCTGGTCGTTCTGCCTTTTCAGTTGCTGGGCTTTTATTATATAGGATATACTGAAAAAATGAGGGACCTCTACAAAGTATGCCTAATTGAGTGGGAGGGAAGATTATGGTAAGTCCAAACTATGCTCCTTTGGGGCATTAAAGTACAGAACCATGTCTACACTCTAGGTGTAGGGTTCTGTACACAGTGTGATATTGCTTGTAGCTTGAGGAAGCTATGTCTCAAAAACAGGCAACTACCCTTAAAGGCTCCATCCACTGTAAGCCAGAAAAGGAAGGGGTCCACCATCTCCATTCTCAGTTGAGGTTTGAAGAAGGATACTACTTTGTGTGAAGCGAATAAATGAATGCATGTTGTTTTAGTCAGGCACATGTGAATTCAGATTCCAGTTAAGCCAATCTTGACTCTGTAGTTATTCCAATCTTGAGTAATTTTTTTTTCATTTAATAGTAATGGTTAAAAAAGCTTTAGGGCTTCCCAAGTATAAGGCACTGTTGTGGATGTGTATTACTTCATCTAATTTCACAGTAATCCAATGAGGTGATATACAGAAAAGACTTAACTTAGCAGACCCAAAGCTGCTATCCTTAGAAAGCGCTACATGCAAGACTGGCTCCTGGCTGGCACTGGGAACCTAGATTTCAGGGGGTTTCCACCATTCCCTGAAAAGAGTTACTCACTGTACCCAATTGTTTGTTCAAACAATTCGGTTTATGCTGAACACCTGCTCTCTTTCTGGGAATCTGGACTTTTGGTATGTGCTAAATAGAGGGTGCCTAAGTGACCAGCCCTCAATCAAAAGTCTAGCATTGAGTCTCTACTGACACCATTTTGCACCTGCCATAGCTCCTTTCTGGAGGAATTAGTGTGTGCTATGTGAGTCCCCTGGGAGAGGACTCTTGGCAGCTTGTGCCTGGTTTCCTCTGGACTTCGCCCTGCACTTTTCCCTTTGTAGCCATTTGATGTAATAGGGTATGACTATATGCCGAGCCCTGTGAGTCCTCCTAGTGACTCATCGAACCTGGGGGTGGACTTGGGGGACCTCTGATGCAGGTGTGTTACCGTATTATGGTCTCAGTTTTAAAGGCAAGGAAGCTGATTCATGAAGAGGGTAAGTGATTATCTTAAGATCACCCAGCGGGCTCGTAGCACAATCAGGATTTGAACCTAAGTAGGCTGGCTCCAGAGCCCTTATGGAGGCTCTGAAATTATAGTAATAATACCGTCCTCACTGGGTTATTGTAAGTCAAAAGAGGTGTGTTTGTTTAGGATATACTAAGTATTCAATAAAACTATTATTATGTCATTACCCACCAGCTCTCTATCACTTCCACCTCCTAACCAGGAAACCTACCATATATTTCCCACAGTCCCAATAATAAGCAGAATGTGTCCAAGAAATTGAAACATTTATGAGGAGGGAAAAGACAGGAAAATGGTATAGAACTTATCGTCTATGTATTTTTTAACAATAATATCTATTACAATGATTTTTCCTTAAAAATGGAGCCTCTATACTTCCTTCCTTCTTCCTTTATGTCTCCTGTGGTCTCCTTGTGTCCAGCTGGAACTGTGGTGACCGTGGTAAAGTCACAAAGCAGGCTGGGTTTTTAGAAGCACTGAGGCAGACATAGGAGAGGATGGGCAGTTTGGCTGAGCCCCCTTCATTGTGGTAACCATATCTCCTATCACCCAGCCCCCAGATAGAAGCACTTTGTTTTATAATAGCATATTTAACATTCTGTTTGCTGAAATTATTTCATAATTATCCTCACCCCTTCTTACCTTTCAAGCCTTCTAGTTAATGTAGAAACATCCTGTTTCTTTCCAATGAGGGAACAAATGACCCCAGCATTCCCCAGATCCATTTTTGCACTGCGTTCAAAGGAAAACAACTCTTCCTGCTAAATGCCTGCTTGCTGAACATCATAGCCAACGCATGGCAAGTGCTGTTTCCTTGGTTGGTAGATCAAGATGTCCTAGTTAGAACTGAGTGGGCTAAAGCTAAAGCACATTACATCTATACGGTAGAATCTGGAGCGTAAGGAAGGTATCCCTGATTTAAAACTTCCTCTTCTCCATCTACTCCCCCAAACCCACTTTTCTTCTTTCAAAGTAAGAAATGTGGCTTAAAATGCAACTAGCAGGGGAGTAGTGATTGGTGTTATTTATATCAGTTGAAATCAACGAGAACAAATCCTTCTCTACAAACACATTTTGATAAAGTAAAATTGGAAGGAACCCATGGATATTAGGTGCTTCAAAAGGGGACTTAGTCATAACAAATGCCACAAAAAGGAAATGTGATATAGAAAAAAAAACCTGATATATTGAAGGGTTACTTCACACACGCAGTAGATTTTTCTGTGGAAAATCCTGGCCCTTGGTGGTCAGCACTTTAAAAGCAGCATGGTAGAGGTAGAAATAAAAAACGACAACAATTTCCTATCTTTAAAAAAGTGCATTTTTATCTAAGAAAAGGCAATGTTCTCACACCAAAAATATCTACACTGTTAAGGATCCACTGCAGAGCAGCCCAGTCATCGGCTGAATGTTTTTTAGCAAATGACTTAGTCAAAAGACCTGGGTTTCCCCCTGGCTTGTGTGCTCAGTGGTTAGAGCATCATCCTGCACACTGGAAGGTCTCAGGTTCAATTCTCAGTCAAGGGCACATACCTGGGTTGCATGTTCACTCTCTGTCCACCCCCCACTCCCATCCAGGTGAGTGTGGGAGGCAACCTGTCAATGTGTCTCTCTTACCTCTCTCTCTCTCTCTCTCTCTCTCTCTCTCTCTCTCTCTCTCTCTCTGAATAGCAATGGGAAAAAGTCCTCATGTGAGGATTAACCAAAGAATAAAAACAAAAGACCTGGGTTTCAGTTTTAGCTGTGTCAATTGACCAGTTGCCTGACCTTACATAAGTCACCTCATCTATTCCACCGCAGTCTCTCAGTGTAATTTCTGTGGAGTGGGGGTTATAGTAATACTTCCAAGGATTGTTGTGAACATTAAATAAGATCATGCGGTCAGTGTGCTGACTGAATCATAAATTAGTACCTAAATGTTAGCAATTAATATTTTGATCCAACGATGTTAACTAGCACCAAGATTGAAGAGAAAAATCAAACAAAATAAAAACCTAGTTCTCACCATAGTGAACATTAAGAAAAGAGGGTCCCCTCAAGAGGAGAGCCTTATAGAGCTAACTTACAAATGAAAAGGGTGTTGCAATAAACCGGTCAAAATATTAGCTTTCCCTCATTGTAGCAGTCTTAACCACTCCTCCAGGGTGTGTCTGTTTAAAATCACTCACAGTGGTCTAAAAAGGCAATGGGCATCAATTAAGATTTAGGTTAGAGCCTCTGAAGTAGCCAGTGATTTAGTTTCTAGGATTAAGAAAGACAAAATCATACTGATGGCTGGATAAGCATAGCATTCCTTTCCATTGTAGTCATCCTACATCAAGGAAAGGTTTGAAATTTAGGCAGCGTAGTATGAGGTGCCTGCTAAAGTTATTATACGGTTGAACTTTTGAAAAACATAGCAGCACAAATGTGTTTTATCAATCTTTACTGTTGGTAAGAGTCTTGGAGAAAGCAAATGTGACTCATCCCCACTGCAGCTCACTCTGAAATGGATCATCCTTCTAAAGCACTCATCCTGCCTGTTAGGTTCAGGTTCATCCACATGGAGTCTCTTCTCCCTTCAGTCATTCAAACGTCCTGTGCTCTCTTCCTAAATGCTGCAGACTGTCATTAGGTTTAGAGTAGCTGCAATTAGTAGGTCTCTCAGCTTCTCTGACAAGGAACTTATTTTTCAGTGGAAATTTTTGTAATGGTTTCTCTCTGATTTTTAACTCTTCCATAGACCACACTCCCCAGCTCAGTCCTTGGCAATGGGACTCTAAGGAGTAAATGATACCCCTTTGGATCAACTAATTACTGTAATTTCTTAAATTTAGCTACTCACTATCTTGGCACCTTCCACACAGCATCCATTGCGAATAAATTCTGCAGAGCTATGAAATGTCTGGCCTGTCTGAACTCTGAGAGATTTATAAGACTGGATCTGGGCCCTCATGAGGACTCTACAGTGTGGTCAGGAGTAGCCAGCAAAAGCTTCAGTGTTTCAGGGACCCACTTGCATTTAATTTACTGGGTGAAGGTGATAGGGTGTTTGGCAAGGTCACCCAGCTCAGTGACCAAGGTGCTGCTTAGAACTCACTGTGGTAACCTGACAGCTACTCCCCTCTTCCCCAGCTCCCAAGGCGATTCAAAAGTTGTAAAGAGAGATGGGCATGGAGGTTAACCAGAAATCCAAACAGATGGAGAAAGACTTTCAACTTAAAAAGTAAAACAATGATGATTTATTTAACTTACAAATAAAATAAACACAATTTAATTTATGAATTATATTTATTCCCGTGATTCCTCATTAGCACAGAAAATCAAGAGTTGTCTGTAACTTTCTTTTCTTTGTATTATGAGTCACACTGAGGTAACTACTATAACACTTGGGTACCTTACAAATCAACACACAATGACACAAATAATCCCAATAGGGGAGAAATCAAGATAGCGGCATAGGTAATCACCTATACTTGCTGCCTCTCACAACCACATCAAAACCACAACTAAACGGCAGAACAACTACCACCCAGAACCGCAGGAAAGCTGGCTGAGTAGAAGTTCCACAACTAGAGAGGTGAAGAAAGCACAGTGAGACTGGTAAGAGGTGCAGAGGCGCGGAAAGTGCTGGCACCTGGATGTGCTGCTCTTTAAATTGGGAGGGAGATACAAGCTCCCGCTTGCTCTGAACTCCAGTTCCGGGTGAGACTCTAGGGGACCAAGGCACACATGGGGTGAAACTGGACTGTCTGGCATCGGGACAGGAACGCGAGGGTGGCTTACTCTTAGAGGTGCTCGCAGTGATCATTGTTCCTGCATGGGGGCACAGGATACAGAGAACCTGGGACTTCTCCGGTTCAGGGCAGCCACTGCTATTTGCTCCACCTTGGTGATTCCCAGAGACCCCACCCCACCTAATTTACAATCCCACCCAAGCTATGCGCATCAGCTTCTGCATATGAATGGCCTGTCCTTTCTCCTAAAACAAACTGCAGCTGGGTCAGTGAGATTCCAAAAGAAGGCCCACTGCCTGGCAGCAGTAGTGGCCTTGCTTCACAGCATGGCCTCATCTGGGCACTTCCAAACCTCATGGAAAGAGGAGGAATCTGAAGATCTCTCTGTAGCTCCTGCTGGGCGGCCCCAGACAGTGGCTGACCTTGCACCTCTTTGGAGATCCAAGAGCCAGAGTACCCAGTGGTCAGAGTGAGACCATACTGGATTACAACTCCTCACATCCATAAGAGACACACTCAAAGGGCAGAATCAGTGAGCACCAAAGCCCCACTGAAGCAAGTCCTGCCCCATAAGGGTGTCTCCTGTGCAACAGATCTTCCAGTGTAGACACAGCTGATTCTCACAGCCAATTGGCCTGGAGGTCAATTCCTCCCAGTGATACCAATAGCAATCAAGGGTTAACTACAATAAAACTGTGCAAACAGCCCACAAAGGGGTGCACCAAGAGCGTCCACCTCAGGTGACTGGGGAAGCTGAGCCCCTGGGCCCTATAGAACACCAACCACACAAGGCCACTCTATCAACTCAAGGAGACTTAGCAGCTACCCAGTACATAGAAACAAACACAGGGAAGCAGCCAAAATGCGGAGACAAAGAAACAAGTCACACATGAGAGAAATGGATGAAAGCAAAATACTGGACATAGAGTTCAAAACCACGGTTATAAGGTTACTCAAGAATCTTCTAGAAACCTCTGAGAAATTTAGTGAGACCCCCAAGGAAATGAAAAAGGACCAATCATAAATTAAGCATACACTGACTGAAATAAAGAATAATGTATAGAGATCCAACAGCAGACTAGAGGATCCCAAGAATCAAGTCAAAGATTTGAAATATGAAGAAGCAAAAAACAACCAACTAGAAAAGAAAAAAGAAAAACGAATCCAAAAATATGAAGATAGTGTAAGGATCCTCTGGGACAACTTCAAGGGAACCAACATACAAATTATGGGGGTGCCAGAAGAAGAAAGAGAGCAAGATATTGAAAACCTATTTGAAGAAATAATGACAGAAAACTTTCCCTACCTGGTGAAAGAAATAGACTTACAAGTCCAGGAAGCACAGAGAACCCCAAACAAGAGGAATCTAAAGAGGACCACAACAAGACACATCATAATTAAAATGCCAAGGTCAAAAGACAAAGAGAGAATCTTAAAAGCAGCAAGAGAAAAACAGTTAGTTACCTACAAGGGAGTACCCATATTACTGTCAGCTGATTTCTCAACAGAAACTATGCAGGCCAGAAGGGAGTGGCAAGAAATATACAAAGTGATGAACAGCAAGAACCTACAACCAAGATTACTCTACCCAGCAAAGCTATCATTCAGAATTGAAGGTCAGATAAAGAGCTTCACAGATAAGAAAAAGCTAAAGGAGTTCATCACCACCAAACCAGTATTATATGAAATGCTGAAGGGTATTCTCTAAGAATAGGAAGAAAAAGGTAAAGATAAAAATTATGAACAACAAAGTGACAACAAATACATATCTATCAACACGTGAATCTAAAATTCAAGTGAATAAAAAATCTGATGAACAGATAAACTGGTGAATATAATAGAATCAGGGACATAGAAAGGGAGTGGACTGACAATTCTTGGGGGAAGGGGGTTTTGGGGATGAGGAAAGTGATTGGACAAAAATCTTTACACCTATGGATGAGGATAGTGGGGGGCAGGGTAAGAGCATGGGGTGGGGTGGGAACCGGGTGGAGGGGAGCTATGGGGGGAAAAAAGAGGAAAAACTTTAATAATTTGACCAATAAAGATTTATTCAATAAAATGAATTAATGACTATCATGTAAAAAATAAAATCCCAATAGTTTTCCTAGTTTAAATCAACTTGAAAAAAATTCCATGCTGGCAGGGACTGCTGATCTTGTTTACAGTGCCCAGCACACTATAGACATTCCATAAATATTTGTCAGACTGATGACTAGTATGCAGGTTGGTCTACATGAAAACAAAGGAAAGCAAACTTTATTTTAATCCTCACCTGAGGATATATTTATTGATGAGAGAGAGAGAAAAAGAGAGAGAGAGAGACATTGATCAGTTGCCTCCCGTACTTGCAGGGACCAAGGATGGAACCTACAACCTTTTGCTGTACAGAGAGACACTCCAACCAGCTGAACCACCCAGCCAGGGCAAGGAAAGTAAACTTTAAAAAATTATCCTTGTATTTCATTTTAATATTTGTACTATGTGCTCTCCTTTATCACCTAGGTATCTTTACAGAGGTTGAGCTGAACTTAATTGGATTGTTTTATTCATCCCCTTTTATTTGTTTATTAGAGGCCCAGTGCACGAAATTCATGCATGGGTGGGGTGTGTAGGCCTGGTCGGCGATCAGGGCTGATTGGAGCCAGGCTGATCAGGCCCGGGCTGGAGAGGAGGTGATGGTTGCCAGGATGGGCGTGGAAGAAATGGATGCCAGACGCAGGCACTGCCATCATCAGCGCCCCACCACCGTGGTTCCCTGCCTCCCCCCTCCTCCTTCCCTCACCACCCCACTGCCACCAAGACTGGTGGGCAGTGGGCCGATCAGGGCCTGCCAGCCAGGGGGAGGGATGAGACATGGGAGGGTGGCCGCCGGCCCCAAGGAGGGAGCCGGCCCTCATTCACCCTGGGAAAGGTGCCACGTCCACCGCCACCCACCCCCAGTTCCCTGTTCCAGCTTGGGGCCTGGCCCTGATCAGGCAATCAGGATCTGCCAGCTGTGGGGAGAGATCACAGGAGGTTTGCCAGCAGGCCCAGATAAGGCAATCAGGGCCTGCCAGCCCAGGGGAGGGATCATGGGAGGCTGGCCGGTTAGGGGAGGTTGGCTGTGGGAGCACACTGACCACCAGGGGCAGCTCCTGAATTGAGCACCTGCCGCCTGGTGGTCTGTGCACGTCATAGTGACCGGTCATATAAAAGCTTAGGCTTTTATATATATAGATTTGTTTTTCATTTTCCATGGTCTTCTATTCTGGAATTCTCTTTTCTTGTCAAATCCTACTCATTCTTTTTAAAAAATATATATATTATTTATTGATTTTTAGAGAGAGAGGAAGGGAGAGATAGAAATATCAATGAGAGAGAAAGATTGATTGGCTGCCTCCCACAAGTCCCCTACTGTGGATTGAGCCTGCAACCTGGGCATGTGCCCTGACTGGGAATCAAACCAGAGACCTCTCTGTGCATGAGCTGACACTCAACCACTGAGCCACATTGGCCGAGCAAACCCTACTCATTCTTTTTAAAAATATATTTTTATTGATATCAGAGAGGGAGAGGGAAAGAGAGAAAGAAATATCAATGATGAGAGAGAACCATTGATTGGCTGCCTCCTGCATGCTGCCTACTGGGGATCAAGCTTACAACCCAGGCATGTGCCCTTCACTGGACCCTTCAGTCTGCAGGCCAAAGCTCTATCCACTGAGCCAAATCGGCTAGGGCAGTGGTCGGCAAACTCATTAGTCAACAGAGCCAAATATCAACAGTGCAACTGTTGATTGAAATTTCTTTTGAGAGCCAAATTTTTTAAACTTAAACTTCTTCTAACGCCACTTCAAAATAGACTTGCCCAGGCCGTGGTATTTTGTGGAAGAGCCACACTCAAGGGGCCAAAGAGCCGCATGTGGCTCGCGAGCCGCAGTTTGCTGACCACAGGGCTAGGGCCCCTACTCATTCTTTAGGCCTCTTGTCTTTTTTAAAAACGTATTCTCTCTCCTCTTCCTCCTACAAGCTAATGTGTATCCAGCATTTATTCTATCAGATACTATTTTAGGTACCTTGCGTATATCAACTCATAAAACACTCAAGACCATATATTGACTCATAAAACCTTCAAAACCATCCAGTGAGGTAGGACTGTTTTTACCTCCCTTCTGCAGATGAGAAACTAAGGAATAGGAAGGTAAAGTAACCCTCTCAAGAGCACACAGCTGGTGGGTGGTGGAGATGGGATTCAAGCCAGGCAGTGGCTTCAGAACTGCCCTCTTAAGCACCCCACCAGTTACTCTTGGATCTGTCAATTTCCTGAACTCCAATGATCTGTTTTTTTTAACAAGGAGAGTGATAATTATGATCATTTATTAGAAAAGGAAATTATACTGTATGTTCTATTGTATTTGTTGCTTTAAATTTAGTTCACATCTTTTTATGTCTTCGTGTATGGATCAGCTTTATTCTTTTTTAACAGCAGCATAGTATTCCAACGTGTGAATTGCCAAATAGTAATAAGAACCCTACTGATGGATTTTGGACTGTGTTCATGTTTGCAATGTCATGTACAACTGCATTTTAAATTGCCTCAAAAGGAAGAAACCCATGCTGGGTTGAACTCAAATAGAGAGTGTTGGGCCAAAAGGCTCTTTTATGCTCTTAAAAAATGATAAATTATGCAGCAGAGAGAAAAAAATGGCATAGAAGTGCCAAAATTATCCCAGTATTGTTGGGGATATTGTTGTTGGGAAGCTATGTTAAATGATTTATGTGAAAAATCTTTTTCCTATGCAAATTTAACTATGGAATAGACACATTCCGCTGTTAGACCATCCTGGCAGGGACACAAGGGGACCAATCACAGGCCTGCTTAGAGTAAGATAGTATGTGGAAGCATTACTGAAGTTTTCCTATGCCTGGAGCAAGCTGCCAGCAACATCTTCTCTGAAAAATGCTTAGGCCAAAAATAGTCTTTGCTCTACTATATTGAGTTGAACTCTGTTTTCAATCAGGCTGCTATTCAAACACTGGAGTAAGTCCAAAATTGCTTTCCTGAGGAAAAGTCTGTCTTTGCTACAGATTGTGCGGCCAGATAAAGTGGGCTTCTTATTTTCACAATGGATTGCCAGACCTGCAGCTCACTTCTCCAGTGTGCAAGAGGGTGGCTTCAATTCAGCTCGCTGGCAAATGGACCAGCTTGCAGGTAAAGGGACCAGCTCGTAAGTCCCATAGTGCACTGGTGCAAGTCTGCCCACGGCCACATATATACGTAACAGCAAGTGGCACAAATAATCCCATCATTTTAAGAAAATAGATTATTCGTTCTAAACAACTAAACTGTTGCCTTCATTTCTAACTTCAGACACACACACACACACACACACACACACACACACACACACAGAGGCCAATAAAGTAAATAATTTAAAGCAAACAAAAAAATGAATGCCAAACTAGCAGTCCTAAGTTTATTTTATTTTAAATACAACTTTATGCAATTTGTTAATCCTCACTGTCAGTTATAACTGAATTATATGTGCTTTTGAAAGTTGTATAATGGATAGCATCTTGTGCATAATTGTTGAAATATATTTTAATTGTATAATTTACATCTGAGGTCCCTTGTCGACCATAAAGTTCATAAAGACACAACCTCACTATATTCCAATACCATATTTTAAGGAAAAATTGGATTTGATTGGTTCGAGTGCTTCTTGAGGGTATGGAACCTACTGCACGTGTTTTTAATTACTTGGATACTTCTTGCATGTGAGGATGGGGACTTTGCTTGGCTTCACTACTGAATCTTCAACACATAGCACCGTGTCTGGCCCATAGTGGGCCCTTAACAAATGTTGAATAACTAACTTACTTTCTGAAATGAGACATGGTATCTGTGCTGGTTTATCTTATGTGTCAACTTGGCTAGGCCAAGATTCCTGAACATTTGATCAAACATTATTTTAGGTGTTGCTGTGAAGTTATATTTTAGGTAAGATGAACATTGAAATAAGTCAATTCTGTGTAAAGCAAATAACTCTCCATCAGGTAATTGGGTCTCATTTAATCAGTTGAAGGTCTTAAGAGAAGAAAGATGGACTTTTCCTGAGCTAAAATGCTACCGGCGGACTTTGCACTCAACTGCAACATCAACTCTTCCCTGGGTCTCCAGCCTGCCAGCCTAGGCTGCAGATTTTTATAGTTTCCATAAATGCATGAGCCTATCCTATCTAATAAAAGAGTAATATGCAAATGGACTGTACATCTGCTACACCCACCAGCCACGCCCACCAACCACGCCCACCAGCCAGTCAGGAGCGAATATGCAAATAGACCCAACCAAGATGGCTGCGGCCACAGAGAGCAGGAGGGAGGCTTGGGTTTCCCTGGCAATGGAGGAAGCCAAGCTTTCCACCTGCCCTTGCCGGCCCAGGCCTCCACCCAATGCTACAAAGTTTCAATGATAGAAGATAAATAAATCCCAACAAAAATGGCAGCAGCCACAGAGCTGGAGAGAATAGGAGGCTATGGTTGCCCCCGGTAATGGAGGAAGCCAAACTTCTGCAACCCTGGCCTGTCTTGGCCTCCGCTTAAGGCTACAAAGTTTCAATTATAGAAGATAAATAAATCCCAACAGAAATGGCTGTGGCCATGGAGCAAGCAGAAGGCTTGGCTCCGCTCCAGGCTACAAAGTTTCAATTGTAGAAGATAAATAAATTCCAGATACCAGGGCCTCTGCTTGGGTTGCTGGGGGGCATGGCCAGCCTGCAAACCACCACAGGCCCCTCGCCCAGGCCGCCCCACACCCCAAGGGAACCCCCACCCTGATCTGGGACACCCTTCAGGGCAAACCAGCTGGCCCCCACCCATGCACCAGGCCTCTATCCTATCTAATAAAAGAGTAATATGCAGATTGACCATCACTCCAACACACAAGATGGCTGCCCCCATGTGGTCAAAGATCCTGCCCCCATGTGGACACAAGATGGCCACCACAAGATGGCCAGCAGGGGAAAGCAGTTGGGAGGGACCAAGCCTGCAGGGGAGGGCAGTTAGGGGTGACCAGGCTGGCAGAGGAGGGAAGATGGGGGTGACCAGGCCTGCAGGGAAGGGAAGTTGGGGGGGACCCAGGCTTGCAGGGGAGAGCAGTTAGGGGTGACCAGGCCTCAGGGGAGGGCAGTTAGGGGTGACCAGGCCTGCAGGGGAGGGGCAGTTAGGGGCAAACAGGTTGGCAGGGGAGCAGTTAGGCATTAATCAGGCTGGCAGGGGAGTGGTTAGGGAGTGATCAGGCTGGCAGGCAGAAGCAGTTAGGGGCAATCAGGAAGGCAGGCAGGCGAGCAGTTGGGAGCCAGCAGTCCTGGATTGTAAGAGGGATGTCCAACTGCTCCTTAGTCAGACATCCCTTGAGGGGTCCCAGATTGGAGAGGGTGCAGGCTGAGCTGAGGGACACCCCCCCCCCCCCCCCGCCACATGCATGAATTTTGTGCACGGGACCTCTATTTCCTAAAATAAATCTCTATGTATACGTATTCGTATACACACACATCCTAGTGGTTCTGTTTCTCTGAGGAACCTCTAACAATACAGTATCCCTTCGTTATTTACTCTTTCAATGAATCAATCAATACATTTCATTCCAAAAATCACACTCATCCACCAAACTCCCACAGCCACCAGAGCTAGACACAACCCCTGACACCAGCTATTGACCTCAACTTCTCCACTAGGCAGTGTTACCTCCTCACTGTTTGGTTTCTCTAGTGATGCAAGGCACCTGCACATGTTCTCTTTAGAGAAGCAGGTGCTGAGAGAGCCCCGCGCATAATGAAGCTACGCTGCGAGGGCGTCAGGTGAGGCCCCGGCTCCCCACTGGGCTCGTAGGGGAAAATACTTCCCATGGTGAAGCTGAGCGGCTGATGGTATCACTTCCTCTAAATATTTCCACTCTTTACGAGTGAAGCTGTGGGTGGGGAATTTCAGAGTCATGGAAACTAGTCAAAAGGTTACAAAGGGTTCACAAACACTGTGCTAATTAGTCCCATATAATGTAAGGAGAAGATGACTCTAAAAATACATTGGTACGAAATATGGTCCTCTTCCGGATTCAGCCCTGGTGGCGCCTGTTTGCCCATCTGGAGGAGGATGCTTTCATAAAGAGTTTTCATAGACACCCTTCTACCAAGGGTTTATGTGGCAGAGGAAGTGGACTGGGAGGGTGAAAGCTTTCCTGAATGTTCCGGCAATCAACACGATTTTTCATCCCAGAGTACTTTTTATCTCAGGAATCAGTGGTACCCCTTCCTTGTCTCTGTTTCAGGTCTCTTCCCTCCCTTGATTTTTTTTTCCCTGACCCTCAAGTTCTTAATTCATTCACTTCTTATCCACAGTTAAAACCTATTTCTAACATAAGACAAAGCTTCTTGCCTGTGCTGGTAATATTTAATACGTCAGAGAAGGAGAAATTTGGAGAGCATTGTGCCTTCCTGAAGTTATATTCTGAGGCTTCATCTCTGGCAACTACCTAGCACTGCCCATTGATACAAGTGATAGATGTCATATGTCTGCACAATAGGATACCGGGAAAATGGGTCATCCATACCTATTTGCATCGGCATGGATGATCCTCCAAAATAATGTGGAGCCTGAGAGCCAGTTTTGGAAAAATAAATATGTTGTGATTACATTTGTGAAAATTTCCCAAACAGGCAAAAATAAACTGCATATACACATAAATTATATGTAAGTTAATTTGTATGGAAATATATAAAAATTGCATATACACATATCCATATATGTGTACATATAGACAAATGAGGCCAATCTAAAAAAGAAGTAAGGGAATGTGGGTAACACAAAATTTAAGTCTGCAGTTCCCATTGAGGGAGGCATGGGTGCAGACGGGCACACTCGGTTAGGGGCGTGCAGCAGGCTCAATTGAGGGTTGGTAAGGTGATCATGTACTTGTTTTATTGTTTCCATTATTATTTAGAATATGCATATACATTATACGTTCCTCTTTGTAGTATGAAATATTTCACAATACTTTTAAAATTTCTAAATTGAAATTTACCTGGATTATTAGACCTTCGTTATCACCTTCCTTGGCAAGTGGACGGGCCAGGGGCTTGGACAAGAACAGGTGCTTATAGAAATTAAACCCAAAGTCAACTGAGTTATAGATCTCTGTGAACCAAACCTTCTGCCTGAGGAGGTTGTGAAAAGGAATGTGGATGCAGTGACACCTCCGCCTGTCATCTCATTTCACCATTGCCGAGTGACTTCTAAACCGCAAGTATTTTTCCACGCAACTAGAACTACCACATAAGGAAGCTTTGTGGTGTGCCACTTTTCAGTAGTCTATTCTAGCGCTGCCTGGATATTTGGGAGCCAATGTGGAGAGTGAAGTTATTTGTTTGGATGACTAAAAAGGGCAGCTTGGACATCATTTGCCCTGGCCCGTGCCATTCCTAGCCCTGCGGCACACACGGGACAGGCACTGGATGAGTAAGACACAGCCATGCTCTCCAACAGCTCTTATGGGGCTCTGCCCATCTTCTCTCACTCAAGTCCCACCTGCCAGTGTTTGCCATTGTGCTGCCAGTACAATCAGAAACATATTCCTTTCTATAAATTGTCTCACATTTCTTTTTATTTAAAGACAATTCTATTTAAAAAAAACATTTATACCACTCCTGAAAATAAAAACAGTGCCATTGCAGTTACTAGCAAATAATCATGAAAAATAAATTCAAAATAAAAAAACCACCCACAAAACATGCTATTACCTTTTAGCTAGCTACCATTCCCTACCAATGGCTCGTAGCCTGAGATCCACTTTCTCTTTGTTAAAGAGGTAAATGACAATGGTTAGAGGATGTTAAGATCAGGCCCAAATCAAAAGAGTGAAAATGAAAACGCCTTCTCTCTGTGACAAAATCTAGTGATTCAATGTGATTTAATAACACATCTGTGTATTGCATACCATATAAAATTATTATAGGGTGCCCACACTTTGGAAATTTTGATTAAATGAGATGAAGGGGGACAGATAAGCAGAAGGAAACTGGAGGGGAATAGTAGGATGTGTCTTCATGGGTGCAGCTTCATGCAAGGCATGTTGAGTCTAAAGGAGCTCTTCGTGTAATAGTTAACCTGGGTCCTTCCTCCCAGGGGATCTCAGAGGGGAGGAGGGGGACCTTCCCCCATAGGGCCTTGAGATGGCTATGAGGAATATCAAAATGCAGACACCTAAGGTCAAAGAGTTGGTCATTGGAGAACAGAGGATGAACCAACTTGAGTATCCACAGCATGTGTTGCAGGTGGTTTTGAGTTCCTCCAGAAGCCAAGCTCACACAGGATTCAAGTGCATGTAGTTTAAGAAGTGATCCCAGGATACCTTGGTGGGGAGCTGGCAATTGGGGAAGTGAAAAGGGGAGAAAGGAAAGCCATGAAGGGCACAGCAACTACGGTGGGCAATTGGAACGTAAACCCTTGTGGAAACTTTGGGAAAAGGTAAGACATGTATCTTAAGAGTTATTCCACTCATGCCTGAGGGAACTGGGATCCTTATAGCCCAGTGGTTCCAAACTTTTTTTTGGCCATGCCCCACCTAAGCATCTCTAAAATCCTGATGCCCTCCCCCTGTGACATATAATTCTTATTTTTCAAAAAGTGAACTCCTGAGAGAAACCAAGATGGCGGCATAGGTAAACACCTAAACTGCTGCCTCGCACAACAATTTCAAAACTACAACTAAAAGACAGAACGGACATCATCCAGAACCACAGGAAAGCTGGCTGAGTGGAAATTCTACAACTAGAAGGAAAGAAAAAAGCTCACGAAAAATCAGAGGAGCTTTCAAAGGACTGAGGTGTGGAGACACGCGTGCAGAGAGGAAGGGTGGCTGAGTGCCTGGCTGGCTTCATCTGGCGGGAGAGGGAAGGAAGCCCCTGACTGCACTGAACTCCAGTTCCGGGCGAAACCCTGTGGACCCAGGCTCATACGGGGGGAGTCTGGACTGTCAGGTAGAGAGAAAGGCACACGGAGATTCGGAGACTTGGGGAAACTGTGGCAGGCAGGGGTCTGAAGACTGCTGAGGTTGCCGCTAGCTCTCCCTAGCAAAAGGGAGTCGGAAGCTCGTGACTGCACTGAACCCCAGTTCCGACTGCACTGAACCCCAGTTCCGGGTGAGCCTGGGGGAATCTGGACTGTTAGGCGGAAACTCAGGGGAGCCACGGAAGGCAGAGGTCTGGAGGCGCGTGCGCAAGGGCAGGGTTGACGGGAAGCCAAGACTGTCTGCTCAGCCCTGAGACTCCGCTCCATCCAAGCTGAGCACAGAGGCTTTTGCAATTTTGCAAGTCTGGTCCTATAAGGCTGTCTCCCAACGTAGACACAGCTGATACACATAGCCAATTGGCCTGGAGGTCAATTCCTTCCAGTGATACCAACAACAATCAAGACTTAACTACAACAAGGCTGTACACACAGACCACAAAGGGGTGCACCAATAGTGTCCACCTCAGGTGACTGGGAGGCTGACCCACTGGGCCATATAGGAAACTTAGCATACAAAGCTACCCTACCAACTCAGGGAAGCAGCGAAAATATGGAGACAAAGTAACAGATCACAAACGAAAGAAATGGAGGAAAAAACAACAACTGGATATAGAATTCAAAACCATGGTTATAAGGTTTTTCAAGAATTTCCTAGAAAAGGCCGATAAATTTAGCCAGACCCTCGAGGATATGAAAAGGACCAACTAGAAACTAAACATACACTGACTGAAATAAAAAATATTATACAGAGACCCAACAGCAGACTAGAGGAACGCAAGAATCAAGTCAAAGATTTGAAATACAAAGAAGCAAAAACACTCAACCGGAAAAGCAAAAAGAAAAAAGAATCCAAAAAGTTGAAGATAGTGTAAGAAACCTCTGGGACTTCAAGCGTACCAACATCAGAATTATGGGGGTGCCAGAAGAAGAGAGAGAGCAAGATATTGAAAACCTATTTGAAGAAATAATGACTGAAAACTTCCCTCACCTGGTGAAAGAAATAGACTTACAAGTCCAGGAATCACACAGAACCTCAAACAAAAGGAATCCAGAGGACCACACCAAGACACATCATAATTAACCTTTTGCACTCAGATGTCGAGTGTGACTCAACATGGTTAGCATTAGAATAAAGGAATTGAGAAAAAAGCAAGCGAGTGGGTTAAAATGCCAAGAGCAAAAGACAAAGAGAGAATATTAAAAGCAGAAAGAGAAAAACAGTTAATTACCTACAAGGGAGCACCCATATGATTGTCAGCTGATTTCTCAACAGAAACTATGCAGGCCAGAAGGGAGTGGCAAGAAATATTCAAAGTGATGAATAGCAAGAACCTACAACCAAGATTACTCTACCCAGCAAAGTTATCATTCAGATGGAAGGTCAGATAAAGAGCTTCACAGATAAGAAAAAGCTAAAGGAGTTCATCATTACCAAACCAGTATTATATGAAATGCTGAAAGGTATTCTTCAAGAAGAGGAAGAAGAAAAAAGTAAAGATAAAAATTATGAACAACAAATACATATCTATCAACAAGTGAACCTAAAAATCAAGTGAATTCAAAATCTAAGGAACAGAATAAACTGGTGAATATAATAGAATCAGGGGCATAGAAAGGGAGTGCACTGATAACTCTCAGGGGGAAAAGGGTATGGGGGGTGCAGGAAGAGACTGGACAAAAATCGTACACCTATGGATGAGGACAGTGGGGGGGAGGTAAGGGCAGAGGGTGGGGTGGGAACTGGGTGGAGGGGAGCTATGGGGGTAATAAGGAGAAACTATTGTAATATCTGAACAATAAAGATTTATTATAAATAAATAAATAAATAAATAAATAAATAAATAAATAATAAATATACCAACCAAACAAAAAAAAAACAACAACACCAAAAAACAAAAAAAAACAAAAAGTGAACTCCTATTCATGTGGAGGAAGCCTAAAAGGCCATTAACTTAGTCTAAACAAGCTTCCAAAGAACATGGCATCCATGAAAGAAAAATAAAAGAACAAAAGGACAGGTGAAGTACCAAGGAAGAAATCATTAAGAAATTGTTAAAAATAATAATAATGTGAAGTGGTATAAAAAACAATAAATAAAGTTTCAAAACATATAATAGAGAACTAAAATGTATAACTATGTCACAATATATATTTATATACTGTATATGAGGCCCCTAGAACCATAAGAAATGCAAAAAATTCACTGTTAATAGCTCATTCTCGAGTTGCCCCCCCACCTTTAAAAATTAAATTGCACCCCTGTGGGGCATGTGCCCACAGTGGGAGCCACTGTTAAAGCCCATTGGAGAGTTAATTTCTGGGCATTTTCATTTGCCTTTGGGCAATTGCAGTGGTGCTGCCTGGCTTGGAGAAAGATCTCAGGTCCTGATTCAGGTTGCTAGGAGTCAGCCCAGTCCTGATGAGGCCTGAAGGATTGTAGGTGGGAACCTGCCTGCTTCTATTGCACCCTTCTCTGCCAGAAACTTGAACATATTATCACATGTAATCCTTACCACAGCCCTCAGCATAGCTACTTCCCTTATGTTCATATAGAGGAAGAGGCACCAGGAATTATAACATTGACCGAAGTCATACATCCTGTATTCTCCTTCACCTCTGGTTATACCTTCCGAGTCTTCTTCTTCCTTTTTTTTTTTAAATATTGAAGTGAAATTCACATAATGTACATTAGCCATTTTAAAGAGACAGTTGTGTGATATTCAATATATTCAGAATGCTGTGTAATCACCACCTCCATCTAGTTTCAAAACATTTTATCACCCCAAAAGGAAACTCCATACCCATTAAGCAGTTGCTTTCCGTTTTTCACTACCACCAGCCCCTGGTAACCATCAAGCTGCATTCTTCCTCTACTGATTTACCTATTCTGGATATTTGATATAAATGGAATCATATACTTTTTGGGCCTGGATTCTTCCACTTAGCACAATGTTTTTGAGACTTATCAATGCTGTAGCATGTATCAGCACTTCATCCTTTTCTGTGGCTGAATAAACTCTATTGTATGTTTACACCACATTCACTTGTTGATGGACATTTAAGTCATTTCCACTTTTTTGCTATTGTGGATAGTGATTCTATGAAAATGCATGTACATGTACTTATTTGAGTCCCTATTTTCAATTCTTTTGGAATCATAACTAGGAGTGGAATTGCTGGGTCATGGGGTAATTTTGTGTTTAACTTTTCAAGAAACCATCCTAGTCTTCTTGAAGCGCTCATTCTCCTGTACCTCTATTTAAATATTAGGATTTCTCGAAGTTCAATTCTAAGCTACCCTTCTCTTTTCTCATTTGATGCTCTTAAGTATAGTCATGTACTACATAACAGTGTTTCAGTCAATGACAGGCTGCATGTAGAACAGTGGTCCCATGAGATCATAACGGAGCTGCAAATTTTCTATTTCCTAGTGATGTTGTAGCCATGATGACATCCAAGCAAAATGTATTACACACATGTTTGTGGCAATGTTGGTGTGAACAAATCTACTGTGCTGCCAGTCATATAAAAGTATAGCACCTATAATTATGTACAGTACATAATCCTCGATAAGGAGAATTAATGGCTATGTTTCTAGCTTATGCACTTCCTATACTGTACTTTTTATAATTATTTTAGTGTGATCTTCCTACTTATTAAAAAAGTTTGCTGTAAACTAGTATACTGTGATACACTGGCAGTAGCCTTATACATCTGGTATTTGCAGTGTCTCTTAACTGTATCATTTTTTCCTGTGCTTGATTTAATTTCATGTTGTTTTATTTATCATGGCACCTAAGTGTTTGTACAATGACAAAATTGCCTAATGACACATTTCTCAGAACATATCCCCATCATTAATCGATGCCTGACTGTATGTATCACCTGTACTCATGACTTCAATTACCATCTGGGTCTGGGTATCCTTGCTGTCCACCACCAAGTCCTGTTGATTTTCCTTTCTAAGCTGACTAATTTCTAGTTGTATATTCTGTCTCCACTGTCACCACTCTTATCTTGTCTGTACTCCTATAGATGTCCTTGTGTGGCTGACTTTATTGACCTAACTGGTCTGCCTGTCCACAGACAAGGCCCTTCTCATCCATTCTCCATTCCATATCAGGAGGGATCCCTTAAAAATGCAGGTCAGATCACAGCATCTCTAGCGTGTTTGCCTTTCAGAACAATCAACATTTTTAATGCTGTCCCATCTTGAGCTACTCCCCTCTTCCTCTGCCCACTGGCCTTAATTGTGCTGGACAATTCTGTGGTCTCCCATCTGAGGGCATAGTAAACTGTTCCCTCTGTCTGGAGCATTAGCCTTTTGAACTCACAGTTTTTCCAGTTCTCATATCTATCTTCCTTATGGAAACCTCCCCAACTCCAGGTGAGATCAGGTCCCCCACAGTATGTTCTGGTCCTCATCACATTTACATACTTTTAAAAAATACATATTTTTATTGATTTCAGAGAGGAAGGGAGAGGGAGAGAGAGATAGAAACATCAAGGATGAGAGAGAATCATTGATTGACTGCTTCCTGCATGCCCCACACTGGGGATCGAGCCCACAATCGGGGCATGTGCCTGGACCAGAAATCAAACTGTGACCTCCTAGTTCATAGGTGGATGCTCAACCACTGACTCACGCTGGTCAGGCACATTGTGTACTTACTAATTAATGTCTGGACTGTACTTTTGAGAGGAGATGGGGCAATGTCAGTTTTGCTTCAACTTATATATATAAGTTTTGACTTAAAAGTGCCGTCCACATAGTGGATACTCACTAGATGGCTGTTAAATTAATTAACGGGAAATGTTGGAACTCTAACTCAAAACTGATGTCACGTCCTTCCCTTTCCACTGCTCCACCTGCCCCATCCTTAAAAACAGGAATGTCCTTGAAAATAACCAAACGGGGGAGGAAACAGAAGCAAGGAGGAAAACCGCGTGGCTGGTCACCAGGGTCTGGCATGGACATTGCTCCTCACACCCACTTCTGGGTGGGAAACCAGCCTCCAGGGGAAAGGAGGGCCTCTCCTGCGGGAGGGAAAAGCACCGGAGCACCCACTTCCACCTCTCGTCACCAGCACAGGGAGAAGACCGCCTGCCCTCCACACAGCCTGACATGTAGCAGTCACCCCTTCCCCGCGGGGAATAACGTTCCAAACCGCCAGAAACCTGGGACAGCACCAAACTTTATATAAACTACCAGAGGCCCAGCGTGCACGAAATCGTGTGCAGTTAGGGTCCCTAGGCCTAGCCTGGCCTCTGTTGCATGGCCTCTGCCGCCCTGCGACGCTGCATGAAGCTCCCCGCCCCGGGACGCTCCGCGATGCTCGAGGCCTCTCCACTGCTCCACAAGGCTCCCCCCGCCCCTTGACTGCTTCCTGAAACTCGCTGCCGCCTGGGTGACTGCTCCGCTAAGCTCACGGCCACCCGCTGCTCAATAGTCCCCAGTCCCGCCATGCTGCCAGCTCCCCCTCAGGTGAGCAGCTTGGGGGCTGGGGGAAAGGGGGTACCGAGAGGTGCTCCATGCACTTTATGGTGACCGGTCGACCATTCGGTCGTGACACCACCTAGCTCTTTATATATATTAGGATGTTCTTTACTGTACACACATGCCTATGATAAAGTTTCATGCATAAATTAGGCACAATAAGAGATTAGCAATAATAACCAATAATAAAATAGAATAATTCTAATACTATACTGTAATAAAAGTTACATGAGTGTGGTCTCTCTCAAAATATCTTATTTTACTGAACTCACCTTTTCACTTAAAGGTCGAATTTTACAGCTTCTCTTTGGCATATCTGAATGGCCAGCATCACCACTTTTGCACTTGGGGCCATTATGAAATAAAATAAGCTTTCCTTGAACACAAGCATCGTGGTGCCGAGACAGTTGATCTGATAACTGAGCTGGCAACTGTGACTAGTGGGTGGGGAGTATATACATGTAGTGATGCTGGACCAAAAGATGATTCGCATCCCGTGCAGGATGGAGCAGGACAGTGCAAGATGTCATTGTGCTACTCAGACCGGTGCATAATTGAAAACTTGGGGATTGTTTCTTTCTGGAATTTTCCATTTAATATTTTTGGACCACAGTTAATGGCCAGGTAACTAAAACCAGAAAAGTGAAACCTCAGATGGGGGAACTATTGTATAACCCTTTTAGAATAGCTTCCCCCTTTGAAGTTGAATATGTTCTTTATCCTATCTAATAAAAGAGTGATATGCAAATTGACCATACCTCTGCTACACCCACAAGCCACACCCACCAGCCAATCAGGAGCAAATATGCAAATAAACCCAACCAAGATGGCTGCGGCCACAGAGAGCAGGAGGGAGGCTTGGGTTTCCTTGGCAATGGAGGAAGCCAAGCTTTCCACCTGCCCTTGCCTAGCCTAGGCCTCCACTCAATGCTACAAAGTTTCAATTATAGAAGATAAATAAATCCCAACAGAAATGGCGGCAGCCACAGAGCTGGAAAAGCAGGAGGCTAGGGTTGCCCCTGGCGATGGAGGAAGCCAAGCTTCTGCAACCCTGGCCGGCCTACGCCTCCAATCCAGGCTGCAAAGTTTCCAATTATAGAAGATACATAAATCCCAACAGAAATGGCTGCCGCCAGGGAGCAAGCAGGTGGCTTGGCTCCACTCCAGGTTACAAAGTTTCAATAGTAGAAGAAAAATAAATCCCAGATATCAGGGCCTCCGCTTGGGTTGCCTGGGGGCGTGGCCGGCCTGAAAACCACCACAGGCCCCTCGCCCATGCCCCAAGGGAACCCCCACCCTGATCTGGGACACCCTTCAGGGCAAACCAGCCGGCCCCCACCCATGCACCAGGCCTCTATCCTATCTAATAAAAGAGTAATATGCAGATTGACCATTACTCAAACACACAAGATGGCTGCCCCCATGTGGTCAAAGATCCTGCCCCATGTGGACACAAGATGGCCACCACAAGATGGCCAGCAGGAGAGGGCAGTTGGGAGGGACCAGGCCTGCAAGGGAGGGCAGTTGGGGGCGATCAAGCCTGCAGGGGAGGGCAGTTAGGGGTGATCAGGCTGGCAGAGGAGGGAATTTGGGGGTGACCGGGCTTGCAGGGAAGGGCAGCTGGGGGGGACCATGCCTGCATGGGTGGGCAGTTATGGGTGACCAGGCCTGAAGGGGAGGGCAGTTAGGGGCAAACAGGTTGGCAGGGGAGCAGTTGGGCATCAATCAGGCTGGCAGGGGAGTGGTTAGGGGGTGAACAGGCTGGCAGGCAGAAGCGGTTAGGGGCAATCAGGCAGGCAGGCAGGTGAGTGGTTGGGAGCCAGCAGTCCTGGATTGTGAGAGGGATGTCCCAGATTGGAGAGGGTGCAGGCTGGGCTGAGGGACACCCCCCTCCCCCCGTGCACAAATTTCATGCACCAGGCCTCTAGTTTTTAAATAATTTCAACAAGATAAAAAGTGGCCTTGAATCCTTTGTGGATGAATGAGTTAAATGAATTAATAAATACAGAGAAAAGTGTGAATGGAGCTCTTGGTGTGGCCCAGTATGGACAGATAGAACAAGTGCAATTTGTCCCCAACCCCTTAGAGAGGATGCTGATGACCAGTTCTCTGCAGGGCTGGGACACACACTGATTCAATTCTCAACCAACATTTCTTGCCCCCCTAGGAGTCTTTCCCAGAGAAACTGAATATGGATGGCAGCATAAGTGACTCTAATCCATCACTAAATGGAAGTGACAGCCCACACTCTGAAGTACTGAAGTAATTTAGGAAAAGCAAAAGCTCAAGGTTATCGCAGGTAAGCTCTCTGAGGACAGTAGGGAGAGGGAGGAGCCATCTACTTTACACACCAGGAAGTACCTGCCCAGGATGATTTTTGAAAATAGAATCACAGAGGCTTTAAGTTGCATTAAAGCCAGTGCCTCCAGGTCAACTTGAAGGACGCCTGGAATCACTGTTTCTCCTCTGGGGCATGTTGAGTCCCTCCCACCTCCATTTAAGGGGTGTTAAGGATGGGAAACACCACCAGATGTCTGACACCAACTCAGGAAGTCAGAGTCTGAGTGAGTCTCCCCACTTCTCCCCTCAGGTCACAGCAAGGGTTTGAGAACTCACCCAGGCAGCACCATTGGTGGCTCATCTGGTCTCCCTGGTGTCCTTGCCTTTCTCTGGGCAGCAGGCAGGAGGTGGCAGCTCAGCCCTGAATCATGATCAAGCTTCTCTTGTTGCAGCCACCAGCCTTGCTTCTAAAGGCAGCTGCAAGCATTTCCCTACTGAGCAACCACACACGTAGAATATGAGTGGCGTAAGCGTGTGTGTGTTTTTCCTTCCGGTGCTGTGAAGTGATGTTGTCTCAGTTCGTTTCCTCTCTGAGCTTTTTTTTTTTTTTCTTCTCTGTCAGAACTGATACACTGTGGACGATTTGTAGTTTAGGGACAGGTAAGAAATCTAGTTTGAATCTATACTGTTTGCTATCTTGAGAAAGACAGGTTAACTTTTAATTATTAATGCAATGCAACTCTGTGGAATGTACTTTCTAATTGGCATGAGCTCCTTTCTAGGCTGCATTGAGGCAAAAATTCGTCTATTTTAAGACCAACCAAATTGGGATTTTTGTGGTTTTATGGACTCCATATGTTCCAGAGTTCCACTGTAAATTGACACAAAACATCCTTCCATTTTACAAGTATGTATTGAGCCTATACCCAGTGTGAGGCACTGTGCCAGGGGCTAGGTATGCAAATGGAGACTCTCCTACTTAAATGTGATGAGTTTGTGGAAGGGAATTGGAAAATTACTCAGTCCCAAGCCGTTTGTGTTCTTGTGGCTGTACTTTTGAGTAGCAGACAAGTAGATATGCTCTGAAGCCAAGCTCCCAGGTTTGAATTACCTCTACCCTTTAAACACTTTTGCATTTCTGTGTCTTAGCTTTTTCATCTGCAAAATGGGAATAATCATAGGGTTGTTGTGAGAATTAGATAAGTTAGTATATGTAAAGCACTAAAAGTGTACCTGGCACAAATAAATAAGTAAGCGGTATTTAAGTTTTTGCTATTTTTATTAGTAGCAAGTGATGTTATTATAAGTTTAGTCCTTTGCTTTCTCCTTCTTTCTCCTACTTCCCACACCTTGCTGGTACATAGAAAATGACTTGGAGGCATACAGGTTTAAGAAAAGAGGGAGAGGGCATGAACAATAGATGCTCCCAAGATGACCAGTGGTACCTCATGCTCCTGCTCCTTCCTGCTCCAACACCCAGGCAAGGAAAGGGTTGTGCTTGGTGCTTCCCTCATCTTTATATTCCTCTCATGTTGCATGTTGCACTCTTGTGAATTCTAGTTTGTTGGTTTTTTTTTATTATTTTATTTGCAGTAAGATTTCTCTAAAATTCAGATGCATGCCATTTATTTAAAAATGTTGAGTTAACCTACATCATGCTAAGGAATACTCTGCCATAAGCAGACATCACATTTAAACAAATAAACAAATACTCAGGCCAATGCTTTGAGCAATTGGGATTTATAAATACATCAATAACAAGAACATTTATATTAATCATCATCCATATATTGCATTCTTAAGTGTAATTAGCAATATTCATGGTGAAAATATCAAGTTACTCTCTTTTTTAATCTTTATTTCTCTTTCCTTAAAAAAACATTCTAGAGTACATGTTATGTATGCATCAAGAACTGTTGCAGATTTGGGGTAAAATATCTTTTTCGCAAGTTTTTATTTTATAGTGCAGAGTATTTGTAATAAATTAATAGAGGTAGAGGAGTAATATGGACAGTAAATATTTTTTCAAAATGTCCCTGGACTGATTTCCTATTACACTAATCAGTTAAAGTATTAGGTTTTTCATTAGATGTTAAGCAGTATAAATTTAAATGTGTCAATTTTAGAAAAAATAATTTACAGTTATATAGTACTAGAGGCCCCCAGTGCATGAAATTCATGCGTGGTGTGTGTGTGTGTGTGTGTGTGTGTGTGTGTGTGTGTTCCTCAGCCCAGCCTGCACCCTCTCCAATCTGGGATATCCCTCTCACAATCCAGGACTGCTGGCTCCCAACCACTCACCTGCCTGCCAGCCTGATCACCCCTTAACCACTCCCCTGCCAGCCTGATCGACGCCTAACTGCCCTCCCCTGCCAGCCTGGTCACCCCCATCTACCCTCCCCTGCAGGCCTGGTCCCCCCAACTGCCCTCCCCTGCAGGCCTGTTCTCCCCAACTGCCCTCCCTGTAGGCCTGGTCCCCCCAACTGCCCTCCCCGCAGGTTTGGTCCCCCAAACTGCCCTCCCCTGCAGGCCTGGGTTCCCCCCAACTGCCCTCCCTTGCAGGCCTGGTCCCTCCCAGCTGCCCTCCCCTGCAGGCCTGATCGCCCACAACTGCCCTCCCCTGCTGGCCATCTTGTGGTAGCCATCTTGTTTCCACATGGGGGCAGCCATCTTTGACCACATGGGGGCGGCCATCTTGTGTGTTGGAGTGATGATCAATTTGCATATTACTCTTTTATTAGATAGGATAACTAGAAGAATAATGCCATCGAATAATCTCCATAAATCAATGATACTCTAGATGTATCAAAAAAGCCAAGCTTGGGCTTCATTTAAATAAATTACTTGAGTTTGGCAACTTAGTTAGAGTTAGCTCTGTTCTTTCACCTACATCCTCATGGCTTCTTTTCTCACTTTGATCTGCCTGGGCCTTCAAAACCCACTGTGGGCCTTCAGAACCCACTGTGGGGTTCTTCACAATGGAGAGAGAGGGCACTTTTGTCAAAGCAAATGAGAAGCTTTGTCCCAAAACAGACCAGAAAAACAAGTTAAATATTTTTTTCCCACTTGGAAAGATGGAAGTTTTCCATGTCTGTTTTCCTACTTAGTCTTAGATTATTTTCTTCCTTCCTTTCTTTCTTTCTTTCTTTCTTTCTTTCTTTCTTTCTTTCTTTCTTTCTTTCTTTCTTTCTTTCTTCCTTCCTTTCTTTCTTTCTTCTTTCTTTTTGGTTTGTTTGCTTCTTTTTGATTAGTGGCAGGTTATGCCATGTGTCAAAATTTTGATAAACCACAGATGGTTCTGACAAAAAAACAAACAGCTGTAATTTCTAATTACTCTATCCAATAAAGGCCATGTTTACATTTTCATCTTTAAACAATCTCTTGGCTACTTTAATCAACTTCCTCATGCCATCTCAGTTAGCTGGAATATCGGTTATCACCACAGAATAGTTTATAACTACCTGTTAAGCAGTAGCCAAACCCCAGGCAACTGTTTTGAATTTGTCATGAATGTTTGGTCCAGGAAGTGATTGTTGTATAGAGTGGAGGCTGAGGGGTAGGGAAGGGAGAAATGAGGAGAGAAAATTTTTAAAAATATATGGCCAAGTTGTGTGTGTGTGTGTGTGTGTGTGTGTGTGTGTGTTATTCTATTTGCTTGACTCATTTCCATTCATGATTGAAGACAGTATTAGCTATAGGAAATCAGCTGCCCACTGAGGAATTCAAATGAATATGCTCAAGAGTTGGTTTGGAAAGTTTTAAGAGCAAAGTTGTCTAGTATTATAACATATGCCTCATCCCTGCTTGGGAATGGGAGTCAGTTTTGTGGTTTTCATTTTTAGTTGAAGAAATCAGAGCTCAAAAAGATCCAATTTATTTGTCTATTCAATAACTACTGTGTATCTGAAAACTTCCCTGAGCTTTCCTGTGCATTTTTGATATATCAGTCCACAAGACACAGGGCCTGCCTTCAAGAAACTCATAGCTTAGTGGGGAAATGATCTTGTAAGATAACTATTCCCATAAATTGGTTTACTCATAATATTAAAAGCATTTATTGAATAAGTGCTATAATAAGTAAAAAAATGAATGAGAATCAGCTCCTTCCCTAAGAGAAATTATGGTCTAGTAGGCATGGTGAAATGAACTGTCCACCTTTCTCTTCTGCTCTCTAGCCACTTAAAACCCTCCTTTTCGCTCTCTCTCTTAACAGGATATTTTTGTCTTCTGCCTCTTCCATTCTTCCAGCCCATCAGCCAAGTCCTGTAGTCTAGTGCTCTTACATTGCCAAAACCCATGACCAGCTACAGTATTTTAGCAATGTGTTAATCTCTATTTCTGTTTTCTTGTTCTTCTGGGTGTTCAGCCATTTGCAGCCCTAGGAGGAAACTTAATCTGCTTTCCCTCATGCTCCAGTGCTACACAGACTCAATGGAAAAAGTTGACAAAGGCCAATATCTTTCCTTGCAAATTCTCCCCAAATAACTTCAACTGAGGCCCTTCAGGAATCTTCCTGATCATCTCCCACTGACTGTCAAGTCTTCTCTCCCAAATGTTCTCATTGTCCAGAATCTCTAAGCCCAATGCCATGCCAAGGGATAGAGCTGCTGATGTGAGCCCTTTTAGCATCTCTCAGGGTCTCTGAGAACTTCACTCTTCCATCCATCCTATTCCTCATTCTCGGCTCATTCTTCAACCCTTTGAATGATAGCTTCAAGCATCACCACTTGATTAATAATAATAGTAAAAGCTATCATTTTTATGTTTATCATTAGGAGGTAAATGACCTTTGCAAAGATAAAATCATCCCTGTAGCTCACAGAACAGCTGTTTGAAGAAACATGAACAACTAGAAGAGTGAAAGGAAGAAAGGCTAAATTATTTTTAAGAGAGAACTCATGGAAAATTTAAAAGATTCTGGTTTAGTGAAAGCATTCATTGCATTTAGGCATCTGGCAAGCACCAAGCACTGATTTCTCCCTCTCTTATATCCTGTTTACTTGTCTCTCTACTGGATGATAACCATCTTTGACCTCCCAAAAACTGACTGAGAGACTCTTGTTGTTGGTGATTTTTTTTAATTTTAAAAAGTAATTTATGAAATCTATAAGTAATAAATTTATATTGTAAACAACTCACTTTGCAGGTAAAACTAAAGTGCCTTTTGACCATCAGCCCTAATTTCAGTTTCCTCCACTGCTTTGTCCACAGTGAACCCTCACTATCAGTTTGGGATGTGTTCTTCCAAGATGTTTTCTAGGCATTTATATAAATGTGTGTAACTGCTGCCAATTTGCGACTGTGTGCATATACAATCTTGCCCTTGAGCGTGCTCATGCACAAAGACAGAACATGAGACTGAAACCGTTAGAGTGCACTCGCTTTCTGAGGGAACTATATAAACGGCTGTTCTGGTTTCACATGCAGTAGCAATTTGAAAACAGCACCTTATTTATGAGAATATAAAACTACATGGCTGTGTTTGATGGTTGAAGAGATTAGACTCTTCAGTCTATCTGACTTTTCTAAATATACACAAATATGGATTTACATCCAAATGATTTGCTTCTGAGTAGACTCCCAATCAAATACCAAAGGTCATTATTATTTGATAAAACAATTTTATGTATTTTTCCTTTTGCTTACACAATCTCTTACCCAAAAAATCAAGTCAAATCATGCTCCTCTCTAGGTATGCATGATGCCCCAGACAAGGACTCCTATCCCAGGTGGGGACTGCCAACTGCTGGGATCTTTATAGCCACTCTCCTCTCTGCAATGGCTATGTCTTTATCTTTCCTCTTCCTTGAACATTTCCTTCTGATTCTCAGAGCAGCTGTTTCACAACCCCATCAAGAGATTACTACTTTAAAGATCAGAAATGTTTTGTTTTGTTTTTACTGATTCCCAGTACTTAAAACCTCAGCACTATGTGTTTTTTACCTTTAGTTTTTATATAATTATTTACTCTAAGACAATAGAAGTATAAAAATGAAATACAACTTATACCTGCTCACTTTTCACCCCAACTTTTCCTATTACATAAGCAAGAGATTTTGTACACATGTTCATGGAAAACCCTAGAACCCAATCTCTTGGCCTATCTACCTTCTTACTTTGCCTCCCTTTCTCTTCTTCCTCTCATGCTCAGCTTTCCTGAGAGAGTAGTATACAGCCTATGACTCCACTTCCACACCATCTATTCCCTCCTTCTTTACTGCATGTCTTCCATTCCGACATCTGGCTCCCACCCCAGCTCTCCACTGAAGTGTCCCTGTTAGTATCACCGTGGCAGCCTAGATGATGAAACCAATAGACATTAAAAAGTCTTTCCCTCTGTTAAATGAAAATTACTGATTACTTCTTTCCTCTCAGACCCCTTCTTTTCTTTGGTGGACCCCACTCAGCTTTGGTTTACCTCCTTTATGGTTCACTATACCTCCTCCACTTACTGCTGCCCATGTTTCACCGTTGGACCTCACACATTTTCACACTACTGCTCTCTCTGGTTGGGATCACCCACTTCCATTTCAGACTGGGATAAGCCTTTGTCTTGGAAGTCTTCATAACATCATTATATACACTTAGTTTCTAGCTTAGTTCTGGCTCCTTTAACAAAACACCATGAACTGGGTGGCTTAAGCAACAAACATTTATTTTTCACAGTTCTGGAGGCTGGAAGTCTGAGAACAGGGTGCCAACATAGTCACCTTCTAGTGAGAATCCTCTTCATGGTTTTCAGATGGCCACTGTCTTGCTGTGTCTTTGCGGGGGGCGGGAGCGGGGGAGGAACCTCTCTTGTTATTTAGGATACTAATTCCATTCATGAAAGCTCCATTCTCACAATCTCATTACCTCCCCAAAGCCCATCTCCTATTACCATCTAATTGTGGATTAGGCTTTAGTATACGAATAGGGGTGGGATCATAGTCATTCCATAGCAGTCTCTCTGCTCCAAAACCTTCTTTCCCTTGCTTCTTAAATTTAATGTCAGCAAATATGGGTTGTTTTTGTGTGTGTGTTTTTAACTAAATCTCACATCTTGACCCACTCCGTTCCCTCTGTACATCCCCCCTGCCATGACCTTAGTTTCAGCTTTCATTGCTTGGACTGTCACAATTCCTAACTGTGACATCTCTCTTCTAACCTCCAATACTTAACGCACTATTGGGCACAGGGCAGGTCCTCAGGAGATATTAGTTGAGTAATTATCTGCACAATATTAGATATTCTCTTGGACCAATTCAAATCTCTTCACGTCACTGTCAGCTTGAATATTTCCACCAACTTGCCCAGCTGGTGTGGCTCACTGGTTGAGCATCGACCTATGAACCAGGAGGTCATGGGTTTCATTCCTGGTCAGGGCACATGCCTGGGTTGCATGCTTGATCCCCATTGTGGGGCGAGCAGGAGGCCCTGTCTCATCATTGATATTTCCTCTTCTCTCTCCCTCTCCCTTCTCTGAAATCAATAAAAATATATTTTAAAAGAATAAAACTTCCACCAACTCCCTATTGCCTACAAAATAAAGTTGAAATGACTTGGTTGGTGAGTTGAGATCCATGCTATCTTCTTAGACTCTCCTGCTTGTCCGTCTTCAGAGTGCCCTTCACTTCCCAGCATCTTGAACTGCTCACTGTTCCCTAATCTTTTATGTCTTCTCATAATCGTCGTCTTGTAAAGGCCATTTCCATGCCTAGAAGACCCTTTCTTCTTCTCTTTTGGGTAATGTCCTCAAGTCGGCACTCCCCTAGACAGAGCACCCTTTCCTCCTTGCATTGTCATCAGGACTTTCATTACTTACATTGATCATATCATCACAATAGTGTGTCTCCCTCCCCTGGACCTCAAGCTCCTGATGACAGGGAACTACTGATTATTCACTTTGGGGACCAAATGAAACCTTTTACAAAGTGGTCTGCAGAGGCCTTGCTTCAGAATAACCTAAGAGGCTGGTTAAATACAGATCGTGAGGCCCCACCCTTGAATTGCTGAATGAGTTTCCTTGGGAAGTGGAAATTCCCGCCCCCTTCCCTCCCCTCCCCCCAGCCCGGTAATTCTTTTGCACATCAACATTTGAGAACACAGTTACAGTATCCAACACATATTTGATGAATAAAGACATGATAAAAAGTACTGAGATCCCTACTTCTAGAAATCTGTTCTATTTCCTTCATTCCTCTGGGGTCTATTTTTACTGGAGACAGGGCCAGGGAATTTGGCTCAGCCATGGATCAAAGTGACCTAACAGGAAACAGTCTTGCATTATTCTCTAATCAAGTCATGCAAAGTACCTATTGTCCTGTCCAAATGCCAAATTAAGTTTAGGGTCATTCAGAGCCTTGAAGATGGCTGGCTGTGATAAGAACTAACACATTCTTGCTCAAGTGAGAACTGGTATTACTGGCATGCTCTACATTTTTAATTCACTAAAGCCAAATTTTTAAGCTGAAGTAGTCCACAAGTACCTTCTAAGGAGTCACACTGTCTCGTTTGCTGTGTTTATTACCAGTATTGGTAATTCTAGTATCAGTTAATAGCTCTCTCCTGTTGACATTGGTTGGATTGTGAATGGGCCTCAGGGGTTTATGTAGGCTTTTGAAGATAGGCATGTCTTGTATAAACCACAAGTCTCTAGCCCTAGCTGGTTTGGCTCTGTGGATAGTGTGTGTTGGCCTGTGGACTGAAGGGTTCCAGGTTCGATTCTGGTCACAGGCTTGATCCCCAGTGTAGGGTGTGCAGCAAGCAGCTGATCAATGAGTCTCTCTCATCATTGATGTTTCTATCTCTTTCTTCCTCTTCCTTCCTCTCTGAAATCAATAAAAATATATTTTAAAAAACACACAAGTCTCTAAAATGTCTTTTTAAAATGTATTCAGTAGATTTTGAGCTCTATTAACATGACCTTGAGATTTGTCACATTGCCCCATCCCAGGCCTAATAAAGATTAAAATACACATATCATCTAAATGACCTGATGACTACACAAAGTATCCTCAACAAATATTTGTTGGATTTATTATTTAGTAAATAACTACATCTTTTCAAAAGTACATATAACAAAAGTGTAGAAATACATTGATATTATTAGGTAGTTAAATACAAACATATGTACCTGAGCGATGGGGAGTAAAAATAAAGGCATCAAGTGATTTGAAATTGGTGGTACTTTTCAGAGGAACTGAGACTGAGTATAGCTTCTAAGAAGAGGCAAGATATAGGGTGACAAGCCATCTCCTAGATTGTTCATATAATGTTACATCTAGGCCAAGTCTTAGAGGCTAATTTGTTTTAGCATATATTATGTATTCTTTAACATCTCTAATATTTCTCTATTACATAAGTAGCATATACTCATTGTTGAAATCAGGAAAAATAAGTAATTAAAAAAGATGACATAAACAATGTTATATTGGAATATATATTCTTGTATATGGCTTAAAACAAAACACATTTATTCTTTTACAATTCTGTGGGTTAGAAATTCAACGTAGGCCTCACTGGGCTAGAGTTAGCTGCATTCTTCTGGATGGTCTCTGGGAGATTCTGTAGCCTTGCCTTTGCCAGCTTCTAAAGACTACCACATTCTGTGGTTCATGGCCCCTTCATCCATTTACAAAGTCAGCAATGTTAAATCTCTATGACCATTCATCTGGTAGTCACATCTCCAAACCATAGCTGGGGAAAGTTCTCTCTGCTTTTAAGGACCCATGTGATTAGATTGGACTGTCATACATAACACGAGAGCCCATCTCAAGGTTCCTAACTGAACACCTGCAAAATCCCTTTGCCATGTAAAGTAACACATTCACAGGTTCCTAGAGTTAGGACAGGGACGTGTTTGGACCTTATTCTGCCTATCACATATCGAGATTACAAAGACAGTAAATATTAGATCTATTAGGATTGCAAGAATCTGATACAATCAGATACTCAACTAATGGAGATTTATGATAAAGGGATGTAAGGAAGAACTGCAGAGTTTGAATAAACATAGGACCAAGCCTCCCGGGAACTGGCACTTTATTCTCAGTCTATAGATATCATAGCTTGTTCACGTCTCACCAGCAGGCATCCACGGCACCAGACCAGGCCACTGCCTATTTCTGCTGCACTCTTGATACTTCTCAAATCCTTCTGACTTCCTCTAATGTCCTTCTTTTATTGCCTAGCTTCTCAGTTTCTACTGACTCATGGCTTCTGCCCACTGGTTTCTCCATGAGTCTTTTGGTTTCTGGACCTATCTGTCACTTTTATTTCTTTCTATATGTCAGGCTCCCTAAGAAAATGATCTAATAAAGTCTGTTGGTTACTATAAGGCACTGGACACTGCTGTCCCATGAAAGGCTCCCCTAGGTTATCTCATCTGCTGCCCACCAGCTTATAGATGGCTGTCTTTGAAAACTGCCAATTCCTGGTTCCATCAGCAAGATCACAGGGTCACATGTGACAATCTGTGTGTCAGGAATCACATAAGGTCACTTCCCTCACAATAGGGCCATGAGAAAGTGGGCCCAAAGAGAGTCTTCAAATCCTGGGGCACAATGTCTTCCTAAAGCACCCTGCATACACTGCACTGGAACCATAGCTGGGAACCACACTTAGAATAATCTAGCTGAACAAAAGACCATAAGCAGGGGCTGAACGAGAGGAAAGGAACTGTGCCCATAACTAATACTCAATACGGGCATTTTGGAAAGGGTTTAGGTAATTGGTTTCAGTACTATAGGGCTAATTGTTGGCCTTTAACCTCGCAGGAACTTGTGAAATAGGTTTTGGAAAGAGGGCTCTAATGTCTCTAAATGGTGGACCCATTTGCTTCTCCATCTATATTTGCTCTGCAAAGGGAAAAGTGGTCTCATTAACTTGGAAAGAATGAGTCTAAACAAGTTTCAGAAGGAGAAAACTTCTCTTGGTTATGCTGAACTCTGCCACCTCACCCCATCCCTTCCTAATGGAAAAATGTTGCTGTAAATGTTTCCTCTGATATTTCCCACAAAAATCTGTGCTGTGGTCACAGCTCAGAGATGCCAACACAAATCTCAAACACAGCCACCTCCTGACAGAGAGTATACTCTGGGCTGTTTTTAGGCTGAACCTCAGTAACCAGGGACAAAAGTTGACTTCAAATTTCAATTAATTACATGGGAAGAAATGAACATCCAATAGACAGGGGTCTTAGCATGAATGCTTCTTCCCCGATGGCAGAGTATTGGGATGTTGCCATATCACATACAACCAGGACTTTTTCTATGTGGTATGCTATTTTTTCTCCTGTTATGCTTTTAGAGAGAATGCCAATGGCACATTGTCTCCTGAACTTTCTATACCCTATAATAATTCATTGGACTCATTCATTTTTACTTGGAAATACACATTCTTCATTCAGGCAATCAAAACATTTTTGGAGCAATTACAACTGTGTTAGGAGCTGAGAATAAACTAATAAGTAAAAATATGTGTTGCATACTGTGTATATTGGACATTTTAACTATAAGAACATAAAAATAGAACTTATAATGGCTTGAAAAATACATTTTTTGTTGCTTAATCAAGCAAGAAGTCTGGGGGCAGGTGGTCCGGAGATTGGTTAATTCAGTAGATCCATAAATATCTTCATGTCAGCTTTGTTCTCAGGTGGTTGGAACCCTCATGATTGCAAAGTGGCTGCAATATCTATAGAGTGTATTCTCAACTATGTCCAAATGCAAATTAATACATAAATAAAGAAAGCCAAAGGAAGACACTCCCCTTTATGAGCCTGTGCTTTCCTTTTTTGAGAGATGTTCCATTTCCTAGAAGGACTATATCCCCTAACCCTACTCCTGGAAGAAATTCCCTCAAGTCTTAAGAGGCAGAATTCCATCACAAGCTTGCTCCTAAGCCAATTAACAGCAAGTTAAAGAAAATAGTCATAATTGGTTTAGACCAGTGGACTTTTGCCTCCTGGGATTAGGAAAGGGCTCAGTTTTTCCTAAAGCATAAGGTTGCCCCATACACAAACAAAACCCAGCCCTGCCGCAGGAAGAAGGGTTTTAGCTATTGGGTAAGAGACCAGGAATCTGCCTCAGTGTGGGACTTTCGGATGACACAGGAAGGAAGGGGAAAACACTCCCCACACACATTTCTCACAGTCCGAAAGACCAATGTTCCAGTATCCTCTTTGCTACTTGTAAGATCTTGGGTTAGTTATTTAACCTCTTGGAACTTCTGCATATGCAAAATGGGAAATTATTTCAATCTCATTGGGGAGCTGTAAAGATAAAATATATTAGTGTACACAAAATACCTAGCACTGTATCTGGCCCATAGGAACTGCTCAACAAATCCCATTCCCTTCCTCAAAGCCCTCAGGTTGCTTACAGCGTAAATTGCTGTGTAACTGATATGTCCATCAGTCTGTATTCTGCTTATTAGGCACTATGCTGAGTATGTACAGAGGTTTTAATTTGAGGTGAGATCAACAGGATTTTATGTTGGATGTGGGAAGTGAGAGAAATAAATCAAGGTTAAGCCCAAATGTTTTGGTTCCAGCAAGAAGACGAAGGAGTGTCAGTCTCAGAGGTGAGGAGAACTGTGGGGGTGCAGGTGGGGATGGGAATGAAGACTAAGCTTCGAGGCAGGTTAAGTTTTACACGGTTGGTAGACATTGACGTGTAGCTGTTGAGAAGGAAATTGGATTTAAGACTGTGTAGGCCAGGGGAGAGGACTGGGCTAGAGCTAGAACTTTGGGAGTCATCAGCATGCAGATGACATTGAAGGCAGTGACGCTGGATGAGATCACCAAGGAGACTGCTCATGGAAAGGGAAGCAAACTGAGGACTGAGAACAGAGAGGTCAGGGAAGAAGGGAAACCACCAACAGAGGAGACTGAGGAGGAGCAGCCTGAGAGGAAGGAAGGCCACCACCCATGTGTGATGTCCTGCAAGGCTGTGGAGAAAGAGTGTCCAGCAGGAGGTGAAAAGTGTGAGGACTGCTGATAGGGGAAGTACGATGGGGCTGAGCCCAGACAATGGATTTGGTGACATGGAGGTCATGGGTGACTTTGACGAAGCAGCTTCAGTGTTGGGTACAGGGGGAATTGGAGGAGTTGGAGGCAGCAGTACAGGCAAGTCCTTCAGGGAGCTTTGCTATAAAGCAGAAAAGTGGGTAATAGTCAAGTGAGGCCTTCTGGGTTTGTTTAAAGAGAGGAGATTTAGTATTCTTGAATGATTAAAAATCTAATAGAAGAGAAATGTGTATGACACAGGAGAGAGGAGTGAATTGTTGGAATGAGGTCCTTGAGAAGGGCAAGGGGATATAATCCAGGGAATAGCAAAGAGGTTGGCTTCTGTCAAGAGTTCAGCTAAGCGACTCCCTGGCATTGCTACCTTGGCATCCATGTTGTTTGGCCAAGCAGCCTGCAGGGAACCTTAAACTGACGTTAGCCCCTCTTGCAAGAGCATTTCCTAGATAACAGCCCATGGAGTCACAGAAAATGTAAGTTCCTGGTGTGACTCCCCGAACAACCCTTGCTATCAACAGGCTCCCCTACCTCCCCGGCCTTCCCTTGTGTGCCTCTTAGGTAAGACCCCTGGGGAATTTACCAACATCCCATTGATTTGGGTTTGAATTGACCAATCTGGCCTTAGCCTGAGAACCAAAAAGCACTCCTCCCTCCACCCTAATAATGGCAGGTGCCAAGGTCCTATTGCTCTCTTTGCTTGTACCCTGCCTTGACCTCCCCTCATGGCCCCTGGAAGTGTGCAATACTTCCTTCAGGACCAATGAGTAATAAACTTCTCAATGTCAATGTCTCTTGTGGTCTTTTGTTGAATGGAAGAGGCTCTCATAGTGAGTAGGAGGAAATGGTATAAGATGAGGTCAGCAAGGTGAACAGGGGCCAAATCATATAGGACCTATGAAAACTGCAAGAATGAGTTTGCATATCATTTTAAATGTGGTGATAAAATCATCTGATTTTTAAAAGATAACTCTTGCTATTGTGTGAAGATTGAATTATTAGCATGCTTGTAGGGTGAGGTGGAGTGGGGAGACATACTCAGAGCTGTACTTCAGAAAAGTGAAATGTGTCAGCAACATGTAAAATAGCTCCGAGAAGGGGAGCAGCTCTTCAGAAATGTTTGCAACTGACAGTAGAGACAGCATGAGCTGGGGAACTAGACTCATGCTTCCAAACAAAGCTACAGGAAGTGAGCTAAGATTCAAATAATCCCCAACCCTCCTCAGTCAGCCATAGAGGCCAAGACTTCCTCACCAACTGCCCCATTCAATCCTCTCTACAACCCCACAATTCTGGTTACAAAAAGCAGTTTCCAGGTTTGAACCCAAACTCACTGCCAGAGAGCTCCAAGGGCATCTGCTTATCAGCACATAAATGCTTCAGGAGATTTTAAATTCGCAGACGTTGAAATTACAGAGTGTGTCTCCACCTCTGCCAAAAGGAATGGTTATTTTTTGAGTACCAATAACTTTCTTCCCCTGACCCTTTGTGGCTTTCTTTAAACCCTACTGATTAATTTACAATCCAAGTAATAATGAGATTTCAGAATTCCAGGATGAATCCACCTTAAAAACCCCAAATTGCAAGGTTAGAAAGCCCATGAAGAAGAGTCTGTGCCCCTTACTGGGGTTGGGGTGTGATGTGGCTGGCAAATTTAAGGTACAGGCAAACCTTGGGGGTAATTTTGTTGTTGTTGTTAATCTTTACCAAAAAACCTTGGGGTTAAAAAAATTTTTTTTAAATCCTCACTTTAGGAAGGGAGGGAGAGAGACATATAGAGAGAAACATCGATGTGAGAAAGACACATTAATTGGTTGCCTCCTGCACATGCCCCCACTGAGGTATGTGCCAGCAACCAAGGTATGTGCCCTTGATTGTAATTGAACCCAGGACCCTTCAGTCCACAGGCTGATGCTCTATCCATTGAGTCAAACCTGCTACAGCAGGGGTAATTCTTTCAGCTGCAATCCTCATTTGTATTTCAATGTAAATGAGTTTCAGATTCTTCTTGAGAGAAAATTTTGGCTGGGAAACTCTAGATGGTTCTGGGCCCAGAGTTGGGGCACAAGCCTTAGGGGAGTTGAATGGGGAAGGGAAAAGGGGAAGAAGGTGGCACTAGAGCACTGAACTTCACTTCCTTCCCTGTGTTTGATGGAGCCAGGAAACAGCTGCCCACCCCCTTCCTGAGTAGAGGGCTCTCAACATGCTGAATGAAGAAGAAAATAATTTGGTTTTATAACTTTGCATTATCTGTGCTTGGTTAGATTCTAATGTGAGCTGTGCATCTGGATGGTTACCTTAAAGTATGCATTTCTTTCAAAAGGAAACTCCCATCTCCTTGTGGACCCACTTTCCCTTGGTGTAGCTCCTGACCAAAACATTTGCAGCTACAAGGGGAGCTTCAAGGAAGAGCAGAGAGAATTGTGCACTTGACATTCATTTTCACAGAAATAGGGAGATGACAAGAGTAGAAGGAAGGAAAATTGTCACTTACTGAGGACCAACGATGTGCCCGGTCTGCTTGGGCACTTCTCAGGAAGGTTATCCCAGGGGCACATTGTCCTCTGGTTCTCCTTGGACTCTCCAGTGTCAGCAATCACTCCGAATGGTGAGCATATCTCCTGCAGTGTCACTTGTGTGTGTGTCAGCATAGCTGATATTTATCAAGCACATACACATGTAGGTGCTTTAGGGAGATACCTCATTTGTAGTCTCATTTTAGACAAAATAGAGACGCCAACGACTTGTTCAGACTCAGCAGCACCATGATTCAAACTCAGGCCACTGGTTTCTAGGGATCACACAGTCATTTTGTGATATTGCCTTTTACTTACACAGGAAAGGCAAAAAATTACACACCTGCTCTCATTGTAATTGCCCTCTAAGTTTATGTCTGAGGTTTTCAGGCTCCTTAATTTTGCCTCTTCACTTTAGGTGCCCAGAGCCCTCTTATGTTACACACCTCACTACCACTACCACCTCTTTTCTGAAGAAGTTACCCAATATAATTGACTCATTCATGCTAATGCTATGCCTTCCAGGCATAAATGCATTTTTTTACGTTTTATCTGTAACTATAAAGTTTTTTTTTCTTCTGAGAATTTTAACTATCAACTCAGAGATAATAAGAATCCATTTGTCTCTTGACTGTGGTGTTGGGATGCCTGGGGCTGGTGACGGGTTGGACTATCAAGTATTTCCTGCTTATCTAGAGAGAGTGAGCTCAAAGACCAGCTGCTAGAAGTGTGTTCTCTGGGTGATGTATGGTATAGGAACAGGTGTCCTGGCCTTATTAGCTTATTAGAACTCTGTGATTCTGAAACCCGGAGTCTACTCTGCTTGAACATTCATTTATTCATCATTCATTCATTCATTCATTCATCAAGTACACATGGTTGCTTCAATGACACTGGGGATGCTCTGATAATCAAGGCAGACATTGCTCTTGCTGCCAAAAAGCTCACAACACTGAGTAGGAGATAGACCTTAAATAAGAATCTTCAGTGAAAATGAGCACATCTCATTCTCCTATTTGTCCTTTTCCTTCCTCTTCCTTTCCTACTTCATTGCCATTATAATTTTTCTCCCACCCCTTTTCCCCAAGGCTCCCAGATACCCTATAGTATCTAGAACCTTCCTTATTCTCCTATGCCAATACTCCAGTGTGGATCTTCCTATCTCACTCTTCTTCGTGGGTGACCATTGTTTGGCCCAGCTCCGTGCCAGCTAGGAAGTCATTGGCTTGTGTCTCATTTTTCTTTACCCTGAACTCTTTGCATTCATGCTAATGCTTTGCCTTTCAGGCATAAATGCATTTAGCAAACACACAACATCAAGAATTAGAACAGACAGTAGTTGATGGTGAAATTCAAAGTATCCATTTACCTCATTTATTCATTCAGTAAATACTATAGCTAATACCTGCCAGGAACTGAGACATAGAGGGAAAAACATATAGTTTCTACGTAGTGAAAGGACTATAAATTTCCAAAGGTCTTCTACATCTACCCCCTCGATCTTCTACATGTCTCTGTTCCCAATATTTAACTCCTTAGTACAAGGTGGGTACTTAATAAATATGTGTGAAATCAAAATGAATTCATATTTTGGTAGAAAAGATAGATATATAAAGTAATATAATAAAATGGGATGACCATTCATTTAATAAATATTGATTGAACATCTCCCAAATGCTACATACTATATCAAATAAGACAGATTCAGTCCTTTCCCTTATGAAACTTACAGTTTAAATTTTGCACAAATAAGTATTAGACCTGTGATAAGTGACGTGAAGAAGTGCAGGGTCACTTCTTTACGTCACATGAAAGATATGTTGCCTGTCTCATGTGACGGTCTTGTAGCTCAAAAAAACCTCAAATTACTTTTGAAAAATGGCAAGATTGCCCAACCAGCATGGCTTAGTGGTTGAGTGTTAATCTATGAGCCAAGAGGTCATGGTTCAATTCTTTGTCATGGCACATGCCCCAATTGCCGGCTCGATCCCCAGGAGGGGGCATGCAGGAGGCAGCCTATCAATGATTCTCTCTCATCATTGGTGTTTCTATCTCTCTCTCCCTCTCTCTTTCTCTCTGAAAGCAATAAAAATATTTTTTAAAAGAAAAAGTGCAAGATTGATATGGTTGAAACATATTGAGTGAAGGAAAGTGAGAGTGGGAAGAGATGAGGTTAATAAAGAAAGCAGAGATTGTATCTCCACAGCTTGGAGGGCAAGTTAGGGATTCAGGGCTTATCTCAAGAGCAATGAGAAGCTTTTTAAAGGTTTTAAGCAGGAACAAGGTATAGTGAATGTTAATTTTTAGATACTTATTCTGTTTTGAGGATAAAGAATGAAAGCAGATCAAGAGTGGACAGTAGGAACCCACTTAGTATGCTATTGCAATAATCTAAGTATGAGAGGACATTAACTTGAACTAGGGGGGTGATATTGGAGACAGAAAAAGTGGATGAATCCAACATATTTCTTGGCTCTAGAATCGGCCATGATGATTGCATGGTGGTTGGGATGATGGTGACAGTAAGGGAGAGGGATTGTCAAACATAACTCTTCTATGTTTTATCTGAGCAAGCCCATAGTGTTGGTGTCATTTTCTGAGACTGAAAATACTGGAGGAGAAACAGGTTTTTTGGAGGAACATTACTAGTTAAGTTTTGAATACTGTCACCTTGAGATACCTGTGAGAGATCCAAATGGAAATGTTGCATAGTTTAATACACATTGGGTGACTGGCTGGCCCAACATTATTCCTCTAGTAATTATGAGGTGTTCGTGTGACTCAATATAAATCCATTTTAATATCTTAACTCTCAGGCCACATGACTGATTCATAGGAAATCCATACAAATTTCACTGAACCAATCAAATTCTTTCTTTTAATCTGAGTGGGCAGAAGAGAAATGTTTTGCACTCTGGTTTCAGAGCTAAGAGGCTTTAAATTTCATAGGTGTTGATGAGTATTTCTTCTCTATGGGAATTATGTTGGATTAAAAAAATGAAGATAATATGCAGAGAGATGAGTTGGAGGAAAATAATCCTAAAATCCCCAGTTTGGTTACATGAGTTAAGAGTCAGTACCTGTTGATTGGGGAGGCTGAGCTACTGGCCCCTATAGGTCACCTACCACACAAAGCCACTCCATCAGCACAGGGAAGAAGCCAAAATGCGGAGACACAGAAACATGTCACGAATGAAAGAAATGGAGGAAAGCAAACTACGGGACAACATAGAGTTCAAAACCACATTTATAAGGTTACTCAAGAATCTTCTAAAAACTGCTGAGAAACTTGATGAGACCTTCAAGGACCTTAATGAGAATGCCAAAAAAATGGAAAAGGACCAGTCAGAAATTAAGCAAACACTCTCTGAAATAAAGAATATACAGAAACTCAACTGTAGATCAAAGTACCCCAAGAATCAAACCAAAGATCTGAAATATGAGGAAACAAAAAACACCCAACCATAAAAACAAAAAGAAAAAAGGATCCAAAAATATGAAGATAGTGTAAGGAGCCTCTGGGACAACTTTAAGCATACCAACATCCAAATTTTTGGGGTGCCAGAAGAAGAGAGCGAGCAAAATATTGAAAACCTATTAGAAGAAATAATGACAGAAAACTTTCCCTACCTGGTGAAAGAAAGACTTACAAGTTTAGGAAGTGCACAGAACCCCAAACAAGAGGAATCCAAAGAGGACCACACCAAGACACATCATAATTAAAATGTCAAGGACAAAAGACAAAAAGAGAATCTTAAAAGCAGCAAGAGAAAAACAGTTACCTACTAGGGAGTACCCATACGACTGTCAGCTGATTTTTCAACAGAAACTATGCAGGCCAGAAGGGAGTGGCAAGAAATATTCAAAGTGATGAACAGCAAGAACCTACAACCAAGATTACTCTACCCAGCAAAGCTATCATTCAGAATTGAAGGGCAGATAAAGAGCTTCACAGACAAGAAAAAGCTAAAGGAGTTCATCACCACCAAAGCAGGATTACATGAAATGCTGAAGGGTATTCTTTAAGAAGAAGAAAAAGAAAAAGGTAAAGATAAAAATTATGAACAACACAAAGACATCAAATACATACCTACCAACAAGTGAATCTAAAAATCAAGTGAATAAAAAATCTGAAGAACAGAATGGACTGGTGAATATAATAGAAAGGGAGTGGACTGACAATTCTCAGGGAGAAGGGGGTCTGAGCGGTGTGGGAAGAGATTAGACAAAAATCTTACACCTATGGATGAAGACAGTGACGGGGGGTAAGGGCATGGGGTGGGGTGGGGAATCAGGTGGAGGGGAGCTATCGGGGAAAAAAAAGAGGAACACCTGTAATAATCTGAACAATAAAGATTTATTTTAAAAAAATGAGTCAGTATCTGTTAATCAATCTTTCTCTTCCTTGTCCCCCTCTGTCTCTCTTTGTGTATCTGTCTTTCTGTTTTATTTTATCTTAGCTAGATTTTGGTGGTATTTTATCACTTGTAATCATGATAGTGCTAGCAATATAAGTAAACAGTTTAATTTACAATCTAGAACTCATTAAGAGATCTTGCCTATAGACATATGATGAACGTTGTTCATATAGATATAGAATGTGAAGACAGGGAGTGGACAAGATCACCAAGAAAGAAAGGAAAGAGAGAGGAGTATTGAGACCTCAGCTCTGAAAAACTAACATTACAGATCCAGGAGAGGAAGATGAACTCCAAAGGAAGTTGAGAGAAATGTTTGTAGTCGTTGGAGGAATACCAGTAGAGTATGGTGTCACAGAGGCCAGCGGTGTTTTAAAGAGGTGGTGATCAACTGTAGAAGATCCAAGAGAGAGCAAGTGTGGTATGCACTGAAAACCGTCCATTGGACCGCTGGCATAGAAGTCATTGGTGCCTTTTTCGAGAATAACTTCAGTGAAGTGGAAAGGTCAGCAGCCAGTTGGGGTGGATTCAGAAGTAAATGAAGGTGAGAAAGCACAGCCTGAGTGTGAAAACAATTCTTTCAAGAGTCAGTGAAGAGTGGCACTGAGAGGGAACTCAGGAACAGATGTTGTTACCTTTTTTTAAGTTGAGAGAGAATAAGCAACATTATATTTAAAGATCTAATAGAGCATAGTGGAGAAAGCAGCTGGCTGGGTGAGTAGAGAAAGATTTCCCCAGGAAGATGACATTAAGCCTGGTCTTTAATAGTGAGTAAAACTTTTGCAAAGGAAGAAGGCATTGCACGCAAAAGGAAGATTGTAAGCAAAGACACAATGGCATGTTTGGAGGATGGTCAGTTGCTCAGTGCATGGAAAACTTTAGCCCTGGGTCCTACTAGGGAGAAATGAAAACCCACCCAAGACCTTTCTCTATCTTTTACCTTTGTTCTCATTTTCATCTTTAAAATAATAGAATAGGTCAGATTATCTTTAAGGTCTGTTATAATATTAAAATTTGTACCTAATGGTGATCTATCCTGAATATTTTGTTTGATTAATAATAATGTTCACCAAAATGAATTTTCCACACAGCTGTTTCCTGGAATTCCACTTCATATTGTGTGATGAGTGGCTTCCAGGAGATTGGAGGCTCAACCCAACATGGCCCACTTAGGAAAAAGGAATCATGAAATGCCTTTGAAGTCTACTGTGTTTCACCTTACAAGTTTATGTGCATCCTCTTCCTTAATATATTTGGCATGCTTTTACTATTCAAGTGTTTTATTATTATTCATTGATTCTCCAGGAAGATAGGCTGGACTCACCCTTTAGGTTTAAGTATTTCCAGTTATGCCATAAGCTCTGAGAAAGGTTGAAAGTCCCTGGCTGGCTCCTCTTTCCTAGTCTTTTTTCACTTGCCCATTCACTGCCAGCTTCACGGAGGCAGAGAGTCTGAGCACTAGCTTCCTGTACAAGTTGAAATAGGGTGGAACCTGGGGGTAGAGAGGAAGAGAGCTTTAAGAGTAGCTTAAATGAGTTACTTGATCTTTATAAATGTCCTGGTCCAGAGGGAATCAGTAACTGTTTTATAAGCCTTAGTATCTTAACTACTCACACACAGTATTATTCACCTTCACTTGGTTGTATGAATTTTCTTTCTAAAAGAGTGTGAGATATAAAAGCCACATAAAAATTGCCTGAAAGAAACAACACATGTTAATTGGATTCTTGGCCAAAGAATGAAAAAATGTCCCTGAACTGATGAAGCAAGTTATTTTTAGACAAACTTTGCCCTAAAATATGTTGGTGCTTCTGTGAATGAGTTCATAGCACATTCTACAAACGCCTTTGGCCTGATCTTTCTTTAAAAAATCTCAATTTTTCCTTTTTTTATTACAGAATAAAATAAAATGAGCAGTCTCCCAGGGCTGTCTCTTGGGTGCTTTACTCAATAGAAAGCTTTTTTTTTATTTCCTCTTCCATCTTTATGCTGCCTACATCTTTTCATGCCCTACGTTTGTAACCTAAAGATGTCAATAGAAATTTAAGTTCTTTCCACCATTCATTTAGAATTTTAGTTGTCCCCTTTTTTAACCCATGAGTTCACCCTGATGATTCATCAGATTTCCAATAGTACAACCTTCTGCTGTTTTTATAATGAAAAGGTTGAAAACGAACACTTTATATGGCATTGCAAGGGAAGGATTAAGCCACTGGCAGTTACTGAGATCTGACTTCGAGATACAAGACCTGCCAATGATTAGAAGACCTCACCTAGCTGGTCTTGAAATGGAGTTAGTCCAGATGGTGCCAATGGGAATTAAGGGGCTGCATGGTCCCAGAGCAAACACAATACCTGTCTTTTGGATGCTCTTAAGCTCAGAGGCAAATGAGGGAAATAGGTCTTTCTGAAGCCTAGTCACACATTCCCCAGTGATTATAGCACCAAATACTTGTGATTCAAAGTGACTGTTTATCAGATAGTAGAAACATCTAAATCATTAAAGGATTTAAAGTCCTGCTAAAGAGTCCCATGTTATTGAAATTAATGAGTTTTAAAGTCATTTATCCCTGTGAGGCTGCATCTACAGAGGTTTTCAATAATCTTGGCCATAGATGTCATTGGAAGAAAAGACACATTTGCTTCTAGAAAGCACAACCTGGATACAGATATGTTTCCTTAGTGAGTCTTTTGTACTTTGCTTATAGAACCTCTACTATGTTCTATATCCTAGACACATTTCTGGAAATCATGCAAACAGGCATACTTAGAGTGCTTGCTTCTTTGTGTTTCCAGCAGCTAGAATTTGGCATCTGAGCTAAAATAGCTTCCTAGAATGTGTATTGCTTTTAGAAGCTAGGAAGATCCAGAGGCCCTCTGTACTCACACGATCTTGCCCCTTAAAACATCCCTATATAATTGATGACAGAAATGATCAATTTTTCAACCTTTAGGTTTAAGCTTGAGTGTCTGGTAAAATGCACACAGTCTAGTTGAAACATTCTGTATGTTGTTATTATTCATTTAGACGTTAACGTGAATGAAGAGACTGAGAGATTCCGACATAGAGTGGAGAAAGGAGCTCAAGGTAGTGGGTTGCTATGGGTGATAAATAATGAGGAAAGATTTTCTGGGGATGGAAACAAATCCTGACTTTGCTCAATTCAACAGTTGTACATGGATGGTCTTGCCCTCAGTTATGAAACTAATGCAATTCCTTTAAAGAGGAGGCACTTCCAGACTTGTTAGCACTTTTTTTGTAAGCAGGAATGGAATATGTAGTCTCACAGAACCTAAGACCGGTTCCCAAAGACACCCTGTGGGCATGCACCAATCTGTGTCAATGCGTGCAAATCACAATGGCTTCCAACCAGAGGATTTTGTATCTACCGCACATTCTTCGTGGCTGAATTTCTTGTGGCTGATTACAGATTTGACTTTTGAAGCCAAGTGACGCAAAAACTTCCTGTCAAAACATAGAGTTTGCATGTAAAGTTTTCTTTTCTTGTGATGTTTTTGTCTGATTTTGGAATCAGGATAATCCTGACCTTAGACAATGAGTTGGAAAGTGTCTCATCTTTTATTTTATTTTTTAAATTTATAAAGGAAAAATTACATGTTTGATAGTTCTCACCAAGTGAAGCCACTTGGACCTGGGATTTTTCTTGTGGAGAGTTTTTTGAATGCTACATGTGTATAGGCAAAGAAAGATTAGTGGCTGCCTAATGACTACTTCATAGTGACTGTAAGGGCACAGGATTTCTTTTCAGAGTGATACAAATGTTCTAAAATTAGATTGTGGTGGTAGTTGCAAAACTGTGTAAATATACTATAAACCATTGAGTTTTTCACTTCAAATGAATAAACTGGCATGCAAATTATATTTTAGTAAATTTGTTTAAAAAGTAGGCATTGATTCAGTTCATAATCTCTACTGGTTCTCTTTTCTATATATTATTAATTTCTGCTGTCTTTCCTTTTTAATTTCTTCGTGTTTGCTCTTTTCTTTTAAGCTTACAAAGTTGCAAATTTAATTTATCCATTCTCAAATTTTAATTTATTTGAAGTTATATATTTATCTCTAAAAACCTTTTAGCTGCATCTAACAATTTTTAAAAGCAGTACTTTTATTTTGATGTAAATATTTTGTAATTGTCATAAATGTTTATGTCCCTAAAAATCATAGCTTCAAAATACATAAACTATATGAATACTTTACAATGTCTACTGTGATTTTTTTCTCTATGAGTCATTTAAGAGCAAATATAAAAAGTTTTCCAAATATATGTTTGTGTTTACTATATCCTGGTAGATTTTAATGATTATGTAGTACCCATATTTATTTTTATTAATGTGTTGTGTTTGAAATTCTATTTTGTCTAGTATTACTATTTTTATGCAAAATTTATTTGTTAATTAATTGCATGGTACCACTTTCCCATAACAGTCAATCTTTCTGTTAAATTGTTTTAGATTTTGTTTAGTGTTTCTCATAAACAGCAGCTAGCTGTCTTAAAAATTCTCAATCTGATATTTCTGTCATTTATCCAATGAGTTTGATCCATTTTCATTGTTATTATTCACTGATAATTTGCACTTATTTCTACCACCTTATTTTATTTTTACTATCTATTTTATTGGATTATATATATTCATGTTTTCTTTTGAATAAAGTTGTGGCTTTTTTTGTTTTGTTTTGTATTGAATATTCTCCATGAGTCTCTCTCTCTCTCCCCTACCCTGTTGGTTTGGAAGCATTTCCATTATTTTAATTCTATTATTTCTATTATTTTACTTACCATCACCAATCTTTGATTATATTATTTTTCCCAAAGTGTAAATATATTTGAAACATTTTGGAATTGTATATCAACTATAATGGAAAAATAAATTTAGAAAACAAAGAAAAGAAATTTATGTATTTTAAAGAAAAGAAATGTTACAAACTCCTTCAGCAATTTTACCTACTCATTAAATAGCTAATTCCTGGAATTCTAAAACTTTTTCTTCGCAATTGCTAAAATAACTTTTAACATGGAATTAAATTAACCAACATGTTTGTTGTTAATATTATGTTTACTGTCGTTTCTTTAAAACACACACACACACACACACACACACACACACACACACACACACACACTAGAGGCCCAGAGCATGAAATTCGTGCATGGGGGGGGGGGGGGGTCCCATCAGCCCAGCCTGCACCCTCTCCAATTCGCCAATCTGGAACATCCCTCTCATAATCCGGGATCACTGGCTCCTAACTGCTCACCTGCCTGCCTGCCTGATCGCACCTAACTGCCCCCCTGCTGGCCTGGTCACCCCTAACTGCCCCCCCCCCTGCAGGTGTAGTCACCCCAACTGCCTCTCCCCTCCCCCGCCAACATGGTCACTCTTCAAGGCTCCCTCCTGCTGGTCTGGCCACCCCCAATTGCCCCCCCATGCAGCCTGCTGCTTGGTCGTTTTATCACCCCTCACTAACCCCCCCTGCCGGCCTGGTTGCCCCACACAGTCTGTTTGATTGTTCATTTGGTTGTTTCTGATGCGATGGTTGCTTAGCCTTTTATATATATATATTTATTGACTTCAGAAAGAGGAAAAGAGGGGGAAAAAGAGATAAAGACATCAATGATGAGAGAGAATCATTGATGGCTGATTCCTGCATGCCCTGACCAGGAATCAAACTGTGACCTCCTGGGTCATAGGTTGATGCTAAACCACTGAGCCAAGCTACCCACCTACCATTGTTTCTTGTATCCCATGCCTTACCTCTGGGTCCTTTTACTTAAATACAATCTTTGTAATCTTCAATATTTGTGCTTATGAACATCAGTTCATGGTAAACTCTCTTGGTATTTCTTTCTGAATCTAGAAATACATATATTGCTTTTTATTTATGTTTGAGTGATAATTTGGGTGTAAACATCTAGGATAAGCTACTTTCACTTAGCATTTTGAGGTTATTATCCTATCTAATAAAAAAGTAATATGCAAATTGACCATCACTCCAACACACAAGATGGCCATCCCCATGTGGTCAAAGATGGCTGCTCCCATGTGAACACAAGATGGCCACCACAAGATGGCTGGCAGGGGAGGACAGTTGTGACTGATCAGGCCAGCAGGGGAGGGCAGTTGGGGGCAATCAGGCCTGCAGGAGAAGGCAGTTAGGGGTGACTGGGCTGGCAGAGGAGGGCAGTTGGGGCTGAGCAGGCCTGCAGGGGAGGACAATTGCGGGGACAAGGCCAGCAGGGGAGGGCAGTTGGGGGGGACCAGGCCTGCAGGGGAGGGTAGTTGGGGGCAACCAGGCCTGCAGGGGAGGGCAGTTGGGGGAGACCAGGCCAGCAGGGGAGGGCAATTAGGGGCAATCGGGCCAGCAGGGGAGCAGTTAGGCATCTCTCAGGCTGGTAGGTGAGTGTTTATGAGGTGATCAGGCTGGCAGGCAGAAGTGGTTAGGGGCAATCAGGCAAGGCAGGCAGGCGAGCAGTTGGGAGCCAGCAGTCCTGGATTGTTAGAGGGGTCCCAGATTGGAGTGGGTGCTGGCTGGGCTGAGGGACACACCCCCCTCCCCACCTCCACCCCCATGCACGAATTTTGTGCTCCAGGCCTCTAGTTCTTTTATATCCTGTTATCTACTGTTGCTGTCAGTTTAACTGTCAGTCTTTTAAGTAATTTGTCTTTTTTTACTCTAGTAGTTTTTAAGATCTCCCCTTCCTTTGTTCTTGATTGTTTGTAGACTCACTGCATGTATTACCTTGTAGTAATTGATATTGATCTTCACTATAAGCCCTTGAACTTAATTTTTCCTTTAGGACTCATGTCTTTCTTCAGTTCTGGAAAAAACATTATCAAATATCTCTTTAACTATTGCTTTCCTACCTTTCTGGAAAATTCTTTAGACAGATACGTTAGACTTTTCTATTTATCCTCTGAAACCTTCAACTGCTTTGTCATATTTTTCTCTCTTTGTCTCTTTGTGATGCATTTTAGTGAAATCCTTAGTAATATCTTCCAATTTCCTGATTCTGTACAGCCTGGCTGTTTTTCAAAATCTTTTCAATGAATAGTTTTCATGTTTAAAATTTTTACATTTTTTTTAGATATACATGTTTTGTTTAATTTCTTCCTGTTTTTGCTTGCCAATTCTGTGTTCTATTTTCAGTGAAAGTTAATCTTTGACTTATCTCTTTTATCACCCTACATGTTCTTATTTTAAAGTCTTTGGCAGACTTTTCTTTTTTAAATTTCTATCTGTTGTTTTGAGAGAGAGAGAAAGGCAGGCAGGGGGAGGGGAGAGATTTGTTGTTTTACCTATCCATGCATTCATAGGTTGATTCTTGTATGTGCCCAGAACGGAAATGCAACTGCAACCTTGGGGTATCAGGAGGACACTCTAATAGACTATTTTTATACTTTAGTTTTCCTTGATAAATGTATCTTCTTCTAGATAATTTGTATTGGATATCTGTCTTAGCATTACATTACTTTGTTTTGGTATCATAGTTTTTAGGGTCATTTTGAGAAAAAAGTGTGTATGTCTTTGTTTGTTAGTTTTTTGTTTGTTTTCCTTCTCTGCCCATGTCTCTTTCTCTAAGTTGCCTCCACCTGGCTCCTTGGGGCTTGCTGACCAAAACAAGTCTTGTGTTGCAGGTTTGGAGCTGATGCACCTTAAAATATGGATTAAGATTTATGGCCAATATGGTCATAGAGCTAATAGTTATCTTCTTTCAGATTCTGAAGATGAGTTTGTTTATATGTCCTATTAATTTAAGAAGGAGACAAAATTCTTAGGCAACAATTAAAAAGCATTTTTTTTAGCTTTTTTGATTTTTTTTTTCTTTAAATCAGGGGGTGTTCCACTGAAGCCTTCAGCTTGATTCCTGTTGCCACTTTGTATAATTTTAGTTACCATTACTTTAAATGAATCCAACTTCCAAATATCTTTGCCTACTTCCTGCTTAGAAGTAGGCTTAGATTTTTGTGTTGTATGCTGTTGACTGCCTTCCTTTTCTGGTCCATGAACTTGGTGCATGTAGAAGCTTACTGTGCTTGAACCTACTTACATTGTTTTACTTATTTATGTATATTTGCCTGTCATTGTTCTTATTTTAAATGGGGTGTGAAAATTAGGAGAAGGGGTAGGTATAAAGCATGTACTTAATAATATAATTTTATACCTCCTTAGGATGATTGTTGCTTAAATACAATTTCCAAATTGCTTCAAAATTTAAAAAATACTTTGAGGCCAACTGAAACAAACATTTTCTTTGTGCTTTCTTAAACTGTAGAGCAATATAAATATAATGCAAACCACACATAGACTTTTACATTTTCTAGTAACTACACTAAAAATATGAAAAGAAATAGATAAATTTGACTTCAACATTTTTAATGCTCTCTTGAGGATATGGTGTTTTTTTTTTTAAATTGATTTTAGAAAGAGAGGAAGGAGAGAGAGAGAGAGAGAGAAACATTGATGTGAGAGAGAAACATTGATTTGGGATCAAACCAGCAACCTGGGTATGTGCCCTGACCAGGAATCAAACTCACAACCCTTTTGGTCTATGGGACAATGTTTCAACCAACCAAGCCACCTAGCCGGGGCAAACTATGACATTTTACTTAACTCAACATATCCAACATATTATTATTTCAAAATAGAATCAATATAAAAATTATTAATAATACTTTTATTTTTTATACTAAATCTTTGAAATCTGGTGTCTATTTTATGCCATTTATAAAATAACTAGAGGCCCGATGCACGAATTTGTGCATGGGTGGGGTCTCTCAGCCGGGCCAATGATCAAGGCCTTCAGGGTGCCAGCCACCCAGAGGAAGGGACTGAGGAGGTTGGCCTGCCAAACCCCCAACCCCTATCAGGGCCCAGAGGGAGGGCTGTGGAAGGTTGGCTATGGGAGCACACTGACCACCAGGGGGCAGCTCCTGCGTTGAACATCTGCCCCCTGGTGGTCAGTGCGCATCATAGCTACTGATGTTCTATGATGTTCGTTCTGTTGTTCCGGTCATAAAGGTTGCTTAGGCTTTTATATATATATATAGATAGTAATTTAATCACCACCAAGTAAATGTAATCACCACTACTGCCATCAATTTGGATTTCTGGACCTTTTCCCCCCAAGAAATGTATTAAGTAATTAAGACACACAACAAAATTTAGATGGTCCCAAAATCTGTCATCACAATTTTACTATATTTGAAGAATCCTCCTGAGCTTCTCTTTCTTAACTGAGGGAAGATAGTGGAACGTGTTTTGTGTACAAATTTTAAACAGAAACAACCCCATTTATGCTATCAATCTTGGAAAACTGGTCTCTGGAAAATCAAAGTTTTAGGTTTTTTCAAATGACATGATATGAGACTATATAAGGTTGAAAGTGTTCATTACATTAATTACCTAATAAATTAATTAAGGAGTTAACTTACTAAAAAGCATTTGTAGGTGCTGAAAAGGATTAGAAAGGAGTCAAAGGTGTAAAATCTGATGGAGTTTTATGGGTTTATATGGAATATTTTGCAGTTGAGATTACTTTTCACTTCCCCCTAAGCAAAAGATGCTCGGTTTTATTGCGTGTTCTAAGAACGATTTTGATAGGCCGTTTACAGTCTGACATCCAGGTATCTCAGGCAGCCAGGTAGGTCTGTTTGGATGCAAGAACTCCTTATCCTCTATATGGGTATTAACAAACATTGCTATTTCTGGAAAAGGTAATCCCTTCAAAGTATACTGTTACATTATTAAATCACTTATTTTCCAAAGCATGGGACCACCTTCTCTCAAGATCTCTAAATCATACTATTTTGTAAAGCTGCTTATTTATACAGCTTAGAAACATTGATAGTTCATCAACCTCCTGATTTTATGGCCAATCTTTAAACATGCTAATTTGTCATACCTATTGAAACTCCTTCCTTCATCATTGTGGTTTTCCCCAGTAATTCCCAATCATGTCATATTTAATGGAAACATTACTGGTAATTACATTGGTACATAGCCCTTTTCTCTTGGGTATCTCCAAATGGTTTCCAGATTGGTGGGGGTCAGTTTTCAAAAGCTCCCTGTGAAGAAAGAGGGGAAGGGATTAGTTCCCAATCAAGGTGGGGGAGTGAGGCTCAGCACAGACTGCACCATTACCTGTGCCATTCAGTCCATCTGCGCTGAAACATTTCCATTCTGACCCAACGTTCCAATGAGCTGAAACACACCTATTTGGCAGGGACTCCTGCTATGCTGGCTGGGGAACCATCATGCTGCCATCGCAGCTGGATGTGACAGGTTCCAGGAGTTTAGAAATTGTTCTCTACATGATGGGAGGCATTTTTATGTCCTAGCATCAGGAATTCGTCATTTCCTATGTAAGTTGTACTGGCCCACCCCTGGCTCTTTCAATCTCAGTCACCATAGTTTCTTTTTACCTATGGCACTTATCACCACATAACATGTTACATACTTGCTAATGTTCTGTCTTTACCCACTAACACATAACCTCTATGAAATTCCTAGCCTTGTCTGTCTTGTTCACAGGTGTTTTTCCTGCCCCAGAGACCTAGCAGGAGCTCCGTGAATATTGAATGAAGGAATGAATTTATATGCGAGAACCATACCTTCTTTCAAATACTTAAGTGAAGTTAGAAGCTTAGATTCAAATCACAGCTCTGTAGTTAATTAGTTGTGAGGTCTGAGCAAGCTGCTCACACTCTCTGTTTTTCAGTTTCTCAGGTATGAAATAGCGTAATGATGTGTACCTTCTACGTTGATTGAGGACTAGATGATGTAAATGCTCGGCACAACATAAGACCTGACTGGCATGAAGCACTCAGAGAATGGTGTCTATTTGGGGGGGAAAAAAAGCATTGCTATTCCAGTGGTTCCTCATCTGGAAAGTTGTTAGAACTAAGAACCTACACTTCAGCCATGGAAGTTTAAGCCTCAGGGCTACGTAAGTCATATTCCTTCAAGGTCCATGGGCAAAAACTGGGCAAGGCCATCGCCCCAGAGGGTCTAGGGCAGCAGGGACTTGCTTAGGGGTTTTCCAGCACATCTAAACACCATCGGTAAAAATATCTGGTTCCACACACAGGGGCCACAGGCCTGCTTCATATCCCAGCCCAGTGGGGATAGTTTCTGAGAAAGGGAGGGAGCTCATGATACCCCACACCATGTGGCTTTCAACAAACATTGGTTCAGCCCCTCTTGGCTGGGGGTTATCAACTTGGCTTCTCTAAATGGTGCTATGCCCTTATTTGCACAGGGTGAGGGGGCAAGAAAGTAGGGGGCTGCATCCTTGACCCCTGATTGCCAACTTCTTCTCAGCCCTTAGAGTGGCAGCAGCTGACTCAGCCCAACCCACCCTGGAATCAAGCCTATGACCTTTTGGTGCATGGGATGACACTCAACCAACTGAGTCACATGCACCAGAGCACCCAGCACACTCTCTTGCCCTATCGTACTCTAACCTGTCTATCTCAGACTTTTTCCTGCTGCCCAGCCTCTGACCCTTCCTCCTCTTGAAAATGCTCTGGGTGTCCCAGTCTCCTGGCTTGACTCACCTTTGTCTCCTTACCTGGAAGAATAACCCTCTGTTGTCATCCCTCCACCTGCTGCATGGAGTTCCACCCTTTTCTGAAAGCAGGGCTAAACTTCCGTCTCCTTCATGAAGTCCGCTATGATCACCTTAGCCAGGAGTGCTCACTTCTCAGCTTGGAAAGGACTTACTATCCTCTCCTAGCATTAATCTCAATTATTTATTGTACAAATGTTTGTTGAATACCTAGAATGCACTAAATAAACAAATGCTCTGTGTGGGAGCTACATCAATAAACAAAACACAAAAACAGCTTCCTATCCTGTGGTCGGTCCCATGCTAATAGTAGGTTCCTTGCTAGTTGTGGGTCTAACAGTTCTTTGTAACCTCCAGTATATAGTAAGAATTAAATCAATTTTACTGAGTTGATTAGTGAATTCATAGTTTCTCTTGAGCCATGCAATACAGAGTTAGAATCAACACTGCAAAAGCCCCTCTAAATAAGGCTGACTGTGGAAGGAAAAGAATACATTTCATTCTTATTTAAAACATCGGGTGGTTGTTTTCTGTATCAAATGTAGAATTCCGGTTTTATCAAATGCATCTCAGAGAAACAGCCAAGCCCCGCAGAGACAGCAGTTGTAAATGTCTCTTTTTCCCATTTAGAGGCTGAGAACTTCAGAGCCTGACCAGCTTCCTTCTCCCTCTGAGGAATGGAAATGGGATGAAACTTAAACCCCAGGAATATTTGTGTGTTTAGACCCTCTGAATGATGCCTAGTGCTGGCCAGGAAGTATGCTCAGCCCACAAACGACTAGCGAAGGGGTTGAAAAAGACAGACGGGACTCAGAGGAAGGGAACACAGTTACTCTATGGCCCAGAATCTGGAGCCTAGGAGCCAGATTATGGTTAGCCACATCGCTTCCTTATTGACCTGTTCTTTGATACTTATATTCTTATGTGTACACTCTGTCTTTTTCTTTTTCTAACCAGTCTCCTTCCCATCAACACAGTTTATACTAAAAGATGGCAAATGGCACGTATACGGGCATTTTTCTACAGCTTAAGGGATGGTCAAGACTCTTGATGACTTAAAAACATGTGACATCAGCTATTTCCTTCCTGAAAACTACACTACTTTAAAAGAACGCTGAGGTTTTGTCATAAAAAACACACTGATGATTATGTAACTAACAAGGTCTGTATTTCCACCTTGTTTTGTCTTATGCAGACTCAATTATAATGCTCAGCCCTCCTGTAATCTTCAAGCTTTATGGTTGATTTTACAATCTGCCAAACTTTTACGCTTACCTAAAGGTTGGATTTCAAGGTGTCAGGGCCTGAAGAGTTCTATGCTCAGGTGAAGGGGGTGATGTTTAATTGGCTTCTGGACCTAAATTAGCATTAGATCAGAGGCTTCTGGGGGGCGCCTGACATCAGGTGACCATAGTGATGAAGCAGTAGCAGCCCATGACATATGACAGCTGGGGAGAAACTGCTGAACTCTCTTCCCAAGTCTTTCTGAGACTGTTAGCGCCCAGGCTGGGGAACAGCTGTGCACCTTTCTGCAGCCCCCAATTCATATGCTGAAGCCCTGATTCCCAAAGTGATGGCATTTGGAGGTAGGGCCTTTAGGAGGTGATTTGGTTTAGATAAAATAATAAGAGTAGAGCCCATGATGGGATTAGTTTCTCTATAAGAAGAGACCAGAGTTTACGCTCTTTCCCATGTGAGGACACAGTGAGAAGGCAGCCATCTCCAAGATGGGAAGAGAGCCCTGTATCTGCTGGCACCTTGATCTTGAATTTCTAGCCTCCAGAACTGTTAGAAATAAATGCCTATTATTTAAGCCACTCAGTCTATGGATTCCTATATAATAAAAGAGTAATATGCAAATTGACCATCACTCCAACACACAAGATGGCTGCCCCCATGTGGACACAAGATGGCCACCACAAGATGGCCTGCAGGAGAGGGCAGTTGTGGGCAATCAGGCCTGCAGGGGAGGGCAGTAGGGAGGGACTGGGCTGGCAGGGGAGGGCAGTTGGGGGAGACCAGGCTTGCAGGGGAGGGCAGTTGGGGGCAACCAGGCCTGCAGGGGAGGGCAGTTGGGGGGGACCACACCTGCAGGGAGGGCAGTTGGGGGCAACCAGGCCTACAGGGGAGGGCAGTTGGGGGCAACCAGGCCTGCAGGGGAGGGCAGTTGGGGGCAACCAGGCCTGCAGGGGAGGGCAGTTAGGGGTGACCAGGCCTGCAAGGGAAGACAGTTGGAGGTGACCAGGCCTACAGGGGAGGGCAATTAGGGGCGACCAGGCCTGCAGGGGAGGACAGTTAGGGGCGACCAGGCTGGCAGGGGAAGGCAGTTAGGGGTGACCAGGACAGCAGGGGAGGGCAGTTAGGGGCAATCGGGCTGGCAGGGGAGCAGTTAGGTGTCAATCAGGCCTGCAGGGGAGTGGTTAGGGGGTTATCAGGCTGGCAGGCAGAAGCAGTTAGGGGCAATCAGGCAGGCAGGTAGGCGAGCGGTTGGGAGCCAGCAATCCTGGATTGTGAGAGGGATGTCCGACTGCCCATTTAGATGGGATCGGGCCTAAACGGGCAGTCGGACATCCCTCAAGGGGTCCCAGATTGGAGAGGGTGTAGGCTGGGCTGAGGGACACCCCCTGCCATGCATGAATTTCATGCACGGGGCCTCTAGTTTTGTTATAGCAGCCCAAGCTGACTAAGACAAACTGTACTTATTGAATACAAACAAGTTCAGACCCAACTTTTAAAGCCACGTTACCTTCTCTTCTTATTATTCACTTAATATTTCCAGTATTTAATTAGCATCTTTTATGTACTCTTCTATTGTTTTGTCTATCCCAATATGCTTTTCTACCCTACTTCCCCCCTTTAAATATTGCTACCTTTAAATATTGTCTGAATAAATCCTACTGTACATATGTCAAGACTCAGCTGTGGTATCCCCTCTTACAGGAAGCCTTCCCTGCCCTCCTCTCCTTCATTCCCAGGATGGACTCAGGACTGATTCTATGCACCTCCATAGCATCCTGTGGTGGCTTCTATTCTTCTGTTTTACTTTTTTACTATCCCTCATTAGATTGTGAATTTCTCGTTGACGGCAAAAGTGTGTGCCAAGCTCCAGTAGAATCTAGAACAATAGTCATAAAAATGTTTATTGCCAGGCTGGTGTGGCTCAGTTGTTGAGTGTCAACCCATGAACCAAGAGGCCCCCAGTTCAATTCCCAGTCATGGTATATGCCTGAGTTGCGGGCTTGATTGCCAGTGGGGGGCATGCATGAGGTAGCCGATCTATGTGTCTCTCTCATTGATGTTTTTATCTCTCTATCCCTCTCCCTTCCTCTCTCTCTAAAATCAATAAAATATATTTTAAAAATGTTTATTGTGTAAAATACGTTTTTCAGTGAAACCCTTGGAACAGAAGGCTTTGGCTGTTGATGAAAAGTCACGTCAGTGTGCAGTGAAAGACCAGGGGGCAACATACCAGGCAAGGACTGAGGAACAGCCTGGAGTTTAATACAAGCACTCAGGTCAAGATGGAGCCCCGAATGCTGCTGGACTTGCTGAGACATGGCAGTAAAGTAGCAGAGGGGTTTGGAATGGAACTGGGTTTTGGAAGCCCAGAATGTGGCATCTCAGGAGGAGATTAAGTTCAATATAGGGGTCACAGGCTGTAGAATTTTTATCCATGTGAACGACTCTTCAATGGCTTGAACTGTGTCCCCCAAGAAGATGTTGACGTTCTAATCCCCAATACCTGCGAATGTGACCTTATTTGGAAATAGGGTCTTTGCAGATGATCAAGTGAAGATGAGGTCTTTAGGGTGGGCCCTGATCTGATACAAAAAGGGGAATTAAGATATAGAGACAGATACGCATGGAGGTTTAGGGGATGTGAAGACACAGGGAGACTGCCATCAGCAAGCCAAGAACACCTGAGGCCCCAGAAGCTGGGAGAGGCCTGGAATAAATTCTCCCTCACAGCCTCAGAAAGGACCAATGCAGCCAACACCATGATCTCAGACTTCTAACCTCCATAACCGTGAGAAAATTTCTGTTGCTTAAGCCACCCAGTTTGTGGTAGTTTGTTAATCACAGGCCAAAGAAGCTAGTACAAACTCTTCCATTAGACTCTTAATTACCCACAGACAGCGATTTGGGGTTATTTATGCCGGAATCTTTAGCACCTGACACACCTGCTAGACGTCTGCAGAAATCTGAGAATTTGCCATGATAGAAAGCTTACCCCTTCACACCAAACTTTCCTTGGACTTTAAGTCAGAGGATAGAGCCTAAAAATAAAAATATGAGGCTGGAATTGATACACACCAGACTTTTGCCCAAATGTATTGCCTTGCCCACCCCAACCCAAAATCATGATGGATGCTTCTCTGTACAGAGACTGGAGCAGGACTCCAAGATCCAAGAAAGCCATTTAGGTTTAAAGCCATCTGCTAACAAGGAAGTGAGAACACCATGTCCTCGCCCTGTGTCCTGTTCCCTCCCTGCCCTGGGGTTTAGCTACCCCATAATTTCATAGGGAATTCTTGTTTCTTATTATATAAAGGTTAACTTGAAATTCATTTCTGATGAGAAAAGTAAGAAAACTCTGGAAAGCTGTGCTTGAGTAAGTGTTTTACCTTAGGTTAGCTTCCAATTCCAGAAAATTTGACAAATATAAAACTGGAGTGAGGATTTTTATGTGGTTCCTTAACCAATACAGTTATTTGTAATAATAATAATCGAGGAAAAGATAGCACAACCTCAGAATTTTTCCTCTTTACTCAGCTGAAAATTAAACCAGACAGGCAATTACCAAGGTTTTGCCACAATATATAATATGTGTACACCGCGTTTATGGCACATTACACATTACATGGTGATTATTTCGAATTTTCATCCAATCATCTTATTACTTCTGGTATTTTATGTGGTGAATGACTGTAGCTAAAAATCAAGTGAGAAAGACACTGGTGGAGAAATGAAACACAGACTCAATAAAGTCAGGCCCATTAAAATGTGACCTCCACTGCAATGGACCACAATTGGTGGTATTGACAATGAACTCCTGAAGACTGGAAAAATACTAAGACACTAAAGTGAGCAGCCTTATTTCTAATACATTTTTTGCTGCTCTAATAAATTCTGTATTTTATTCTACTATCACACAATTATACTTCATTCCTCTTTGTCAAGCATCATGATTAGATAGCTTTTTGAGTGCTTTTATGTTCCCTGCACTTTACTAAAAAAAAAAAAAAAAAGAAAAAAAAGAAAAGAAAATCAAAAGGAGAGTACCATGTTAAAATAGAATTCACAATATTTTTAATATATTTTTAGACCCTAGTGAATACCATTGTATATTCTTATTATTTGAAGAAAATGAAACTACTTTATTAAATGCTAAAAATAAACTTGGACCCATTTTTATAGCTCATTCAACTGATTTTCTAAGTTATGAGTCACTCATTGCTTTTGGTGTTTGATGTCATTTTCTTGGAACTAAATTGAATACTATTTTGGGTATATAAGCAAAGATATGATGGATTATAATACATCATACCATGGGTCCAAATTAAAAAAAAAATTCCCTAATAGTGTTTGGTCTATTTTTTTTTTCCTTTCTCTTTCTGAATTATCTAACTTCCTCTATCTTTTCTTCTGGAGTTACAGTTTTATTTTCTTCATTTATTTCTTTCTCACTAGCTCTAATTTCCTCCTTTTATCTTTTGGAAATATTAATTAATGTAAATTATTTCCACTGAGAAGTCCAAAATTTTTCATCCTTAAGATAAGGTAATGCTGCTCAGCCAAGCAGGTCTGAGGGTAAAGGTCAACTTACATCATATCCTAAAAAAATAGGATTTGTAGAAAGAAGCTTTGTATTTTTCCCCCAATGTAGGAGAAAGTAAAAATGTGAGGTGTATTAAAAGTGAAGGGAGGGCATAAGTACCACTTATTGGTACAGTAACATATATGTAAAGTACCATCCTATATAATAAAATCCTAATATGCAAATCAACCGAATGGCAGAATGACACGTTCCTATGAGGCACACTGACCACCAGGGGGCAGACGCTCACTGCAGGAGCTGCCCCCTGGTGGTCAGTGCACCCCCACAGAGGGAGCCCCACAGCCATGAGCCAGAAGCCAGGTTCATGGCTGATGAGCACAGCGGCGGTGGCGGGAGCCTCTCCCACCTTCGCTGCAGACAGGCAATAAAAAGTGAGGGGTCCTAGACTGCGAGAGTCCCTGACTGTGAGAGGGATGTCTGACTGCCGGCTTAGGCCCCATCCCTGGGGGCATTGGGCCTGGGCCAGCAGGGGGACATCCCCCGAGGGGTCCCAGACTGCGAGAGGGCACAGGCCAGGCTGAGGGATGCCCCCCCCCCCCCCAGCCCCTAGTGCACGAATGTCATGCATTGGGCCTCTAGTCTATTATAATTACAAATTCTGTCTTTGGGAACTAAATATCAGCATGCATATATTCTCATCAATTATATTCTAAGAGTAGTAAATGAGAAAGTAATCTGCTGAAATATGTAATTTCTTTTCTATAATTACTAGGTATGACGAGCTAGTTAGGTTAAGGATTGTAGAATTATTTATTTCACTCTGTAGCTTAGTGTCTAGTTCCCAATGAGGCTTCCAAAGTTGACTTGAATCAAACTAAAGGAGTAAACCCTTGATCAGATTCAAATATGTCATTGCCTTCTGTGTGCCTCCCTTGAATTTTGGGAATGTCCTTAGGGCAAGGCTCATCTCACCCTCTGGGGCATGTGTTGGTTGATTATTTTTCTTATGTCCATCAGGGTGTCATAGTATGGATCACGTTCCATACTTCCTGGGGTAGGGCTAAATAGTCAAGCAGTATGCTCTGTAGTAAAAGATGATCAGGAAATGTTTATTAAATTGAAAAAAATAAAATGAAACAAAAGTAATTGCTGAGGGTCCTTCCTTGTGTTACAATTCTGCAATATGGCTATCAGTGATAGAACCCTGGCCATGTTCTCAGCTGCCCAAGCCTGCGTTTCAGAGAAACATACTCCTGAAGCTATGAAATGCTTCTGAGAATTCCTTGTAATCTTTGAGTAACTTGAACCAGAGCCTAGGCACTTGATTCTGGTCCTTGTTCCTTATCACTTATAGCTGTAAACACTGTAGAAACTACTGATTGTTGCCTTAACAAACAGAGCTTATAGATATACTGTATAATGGGGAGTTAACAAAACCAACTCAACTCATAATGGCTGTTATGATCAAAATAGCTATTGTGGTCAACCAGAATGGATCTTAGAGAGTCACTTTCCTTTCACCAGAAACAGAAGTGCATTCTTGGGCATAAAGGAATGTGTGGCTGAATGTGGGAGCCAACAACTGGATTCCTCAACCGTCTCCTCTATGGTGCAATGTGCTGTGTTGGGATCTAGTGGTCTGAATTCTTTATCCTCAAGACATGGCCAGGACACTGTGCTCCAGGTCAGTTAGGGGTTCCTGGTTGTGCTTAGGCACCCAGGCAAGTAGTGTGTGAGGAAGTGTAATTCAAACATCCTATCTAATAATAGACAAATATGCAAATTGACCATACCTCCGACACACCACAAGCCACGCCCACCATCCAATAAGAGCGAGTATGCAAATTAACCCAAACCTAGATGGCTACAGCCACAGAGAGCAAGGTTTCCTAGGTAACAGAGGAAGCCGAGCTTTCCACCTGCCCTTGCCAGGCCTAAGCCTCCACTCAAACTACAAAGTTTCAATTATAGAAGGTAAACAAATTCAAACAAATGGTGGCGGAATGGAGCTTGAGAGAGCAGGCCAGGGTTGCCGCCGGCAACAGGGGAAGCAAAGCTTTCCGCACACCCTGGCCAGGCCCACCCGCTTAAGGCAACAAAGTTTCAATTATAACCCCAACACAAATGGCTGCCGGCCTCAGAGGGAGCCCCAGGCTTGGCTCCGCTCCAGGCTACAAAGTTTCAATTGTGGAAGGAAAATAAATTCCAGATACTAGGGCCTCCGCTTGCATTGCCAGGGGGCGTGGCCCGCCTGCAAACCACCACAGGCCCCTCGCTCAGGCCGCCCCACACCCCAAGGGAACCCCCACCTGATCCGGGATGCCCTTCAGGGCAAACCAGCTGGCCTCCACCCCTGTACCAGGCCTCTATCCTATCTAATAAAAGAGTAATATGCAGATTGATCATCACTGCAACACACAATATAGCTGCCCCCATGTGGTCAAAGATCCTGCCCCCATGTGGACACAAGATGGCCACCACAAGATGGCCAGCAGGAGAGGGCAGTTGGGAGGCATCCGGCCTGCAAGGGAGGGCAGTTGGAGGTGATCAACCCTGCAGGAGAGGGCAGTTAGGGGTAACCAGGCTGGCAGAGGAGGGAAGTTGGGGGCAAACAGGCTGGCAGGCAGAAGCGGTTAGGGGCAATCAGGAAGGCAGGCAGGCAAGTAGTTGGGAGCCAGTTGTCCTGGATTGTGAGAGGGATGTCCGACTGCCCGTTTAGGACCGATCCGGTGGGATCGGTCCTAAACGGGCAGTCGGACATCCCTTGAGGGGTCCCAGATTGGAGAGGGTACAGGCTGGGCTGAGGGACAACGCCCCTCCGTGCACGAATTTCGTGCACCGGGCCTCTAGTGTGGTAAAATAGGGGGTCTGATTCTAAACAGAGTCAGAATCAAAGTGACCTGCATATCATATCCTGTTTAAACATTCTCCCTGTGGGCTATTTGGATACTTCTAGAAAATAATAGAAACTCCTATAGCCTAGTTGGATGGAAAGAGCATGGAATTTAGAAACAGCTAGCTCTGGCTAAAATTTCTGGCTTCAACATATATTAACTATGTGATCTTGAGTAAGTTACTTAAACTCTTGGAGTATTAGTTTACTTGTCTAAAAATTAGAAATTATATTTATTTTGTGATTTTTGTTTCAGATTAAATGGCATTATGCAAAAAAAGTTCTTATTTGAATTCATAGCATAATGAAAACTCCAACTATCAGATAGCCTTCTTCCCCCTACCCTCACCCTTCTCTTTCTATTTTCCCTGTTCTCTTTCTTCTTATTATTCTGTCTGGGACCAGTACTCAGCATGGAAGGCTACATCCATCCTGTGAGAACCAAATGTGATTAAGGGTGCTATGCTTCCTCCTGGCTGTGTGTGTGCACATGTGCATGCATGTAAGGGCAGGGAAAGGGTTTGGGGTTGAGAGGAAAGATGACAGACTTTTGAAGGCAGGGACATTATCTCAAACAGCCCAATGCCTGAATTTCCTACTCTTCACTTTCCTGCTTCCCACCAGCTAAAATTCCTCACCCACAAAGCTGATGATGTGTTGTTTTGGTATGATTGCTCTCTCTTTGCAATCTCTTTAATCCCCATGTTCTAGGAGGGTTTGTGGAAAGAGAGAGGCAGTATCTTGCTAATGGATGGTCTGAACCCTCACAAAGACCACTGACAACTTCACAGGCTTCAGAGGGTTACTGGCCTCCAGTCAATCCTCACTCTACTCCAGTTCCCTTCTGGGGAAATTAGGCCCAGTTGGTAGCTCTATCAGATGGGCTTTCTGAGACTCAGATGGCACAAGGCCTTTCACGTTGCCACTTCATTATTCCAAACACTGGGTTAAGTAATGGTCAAGAGGAACACAGTAGGAATTAAGAATATAGAATTTGACAGGCAAGAGAAACAGTATCTTGGGCAAACCAACTATTTACAATAAAATTGCCAAACTCAAAAGGGGAGAAAGAGGTGGATAGACACACAGCTAGAGGAAGAAACCATGCATCCATCTATTTCTTTAGTTAAGATTATTTACTAAACCCTATTTTGTGCCAGGCATTGAACTAAAAACTGAGGGTATAATGGTAAACAAATCAATTATCTGTAGTCCCAGTCCACATGCCTGTAGAATGTGGTGTGGGATCTCACAGCCTAGATAAGGGAATATGCATTTATATAATTATGTTTTAGTTACTAGTGCTGTGCAACAACTTATCCCCAAACCTAACAGCTTACACCAGCCACTTTATTATGTTGACTAGAGGCCCGGTGCACTAAATTTGTGCAAGGGAGTGTGTGTGTGTGTGTGTGTGTGTGTGTGTGTGTGTAGGGGGGACCCTCAGCCTGGCCTGCGCCCTCTCGTAATCTGGGACACTGCATGCACCAGTGACCATACTTTTCACACAGGTGAAAGGCATCTTGCTGTTGTATGGGCAGCTACATTTTTTTGCCCTGATTATAAAAAGTAGTACATAACATGATCCTTCTGAGGCAGTAGTACCATTTTCATCTTATGGGTGAAAAAACTGAAGCAGAGAGAAGTTAAGTAATAGGTTTTGGCACACTGTTATAAGTGTCAGAATCAGGGCTGACCATAAAATGTGCAAGCCAGAGTCCATGCATGTCATCGCTGCATCATCCTGTTTTTTCAGTGTTAGAGTAGCCTTGCCAGGTTTTAATTTTTAAATCTAATAGACTGTTCCCAACATACAGGGTAGGGTCCCTAGGCCTGCCGATGATCAGGGCTGATCTGGGGGGCGACCAGCGGGGTGATCAGGGGGGCCCCCACTGGCACCTGCCTTGGCTGGTGGCCTGGCACCACCCACTCGCCAGCCCCAAACAGGGGCAGCTTCTGCATTGAGTGTCTGGTGGTCAATGTGCATCATAGTGACCGGTTGTTCTGCCATTCGGTTGATTTGCATATTAGGGTTTTATTATATAGGATGGCTCTGCAGCTTAAGAACTTGAATAGGGTATAGGATTCTATGATATCTGGGTCTGAGGATGCTTGAGGATGACTTAATGACTGAGGGCTGAAATTATCTGAAGATAACTTTACTCACTTGGATGGCAGTTTTTGCTTAGCTGTAACTTGGGAACTGTGGCTGGAACACCTACATGTGTTCTCTACAGTATGACAGTGTTAGATTTATTGGACTTCTTACATGGCAACTGGATTCCCCCAGATCAAGCATCTCAACAAAAACGGACAAAAGTTTAAGACCTTTTCTGACCCAGTCTTAGAAATCATGGGCCATCACTTCCACCACATCCTATTGGTTACTAAGGCCAGCCTTGATTCCAGAGGAGAATTAGATTCTGTCAACCTCTGCTCCTAACTTCTGGATGAAGGAGAATGAGGTAAGAGCATGTGGGATAAGAGATACAGGTGTGGCCCTTTTTAGGATATACAATCTGCCAAAAATACAGTGGAATTAGTGTCATGGGAGAGGATGAGAGGAGAACATGTAAGGAATCCTAATATTGATCAGCAGAGTCAACCAATAATTTTTCAAAGGAAGTACTTACTAAGCTGAAATTGAGAATCAGTGGAAGTTAGCCAAATAAAGACTGTCTTTGTCAGTTCAGGCCACTAAGACAATTTACCATAGGTTGGATGGATTAAACAACAAACATTTATTTCTCACAATACTGGGGGCTGGAAGTCCAAGATAAGGGTACTGGAATGGTCATATTCTGGTGAGAGCCCTCCTCCTGGTTTACAGACCTTCTCAAAGTATCTTCACATGGCAGAGAGAAGTCTAGTTGTCTTCATCTTATAAGGACACTAATCTCATCGTGGAGGCCCCACCCCCTAACCTAACTACCTCCCAAAGGCCCTATCTCCTAAACTATCCTTTTGAATTTGGGGGGTGGGGGTGATACACAAAAATGTAGTCTACAAAAAAAGACTATGTATGAAACAATGCTTTAAGCAAATAGAACAATATGGGCAAAGGTCCACAATCTGGTGGGATCCTAGGCCATATAAGGAACTGAAATAATTTCCATATGCTCACCTTCTAAGGTGTGAGTGTGGTCCCTCTTCAGGGAGGGTGGGAGAAAGTTGGTGGCGGGAGGTTAACATGTGTATATGTATGTGCTCCTGGAGCATAGAAAATAAAGCTGGAGAGGTAAGCAAGGGCCAGATCATAAGGGTTCTGGTGAAACACACTAGGGAGCCTGCACAAGTCAATGAGAGGCAGAGGAAACATCTGTATGCAAATGGCTACTATAGATCAGGCCACTTAAAAATGAGAACAGAGTTCATATCTAGGCACCCCTTAATGTTCCAATAGCCAAACTCTGAAACAGTTAAGGGATGCTTCTCTTGCCCATTTGGAATAAAGTGCATGGTGTTTCTTTGTCTCCTTTATTACTAATTTTAAAATTTGAATGGAAAGTCCTCTTCACTATCCCAAAGAAGCATACTTAAGACTCATGGACTCAGATATTCCCCTTCCTCAACTTGTAGCACTTGAATCACATATAAAGACTTTCCCAATATCTGTCAAAAGCAGTAGTGCACCTGAAATATCAACCTAACGCCTAGTGTTAAGCATCATTTACTGTTAGTATAGTTTTTCATAAACATGGGGAAATCTTTTCTTCAAGAGGAGATGTAAATCCCCAGTTACCAATTTCTTCTCTAAAAAGAATTAAACTTTTTTCAGGAAGGGAAGATACTGAGTAGAAGGTGCCATCATTATAAGCCATTTTATGGCACTGGACTTCATGGCGAATGGCCATTTATATGAAACTATTCATTTCCTGCAGGGCCGTTCCCAAGCATTTGTCTTCTTGGAACAATAATGGGAAATTTCCTTTCAGGAGAAGGACTATGACATCATCTCCAGTTACATGTTGCTCTTCTTAGTCTTGGAAAATGTCCCATTGTCCTTCATGCATTAGGTGGATCTAAAATAAGCAAGGAGTCTAGACAGTAGGAGCCAAATATAAGATGTATGTAGTATTGTAGAGTGGAAGGCACTCAGCAATCTCCCTTCTAACAGAAGAAAAATTAGAGAAGTACACAAGGGTATAAAATGTGTATGTCAGGTTACAAATCTTAGACTATTTCCCTATTTAATTACTAGCTACTTTAAATCATTTTAAGATATGTGTAGGGTAAAAGTAACCTCTGAAGGAATAAAATTGTATTTATCAAGTTTGAAAGCAGCTTTTTTCTAATGTGTTCCCAACCTTCAAGACTCTTCAATGTTTGACCAATTTTTATCTTTTCCAGCAAATATTCTGGATAAAATACTTTGCCAGTCTACATGATGCCACAACAATCTATTTTGTTCTTTACTGCATCCCGACACAAGAGATGTTTTACACCCTTTTTTTTTTGGAGATACTTGGGCAAACTTACTATTGAATATTTGTTCTTATTCTTACCCCCACTTAAAACCCTTTATTTTAAAATCAAGTAGTAGCCTTCAAATGTGTTCTTCTCCACATTTGCTTTGGACATTATATGTCTTTTGGATTTCCAAATGACTTTTAGAATCACTTTCATTTCCTAAAAAAAGATTTGCTGGGATTTTGATGGGGGTTTCGCTGATTATGTAGAGCAATTTGAGAAAAATTGATATTGATAACAATATTGAATCCTCTGCTCTGCAAAGTATATCTCTCAATTGATTTCATTCCTTTTTAATTTCTCTCGGCAAATTTTCATAGTTTTCAGGGTACATCCTTTGTAAGATTTTATCTTAAGTATTTCACGTTGTTGTGCAATTTTAAATAATCCTCTTCCTCTAGCATCAGATAGATTTCTCACACACATATAATTATCACGTAATTGACTACCAGTGGAGTACCTTCCGCAGGTCTCCTCACTTCAATATTCTGTCCTGTGAACTCTTATCTGTCTTGGTCTCCTGAGACTCTCAGCTTTATCTCAAATAAAAGAGGCTTTCTTGGGGTTCTCTCTCTCAGTGACACAGCCTGAAAGTGAAAACTCTCTTAAAGCAGCAAGCTGGGGCAATTACAGGACTTACCTTGTTTGTTTCTCATCAATTGGGATCAGTATCCTCGGTTACTTGATGTCCAGTGTCCTGAAAACCATGGCTTCTTATATGTGTTTTGTATTTTTCCCCAAACAGGAGGAGAAATCTAGTCCCTGTTACTCCTTCTTGACTGAAACCTACATTTTTCTGTTTTTTTTAAATCCATGACTACATTGGGTCTTTCTATTACTTTATCTGAACTTAATCTTAACTAAAAAATGATTAAAAGCTCCACAGATAGAGATTTAGTAAACTAGAAAAATCTGAACAAGTTATTCAGAATGCAGCACAGAGAAAAAAAATGTTAATAACATAAAAAGTTTCCAGAGACAAGGGGGTAGAATGAGAAACTGCAAAATATTTCTTGAATGCCACTCCTCCCTCTGGGTTTAATTGTCTTCCTACTGATGTACAGCCTTTTGTAGTTCTTTCAGTGATGGACGGTCCATTAGTTGTAAACTTCCAGGCTGGATTTGTACAAAATTGTTTTTATTTCAACCTTACTTTTGAAAGATAATTTGGCTAGATAGATCTTTCCAGATTGGCAACTATTTCCTCCCAATACTTAAAGGCATTATTCTATTGCTTTCTGGCATCCAGTAATACTAAAGAGAATTCTGCCTTTAGTCTAATTGTTTTATTACTTTGTAAGTAACCTACCTTTTATTCTGATTGCTTTAAACTTTTTTTTGTCTTTAATATTGTGCTGCTTACTACTGACCATGTGTCAGAATTTCCTTCCTTTTTAAGACTAACTCACATTTCATTCTATGTATTTACCACATCTTGTTGAAATTCTTAGTAATTTTTAAATTCCATTTTGCAAATAATGTAGCAGGTCCTGCTTTTATTCTATCACATAAGAAATTTACTTAAAAGCTGTAAAAGAGTCCTATGTAATGAAAGGCTAATATGCAAATAGACCAAATGGTGGAACAACCGGAACAACAGAACAACCGAACAACTGGTCACTATCATGTGTGCTGACCACCAGGGGGTGTGTGCGGAACATGGCCGGCGTTGGCTGCAGTGGGATGGTGGAGCAGGTGAGCAGGGGCACCAGACCAAGGTGGGGTGCCAGTCGCTGTCATTGGGGCCAGCCTCTGGTGGTTACTGAAAATTCTTTGCTCCCGTGTGCCATGGTCCCAGAGCCGCCACTTGCACCCACTGTCAGCGCCTGCCCCGCTTACACCCACAGCCAGCACCAGAGTTGCCACTTCTACCCACTGCTGGTGCTTGGAGCCAGTCAGATCACTCGGCGCCATCAGCGGGTGCGAGAGAAAGCTGCTGGCCCTGATAGCCCTTCAGGGCTTCTCCACCTCCTCCTGCTCCTGAGGGGTGATCGGGGCAGCAGCTGCCGCTCGCACCTGCTGCTGGCACAGGCCCCAATTGCTCAGCACATGGGAGAGGTGGCAGGAGCAGGGCTGCCAGCAGACAGGGGACTAGGGCTGTGGTGGGAGGGGCTGGGCGGGGGCACAGAGGATAGGCTGAGACCTGCCCCTGTGCCTACTGCAGCCTCATGGCCCACAGTTCCTTTCACGGTGCACGAATTCATGCACTGGGCCCTAGTACAATATAAGAGGAGAAATGAATAGCTTATGCTTCACAAACCCACTCTAATAGTCCAAGAGAAAATTATTCACAGAGTTAAACTCTTCACATGTGTACACAGCATGCCTGGCCCTGTCCCCTGATCCTCTGGTCTATCTCCTCCTGAGAGGGGGCTTTCTTTTTCAAACCATCAGGTTGTTAATCTTCATCTTCCCTTGAGAAAACCATCCCCTACTCATTGGAATCAGACATGTCCCAGAATTCCCTCCTTATCCATTTTCACACCTCAACCACTATGGTCCTCAGGACAGTCCCCTGCAGCAGGACAGTTCCCAGATTAAGCCAGAATATCACTGGAATTTTAAAGGACAGTCCAGGATAAATGGTCCAAGTTCAAGGCTCTTTGAGATTTCCTTGGTAGTGTAATATGCATACCTGCCTTATTCTTGTTCTTCCTGGGTCGTCTCACAGGTAACTCTTATCTCAGAAGAGACATTAAGTTTCAGACACATCACAACTAAGATCAATATTAAGGATGAGAAACATTTCTCTGATTACAGCATAATGTGCTAAGACTGATCCCCCAAGGGGATGGTAATCTATATATTATTATGCACCTAAGTGACACACCACCCTTTGTCTTTTCCTAACTCTGAAACTTAACCAGAGGCCCACAGCAAATAAAAAAATAAGACCTAGTATATATAACTTTTATAAACAACAAAGCCATTTTCTTCTTGATGTCTTTCTTCTAGCCACACAAAGACTTAGATGAAGCTTTGACATAAGGGTTTTTCTGTACTTTAGGCAGATCATATTTTTAAGCAGAACATACTGATGCTGCTTTCTGTGTTAAAAGTGAGTCGGAATTATTTTCCTAATTTAAAGCAATTCCCAGGGGTTGCAGGGGTGGGGAACCTTTTTTCTGCCAAGGACCACTTGGATGTTTATAACATCATTCACGGGACATACAAAATTATCAGGTTAAAAATTATGTTGCTATGAAAGAAGCTCCTCGATTTATTGAATTTCAAGTCCCGCCTGCGGTTGCCTTGGCAGGGCCTGACCAAATGATAGGGCCTGCAGGCCGGGCCTTCCCCATGCCTGGTAGAGAATAGGATACTGCAGTTTATGGTGTGTGTGTCAGGGGCAGGGAGGGGGGTGCTGGTCATAACATATGTTTAGAATTAATAAGAGTATGTTAAATTGAATTGGATGACAAAATAATCCTCAGAGAAAAGTCTTTAGGTAGCTGGAGTTCTAAGAATTAATGAAAGAGATCTGAACTCACTATAATAAAAGTGCAGTTTTGGCTTCATGATTATATCTAGTGCTTTTTATCTGGCTGTTAAAGATCCTGAAACTATATTTTAAAAGCCATTTGATTCATTTACTGGACTGTCTGAATCCAAGCTGACTAGCAAGGTGGCAACTAGCCACAGGTGGCTTTAGAGCATTTGAAATGTGCATTAGCCCTACCTGGTTTGGCTCAGTGGATAGAGCATTAGCCTGCAGACTGAAGGGTCCTAGGTTCAATTCTGGTCAAGGACACATGTCTGGGTTGCGGGCTTGATCCCAAGTAGGGGGCATGCAGGAGGCAGCCAATCAGTGATTCTCTCTCATCATTGATGTTTCTATCTCTCTTTCCCTCTCCCTTCCTCTCTAAAATCAATAAAGATATTAAAAAAAAGAAAAAATGTGTATTAAATTCACACTTGAATTTGAAGACAGTATTTAAAAAAGGCTGCTACGTATCTCATGAATATTAATATTAATAGCATTTTGTGCATATGGGTTAAATAACACAGTACTTAAATGAGCATTACCTGTGGGGAAGCACGGGACTTGGTTAGAAAGTTTGTAAGGAGAAATCTCTGAAAGGTCAGGGCCTCCAGGGGGAGCTGGCTGAAGGTGGCCACTCCTGCCTTGACTTTTCCAAACAAGTCTGAGGCCCCAGGTGTTTTACTGGAATCTTTATGTTTAGTCTTTAGACGTCCTTGCTTAAAGGACACTGCAGATGCATGTGTCTTCTCAGGGAAACTCACCCTGCTGATAGTATCTAGAAGTTAATTTTAGTTCAAGTTGTTGTTACAATAAAAGCCTAAGGAGGCAGGCAAACAGGGATGTTTGGTTTCTCAAGCCAAGCAGTCCCTTAGGCCTCTCTTTCACAGAAACATGTGTCAGAGTAATCCATTCATCCATTGCTCAGGGTCTGTTGGTTAGCCCCAGCAATTACTTGTTTCCTTTTTGACAGAGCTACTGGAACATTCAGAATTGCATACATGGCTCATTTTACATCTGTTAGACAGCATTAATCTGGAATCCACTGAGTTTTTGTACAAACCCATTTGGTTTTGGACCTATGGCATTCTCAGAATTATTCTCACCCTAAAGGTTCATCACCTTGTGCAGTCCTCTTAACTTAGTCTCAGATGTGAGCCACATGCTGGTGAGTCCAGCCACTCCCCACCCCCAACCAGCATTCCCACCTCGATGACCTCTCTACAGTTGTTTTCTACACGTACTTCAGGGAAAGGAAAACCATTTTATTTCTTTGAAGAAAATATCTACCTCCCCTATCCAAACTGATATCCCAAACTGTTTTTTAAAAAACATCCTTAAATTTATAAGAAGTAAGGAGTGAATTATCAAATTTGGCATAACTTTTTTTTCTAATACCAATGACTGTCAATCACACTATAAATCAGTAAATGCCTTAATAACACTGATATATTCCTCCATGTCCTGGTCAGGAATAAACTACGTATGAGGGGAGAGAGATGACTTTAGCAAAAGAAGAATTTCACTAGATTTTCTTATACATAAGGCAGCTGATTCATAGCGCGAGGAAGTGCACAGAAAATGATATGCTCAGTGCATTAAAGATAGATTTATTTAATAGATATAAAATTGCTTTGGCTGCTGGAAGCTAAAGGAAGAAGGAAGGGGCGTAGCAGGGAGAGAAAGAGGCATGAAAGGGGCATAAGAAGGATATATTCTGTAGGATTTCATTACTTAACTTATGTTAAGACTATATTATATGCATCAACTTTTCTTTTCAATTTTGATAGTTGGTTAATAAATAAGAAATATATTTTTAGAATATTTTAAAATCCATTTGGCTTTGTATTGAGCAAAAAAGATATACAAATATATAGTTTATTTTTATTTTAACTTTTACTTAATAAAGTTCAAGTGTTGAACTCATGTTGAGGTCAGAATTAATATATCTTGTCATGTCCAAAAATTGTAGAATTACACTTTAGGTAGCCCTATTATTTAAACATAAAAATCTTATTTAAGATTTTTGTTTAAGTTTGGTGTTTCTAAAAGGTTAATTTTTTCCAAGCTAAATTAGAAACTTTTGTTGCATCTTGAATTTTTTTCCTTGTATGATATAGAATAATCTAGTACTCCTTTAAAATACAAGTGATAGATAATAAAACAAACATTTTCCTGGAAACTGCTTTTCTAGTTACTGTATTGCATCTGGGAGCAGTCATGGAATTTTCTGGATGTTATTCAAATCTCTTTACCAGTATTTGATGTTATAATAGGAGTAAATCTTTTTTCCCACTATGACTTTAGCTCTTGAATGTATTCCAGAATATGTGTGGTGCACAATTTGTCATTGCATTGAAGAACATTAGTTATGTGGCCCCCACCCCTCCTAACGGTTAATATTAGGAATTATAGTAAGTAAATGAAATATGGAATGCTACTTTCTTAATCTCACTCATGGCCTATTTGAGCCTGAAATAACTACTAAGTAAAAATAATGTTACATTTATTTTAATGCTTATAAAGGTCATTGCAATAATGGTATTTCTCTACTGGCTAAATTAACTACTTTATTTATAATAAAAGCTTAGATAAAATCTTGCTTCCTTCAATCTGCTTGATGCATCTTTAAGATTGACTCAGTCTATCTATAGTTGTGCTGGTTATTATTGCAATTCAACCTCAGCCTTAGCATTATATTCATATCTAGTTGTATGATAGCTGAACTTGAAATAGCTGTACATGTTGATGGCTGCTTCTTGCTAATACCTTTAATTTTCTGCCTGGACACTTTCTTTCTAGCCACTGGAGCACTGATGTTTGGCCTATACAAAGGCCCACGCCAGAAATTTCAGATTTGAAACCCTTAGAAATAGCTCACCACCAGTATCAAATAGGGCATTGGTAGATAAATTTCACCATTTTCTTGCCCCTTCGTTTAACCTTGAGGCATATATTGCCCCAGTACTTCACAAAAATTATCACGTGGGGATCTTGTTAAATATTTACATTCTGATTCAGTGGTCTTGGGATGGAGCCTGAGGTGACAATGATAAAGAGGAGGATGATGATCCACTTGGAGTAGCAGGTTCTACACAGTCTCCCAGAATTCCCCAGTGGAATTAAGCTTGCTCCATTTGCCCTCATTGGGAAGTTGCTTGACCTCTCCTTTAATTAGTTTTCTTTCCTTTTCTATTTTTCATTTCTTCATCCCTCCACTGGTGTTTCCTACTTTCTCAGGGTCTGCTTCTTAGGGAACACAAATCATGAATATACCAGCGTACACATACATACATAGCGGTATCTTGGTCTGTCTATCTAGATTCCATATTTGCTCTCATATCACAAATCTATCTGTCCCAAACATAGTAACATAGTGCAGCCTCTTAAAGAATCCTGGCACTTGAGGAGTTGAAAGGGAAAAGATGAAGACATCCAGGAAAGGATGGAAAGAGGAAAGTGATGATCACCAGCTAAATTGACTTTTTCTTCCTCCTGACAGAGTTGTTAAATGGATTTGATATTGTGAGTGCTAGTTAAAGAGGAGACTGGGCAGTTAGTTATGGCTGCATAAACAGTGCCTCTCCAGAAGCCCACAGAGAGATAGCTCTTCTCCTAGAAAACCCGGGCAAGGACTTTTCACCTGATTCTATTATTCAAGACACATGTTGGGAGGATTGGCCATTGGGGTCATGAGAAGAATGTTGGTTAAAGGACTGGAAGCAGCATAAGTTCAGATGGTGGGTTAGGCAATACCACACTTCCAGGCTCTGGGTCATCTCTGTAAAGGAGAGGAAAATTATTGAATGGCCTTTGTGATGGTCATCTGAAATTCTTTAGAGACTTTGTTCATCCAATACAATGTGTGCTACTTATCTTGTGGGAGCATGCTTGAGAGCAAAGTTCTGAATGTCCTCAGCTCAGAGATCAACCCTACCCCTTCCTGGTTCTGCTGCCATAGTGTGCTATTCAACCTTTTAAAGCATCAGTTTCCAATCTCTATAATGGGGACAATAAAACTGATCTCATAGAGTTGTGATGAAAATTAAATAGATGAGTGACTAAAAAAGCAGTGGTACATGTACACAATGGAATACTACTCAGCTATAAAAGGAAGGAAATATTACCTTTTGCAATAGCATGGATGGACCTGGAGAGTACTATGCTAAGTGAGATAAGCCAGGTACCATATAATTTCACTTATATGTGGAATTTAATGGACATAATAAACTAACAAACAAAATAGAAACAGACTCATAGATACAGAGAACAGATTGACAGCTGTCACCGGGGAGTGGGAATGGGGGCTGGGTGAAAAGGTGAAGGGATTAAGCTAAAAAAGAACAACTCATAGCCCAGCTGGTATTGCTCAGTGGTTGAGCATCGACCTATGATCCAGGAGGTTATGGTTCGATCCCTGGTTGGGGCACATGCCCAGGTTGTAGTCTCGATCCCCACTGCAGGGCATGCAGGAGGCAGCAGTTCAATGATTCTCTCTCATCATTAATGTTTCTATCTCTCTCTCCCTCTCCCTTCCTCTCTGAAGTCAATACAGAATATATTTTAGAAAACAACAACTCATAGACACAGACAGAGGGTGGAAGGAGATAGAAGATAAAGAGAGAATAAATGGTGGTGGAAGGAGACTTGATGGGGTGGTGAACACAAAATACAGATGATGTATTATAGAATTGTACACCTGAAACCTACATAATTTTATTAACCAATGTCAGCCCAATAAATTAAATAATAATTAAAAAAGAAAATGAAATTAGACATACTGTATAAATACTTGTGTTACTATAACTGGAGAATAAGAGAGCTGCTCTCATATCACAAATATTTCCAAGAATGCTGGGGAAATTGTGGGTGGTCATTTTACCTGAGGTAGGCATTGTGTTACACACACACACACACACACACACACACGCACACACACACACACATTTACTATCATATTCATAGAAATCTACTGGAGTGATAAGGTCCTGATGATCTAAGTCAGTCCCAGCTATCACAGCAGGAAAAACCTACTTTTGCCCTTAGCTCTGCATGAAGGCACCTCTGAGAAATCTTTCTGTGAACAAAGCAAACACCTGTTCTTGGTGGGACACAAATGGGAAACTTGGTTTAAAGCTCTTGCTTCCCCTTCTTTTAAAAGTTTGCGACTCCTGCATAAATAGCTCCTGCCAAGGCCACTTTCAGTTTCTTAAGTTCAGTAGCCTGAGAATCAGCGACCCAAGTTCTCTCGGGGCAAAGGTGCAGTCTTGAGAGTGCCCTACTACAGCGAGAGTCTGGGGTTGGAAGAGAGGCAGAATGAATTTGTTTCTGTCACGACTCACTGACCACACCCAATGGTCTCACTGTTTGCAGTGGCTTCTCTTCAGTGCCCTGACAGTTTGATATTCTAGAAGCAACAAATTGGAAGGCCAAGGACAGGTCAGTTCTTAGGAATTTGCAAAAGAAGATCAGTCATTGTACTTAGCTGTTTGATTCTAGTAGTTCTTTCATCTCAATCCTTTGAAAGCAACTTCCTCTCCTTAACCAAGTTCTGCCCTGGCCTCTTCCTGGGCCAAAGAAGGCGGATGCTGATGAAAATCACAGATGTGGCCAAACCTCCCTGGCAGTAGTCCGGTCAGAGATCATGTGGCCCCTTCCCTGTAACAGGTGGCACGTAGTCTTCAGAATGGCTTCTACTTTTCAGGAGGATTTGAATCAAGAGACATTCGAGGTAAAATACTGTCACTTGCGTTTTATTTTCTGTAAAGCCAACTACAAACTAATTGATAGCTTCCTTTTTGAAAAAAGCCTATAATAGCAGGTGTCATCGGTATCAGACACAACATCTCTACTCTCAGTAGCACGAGTTGCAATTGTTTTAAATTACATTTCAGTATACCACACAATAGATGCACTACACACACGCTTTATCTCACACATGCTTACACTCACATGTGGAAGTAGTCAGAGCGGGAAGCATAAAGAATTTATGCTGATGTTTGAATAAAGGAATAAGTCTTAGTAAAATAAATATGTTCCTATTTACGCTATAGTAATACTATTATGAAATATAATCATGTTAGTTAATTAATATGCTGGACTTGAAAGGGGCTCTTATTTGTGCTGAAACAATAAATGTTTGTCCTCCCTCCTTCACCTTTCCTCCCAACTAGGACAATAAAAGATATGCAAAACACACCTACTTGTAAAATTCAAACACATTTTAAAAGGCCTGCAATTTTAACCTAAAGGATTCATATTGAAACCTTTGATCACAGATATCTAAATAAGTCCTAATTAATGAAGGGACTCAATCATCCCTTGCTTGTCCGAGTTCCAAACTGCAGACTTGACATTCATGGATCGTGCAAAAACATAGGTACAAATACAGAGACCCTGGGATATTGCCTAGAGCTCCAACAATGTCATCAGAAATAAAAGCATTGTATTTGACAACGGTGTGATCTAACACTATGACCTAGAAACAGACTCATAGATACAGAGAACAGATTGACAGCTGTCACAGGGGAGTAGGAATGGGGTAGGCATTTTACCTGAGGTAGGCATTGTGTTACACACACACACACACACGCACACACACACATTTACTATGGAAGGTTTCAGTACTGTCACTCATTCTCCCATGTGTAAAGGGGCTCAACAGGGTGACCACCTAGGAATATACACATGCATTTTCTCCACACATACTGTTAATTCAAGAGTCTTATTTGTAGCTCCCCTAGGAAATAATCAAAGGCCAAGGGTGGGTGGCCCAGACTCTTGTTTGGACTGGAGAGAACAGACAACAGCTGTAGCATATCACTGAGATTGACTGCTGACAGGAAAAAGCATAGATAATTTCATCAGGTCTTATAGATCAGTAACCGCAGGACACTCTCCTGCTAGTGGCCATTGCGATAGCTACAGTTTGTTTGATTGAAATCAGTAATTTTTAAAATTTGAATTGTGGTAAAATACATGTAACATAAAATTTACAATCTTAACCATTTAAAAAAAATAAATTATAGTTGACTTACAATATTATATTTTTTTCAGATGTACAATGTGATTATCCAACATTTATGTACTTTACAAAGTGATAACCACAATAAGTCTAGTAACCATCTGTCAACAATCCTAACCATTTTTAAGTGTTCAGTTTAGTACTAGTACTAAACCAACCTCCAGAGCTCTCTTCATCTTTTGAAACTGAAACTCTGTACCCATTAGAAGTAAGTGCCCATTTCCTCTCCCCCTGCCCCAGTGCTTGGAAAACACCGTTCTACTTTGTGTCTCTATCAGTTTGACTAATCTAGGTACCTCATGAAATGAAATCAGTCAGTATTTGCCCTCTTGTGACTGGCTTTTTTTCACTTAGCATACTGTCCTCAATGCTACAACATGTGTCAGAATTCCCTTCCCTTTTAACTCTGAATAATATTCCATTGTATAGATTATACCATGTTTTGTTTGTCCCTTCACCTGACAGTGAACATTTGGATGCTGCTATCTTTTGGTGATTGTGAATAATGCTGTTATAGACATGAGTGTATGAAATCAGTGTTTTTAATTGCAACAGTAAAAGGCTATGTTCAATTTCATAACTAACCTACTATCTGATCCTCAATAAGTCATGTACATTGTAGAGAGCATAAAATTGTTCTAATTCAAGGAGCCTTTTGACCCATTATGTGCATTGATATAACTGAGTGGGGTTAGGGAACCTGTGGGCATGGGGCTGAAATGAAGCGATCTGGTCCATAAATCTATCTCAGTTTTAATCTTGGCCTTCTTAGCACTAAATTTTTATTGTCCAAACTGTTTCAGTCAGGATACATTGAATAAGAAATATTACTCAAGGGTTCTACCCTTATTGATATAACAGCCATGACTAATGCGGTTGACCCTTGAACAACATGGGTTTGAACTGTGTGGGTCAATTGAACTTCACAGGTCAAGTGAAAAGACGCAGGTCAATTGAAAAAAATCCGCGTGTAAGTGGATGGACCTGCGCAATTCAAACTTGTGTTGTTTAAGGGTCAACTATACTTGCATAGTGCTTAAAAAATTCCAGACACCACTTTTAGCTATTACATTGTCAGGATACCTGTTTTATAAATAGAAAAATTAGTCAGAATGGCTAAGCACCTCAGGGCTAGTATTCAAACCCAGGTACTTTCACTCCAGAGTTCATGCACTTTACCACTACACTACACCATATACCATAAATGCACTTATATGGCTACATGAATGTGGGGGTGTATACATAATTGCTATTTTTTGATAACCAGAAATGAGAGAAGACATGTTAGAACTCCAAACTAATATTGCTATAAAATGGTGCAACAACGTATGATAGAAAAGTAGTCTTGTTTTGTACTTGAAACCAACTAGTTTGAATCCCAACTTTCCCACCAGCTGTCTGATAACATTGACCAAGTGGTTTATCCTGTTGGCTTCAGTTTCCTTATCTGCAAATGGGGCTGATAATAATGTCTATTTGACTTTCTTGTGAACACTTAAGGAAATAATGTCTGTAAAATATTTAGCTCATGTCACGTAATCAAAATGTTAGTTCTATGTCTGTAAATATTTAGCTCATGTCAGGTACTCAATAAATGTTAGTTATCTTAACTCTTATGAGGCAAGAGAAAAATGTGATCTTAAAAACAAGTAAGTGTTTTAAGAAAGATATGCATTGCATGAACACATTCATTACCACTTTATTTTTCTATGTACAAAGGTACTTAAAAATTAGATCGCATCCTTTCTCTTTTGCATTCTACTAGAGTCTATTCAGAAATATAAGAGACATGCTATGTTGAAAACCTAATAGGAGATCCTGATAAAATCAAGGAGCTCCAAACGCCAGGATTAGGTGCACCATTAATAGTCAACATCTGCCCTGGCTGGTGTGGTTCAGTTGGTTGGAGCTTCATCCCATACACCAAAGGCTTGTGGGTTCCATTCCCCGTCAGAGCACATACCAATTGCAGGTTCAATCCTTGAATCAATATCTGTCTCTCTCTTTCTTTCACACTCTCTCCCTCCCCCTCTCTCTAAAATCAACAAACATATCCTCAAGTGAGGATTAAAAATAATAATTTACACCTGTATTCCCCTTCCATTTGCTCCAGAATACCATGACTTGGAGCACTGGTCATAAATCAGCCTTCAATGCCAGCACAAGAAGCGTTGCCTCCCAATCTTGACCCAAAGGCATCACTGTGTAATCATGCTTTGACAGCCACATAATCAGCCCTTTTCCCTTCACTGAAAATTTTAGACAATTAGATTAATAGAAAATGCTATCAATTCACTATTTTACTGATAAAACAATACTCACATAGAACCTCAGATATTATTTGTCCTGTTAGCTGAGTTGATTCAAGAATAAGCCTTTGGAACTCAGTTAATCCAAGAATGTTGCACAAGGAAAGATTTCTTTGCATTGCCCCAGTGCTCTTTACTTTGAAGGTATGCACAGGAAATCACCAAGGGGACTAAAGAGGGATGCACACCAATCCAGGTCTGCCTTCTCAAAAGGAAGACTTTGCTGATGGCAGAGGACGGTAGATATTGAGAGATAGCATATATCTCTATGTGGATATATTTGCATCTTTACCAAATATGTTTCATGTGGTTTCTCATTATCCTCTTTTTTTACTCTGTACTGATATTCCTTGAGCAAAATGTTTAACTTCCATTTTGTTTTTCACTGTATGGTATTTAGGGATTGATTGCCATTAAGTCAAATGCCAAATGAATGGCAAGTTCAAACAAGCTTGAGAAGTTTTAGAACTGTCTGCAAGGTAGATTCTGTTTTCCCATTTGTGTACTAAGTATTTTGTCATCCACATTATTGAAGGTTCCAACTTACTGATAGGTAGAAACATTTGATTGAGTTCAAAAAGCAGGAATGGAAGTGTTGTTGTTGTTGTTGTTGTTGTGTGTGTGTGTGTGTGTGTGTGTGTGTTTTCAAAGACTACTATTTTAGAGCAGTTTAAGGCTCATCACAAAATTGAGAAAAAGATACAAAGATATCCTATATCCCTTATTATCAACACCCCCTACTAGAGTGGTACATTTGTTATGACTGATGAACCTACATGAACACGTCATCACCCAAAGTCCACAGTCTACATTAGGGTTCACTTTTGGTATTGTACATTCTATGGGTTTGGAAAAATATATAATAACCAGTAAGTGTATAATGTATAATGACAATGGAAGTGTGGGTTGTTTTTATTCATTGCTCTTTTGTCTATTGTCTGAGATGACAAAATGGGGCTCCAGCATCTAGTTAAGGTGCCTGGAGGGCCAGTGCTTTTCTGAATGGAAGTGTTAACTGCAAAAACTACCATTTCCCAGAGTTGGATCAACTCTCCTGCATTTAAGACATGGATGCCTAGCATAATACTCTCCAGGTCCTAAGCTAAGTGAAATAAGCCAATTAGAGAAAGAAAAGTATCACGTGATCTCACTCATATTTGGAATCTGATGAACAAAATAAACTGATGAACAAAATAGATCCAGAGACATAGAAGTATGGAACAGACTATTGAATCTCAGAAGGAAGGTGGAGGTAGGTAGGTGGGTAGGGAGAGATTAACCAAAGAATTTATATGCAGATATGCATAACCCATGGACATAGACAATAGAGTGGTGAAGGCCTGGGTCGGGGGATGGGGGCAGGCTAGAAGGGGTCAATGGGGAAGAAAAGGGACATATGTAATACTTTCAACAATAAAGATTTTTTTTTAAAAAAAAAAAGTAAAAAGAAAGGAAAAAGAAAAGAAAAAAAGACATGACTGCCAGCTCTATTTTGTGTGATGTGCTTTCTGATGTCTTTTCTTGAACAAGTAAGTTACCCTTACCTACTCCCAGTAGGTAAAATGTATCCCGCCAAAACATGTCAGATTATATTTTCCTCTTAGGCCAACTCTGCTTATAGCTGATCTTGAACTTTTCAGTCACTGTACTATATGATATTATAGCATACTCACATTGCTGAGGTGAACCCAAGCATGAGCTAGGGTAGTGACTGGTTAAGAGCATAGGTAAATTTTATTCATGGTGAGAATTCACAGGGCTTGGGCCATTGAGCCATGTTTCCCATGCTTACAATCTGTGAAACAGATGCTGTGAATTGAAACTCTGAGAAATTCTCAGCAAAATTGAAGATTTAAAAAGAACCAAACTCTCTGTTCCCCTCTTCTTTTGGTACAGAATCTGTCACCTTCCTCGCAGCCACCAGCCTTCTTTGGCTGAGGACCCTGGGGCAGGATGCTCGTTGTCTCTCAGCAATTCATCTCAGAGCCAGTGTGGCTCTTTGACAGAGCCGGTCCTTCTGTTGGGTAGAATAACAGCCTACTTCTTGGTTTTTGAAACTGGGCCAGTATTTTGGAAGGGATTTTAGAAATAATTTTTAAAAGAGGAAGTGTTGCATACTTTAGGAGTTAGATCATTGAATCTGACATTCGTGAGCCTTACTCCTGTAATTTATAGATCAGTTTAGTTCTTTGTTTCTAAGGGTATCATCTCTTTGCTTTTTACCTCTGACATCTTCTATTTTCTTCTTGGTGTCTTCCCTCTCTTGGCATATGTTTTTTATCTATTTCTCTGTCTCTTATATGCATATTCTTCCTTGGGTGTTTTACTATTTTTATGTGTTTTTTCCTTATTTACCTTTTTACTTAATTTTAATGAATATTCATTAGGAATCTATTTGAGACTAGGTACTTAAAGAAATATTCAAGAAAATAGGCTCTTTTGAAGAATATGGTATCTCTCCTTTAATTAACCATATTGGAAAACAGTTATTTTTCCTGGCTTTGTCTCATCATATATAATAAAAGGGTAATAATGCAAATTGACCCTAAAGGCAGAACGACTGAGAACGACTGGTCGCTATGACGTGCACTGACCACCAAGGGGCAGATGCTCAACGCAGGAGCTGCCGCCTGGTGGTCAGTGTGCTCCACAAGCCTGGCTGACGACTGTGAGCACAGTAGTGGTGGCGGGAGAGGATCGAGAGCACTAAGGATGTCCAATAGTTGGGCTGAGGGCTCCCAGGCTGCCAGGGGAATGCCTGACTGCCAGCTTAGGCCCAATCCCCCTGGGAGCGGGCCTGAGCTGGCAGGTGGACATCCCCCAAGGGTTCCTGGGCTGCCAGAGGGATGTCTGACTGCCAGCTTAGGCCTGATCCCCCTGGGAGCGGGCCTAAGCCAGTAGGTGGACATCCCCTGAGGGGTCCTGGACTGTGAGAGGGCACAGGCCAGGCTGAGGGACCCCCCTGAGTGCACGAATTTTCATGCTCCAGGCCTCTAGTATTCCTCATAGTTAACTGAAAAGGAAAACAACCAAGCAAATTGGATCTGTTATAATCCTTGTTGCAAGGAACAAAAAGATAATCTATGTACTTTTTTTGTTTTTGTTTTTGTTTTACCTTTTTGTGATGCTCAATTGATTTTCTACCTTTTACATCAATGGGCCCTGGCTGAAAAATATAATGTCTTTACCCCTGCATTACTCATTTTCTTTGGCATGAGAAAAATGTTAGGGGTAAGGCTCAGGTGCTCCAGAGACCTTACTAGTTTATGTACCTTATCAGTAAGAATGCCATGTGGGTTCACTTGTAGCCAGCCATCTGCTGGTCTTGCACATAGTGAACTGCATATGGCCAGTGGTCCTCCAACTTGATCTTGTACGGAATCACCTGGAGGGCTGGTTAGCACACCCATTTCTGGGTCCATTCCCAGTTCTGATTCAGTACTCTTGGGGTGGGACCTGAGAATTTGCTTTTCCAACAAGTTCCAGAATTGGGCTGATGCTGCTGGTCCTGGGACCACATTTTGAGGACCACACTGTACTAAACTGAACTTCAGTTAGTTAGGGGATAGTTTTGCCAGTAGTCAGTGGTGGCAGGTCTAATCATCTATCCCCCCCCTTTTTTTATTTTTTTGGTTCAGAACAGTGAATCTTAAAATAAACATTTTAATAAAGTCATTATTTAATACACTGTTCTTACTGAAATGTTTTCTACTAGTGAAGAAAATTATTATTCTCGAGTCTCAGAACTCCCAACCTTGGCATGGACCCAAAGGGCAGGAGGACCCTTCCTTCCATGCTCCTTCATGTTTGCACTTCTCTCCAACTGTGTGGGGCATTGAGATGCAGGTTTTAAGACATCTCTGACAATATTGTTATTCAAAGCAAAGACCAAAAACACAAGCATGAGTTCGATTATAGAATGTTGATTTTAAGGGCCTGCTGCTCTTAGTACTTTTGTAATTTAAAGAAACCTAATCTCCTCAAACTGCTCTGGTGTGCTTTTTCCTGACATCATGTTTGTTTGAGCTTTGGATTCAACAGTAAGTAACATCATGATTTTTTAAAAAAGAACACAGTGCCCAGCTGGCAGGGCTCAGTGGTTGAGCTTCGACCTATGAACCAGGAGGTTACAGTTTGATTCCCTGTCTGGGCACATGCCTGGGTTGTGGGCTCGATTCTCAGTGTGGGGCATGCAGGAGGCAGCTGATCAATGATTCTCTCTCATCATTAATGTTTCTATCTCTCTCTCCCTCTCCCTTACTCTCTGAAGTCAATAAAAATATATATTTTTTTAAAAAAATAACAGAGCAACCTTAAAAGCAGGGTTTCTTTTAGACCTATGGAGACAGGCCAGCTGTTGTGGGTGTGCATCCCTGTACACACACATGTAGTGTGTGCACATCCCTGAGAAGTGCATGTGTGCGAGAGAGGAGTGGACAGTTTGGGAGCTATCCAAGTCATGAAATGTACAAATATTTCATTGTTTCAGATCCCTGAGGATCAGGTTAATAGATGGGTTCAGTGACACAGGAAAGAATTTTAGAATTTAAAAATTCATATAAATTATATTTATTTGTCATTTAATAAATTTAGACTTCCAAAAAAACAGTTTATTAACTTGATGATGTCCAGTCCACCTCAGCAATAGCAAATTTATTACAGTGGTTTTCAAATGGGAACCTATTTGGTTTTCTGAAATAAACTAATACAATATTTTTTATTTGAACCATAAAAAATAACAATTCATTGTGAGTCCTGGGAATATTTCATTTACAAATATTATACTATCTTATTTATTTATTTCACAGACTTACCTTTAGACCCCAAGCAGTGGTGCAGAAAAGACTTCACTTCAATAGATTCAGTATTGTCTATGTTTAAGTGGGTACTTGGATGTGATAGGACTGAAAAGATCCTGGCATGTCCATGTGACTGAGAGAGAAGATGTTTAATGTTACAACTAACAAACAACAGGAAGCCATGTCCCAACTCTATTCCCAAATCTTAGTGATTTTTCCAAGAGGGGAATACAGCAGATCACTTTATCCATCTGTCTTCTTTGGTCTTTCACAGAACCTCAGCTTTTCTAGACATGGATAGAGACCCCAGAATTGAACTAATCAAGAAGCTAATTCATTGCCCCAGAATCAGACTAACCCCAAATGGAATGAGTCTCATTCTCTCTGTTGACTGCTTGTAACTCAGTTCAATAAATGGCATGTACTACAGAGCAGCACACTGTTTATTTGTGATCATTAAGTGAAGTTATAGAGTGGGTGGGGGCAGGCTAATAATGTGTGCTCAAAGATGGAGCTGATTCTTTCCCGGTGTGAGCCACCCCTCTGGATCACATGTTACAGAGAGAATGAATTTCCATTTCTGTGCAGTTGTGGTTTCACTAAACTCTCCTCTGCCTTCCCTGTCATTAGAGGCTAAAGATGCAGGGAACATTTTTTGTTTTGTTCCTAGATATGTTTTTTTCATATACCGATCTTTGCAACTTCACTAGCTCTCCTCTGCTGTTATTAAGGATAAATGCTATGGGATGGAGTGAGGACAAAAAAACAAACTGAAAGGGGAACAGAGACAGGGCACAGGATGACAGAGCCAAAACTCAGAGTCAGGGGCATGCAGAGGCATGCTTAGATGAGAACAAAATACTTTAAGTGAATGTATTAGAGACCAAGGCCTGAGGAACTGTCTTCAGAAAGGCCAGCGTGACGTAGAATTCCCAAAACCAGAGCCGAAGGAAGGAAGACCAGTCAGATGGCTCACAGCAGTGACCCTCGGGGACGGCTGGAGTAGAGGCCATGTAGAAAGGGCATTGATAGTGGCTCTCCCCTGGCTGTGCATGAGAGTCGCCATAGTTTTAGAAAAATGTCAATGCCTGGAGAGCTATATGGATTTTATAAAGTTCAAAAACAAGCAAGACTGAGTAATATATATACTGTTATATATGTTTATAACAACATTTTTAAAGCAAATGTGCTGGTGGCTAAGGATAGTAGTTAGCATAATAAATGCGAGAAGTTCGTCAGAAGGCTGGTGGACATCTTCAGCAGGGCTGAAGATCTGCATATTATTACCTGCTGCCAAATAGCTGAGTGCAATTCCCCTAACCTGATAATCCTTTACTATTTACCAAACCTTACCTTTGGTATGTATATCTGCTTTGCTAAAAGGCAAAATGTGTGAATAAAAAGTCGTGGGTCCAGTCTGGAGATTCAGGGAGCTTAGTCACTAGAGCTAAGTTTCCGCCTGGCTTTCCCCCATGCCTTCCAAGTTTATATTTCTTGTCTAGTCACAGCCCCTTCTCCAGATTCCTGAACCCTTGCTGCGGAAAGACTGTGGCAAAAGGCACAAAACTTGCAAGGTAGCCCAACCGGCGTGGCTCAGTGGTTGAGCATCAACCTATGAGCAAGGAGGTCATGGTTCAATTACCTATCAGGGCACATGGCCAGGTTGTGGGCTCGATCCCCAGTGTGGGGTGTGCATGAGGCAGCTGATCAATGATTCTTCCTTATTATTGTTTTTTCTATCTCTCTCTCCCTCCCCCCTCTTCTCTGAAATCAATAAAAAGATATATTTTTTTAAAAAAAATTACAAGGTAGCAGTTACCTCTGCTGCAGGCAAATGGGTGACTAGATGAGAAGCACATAGATAATAAGCTACTTGTAATGCTCTGGCTCTTAAATCAGGTGGTAGGTTCACCTGTATTTGTTGTATTATTAAAATCTAATTAAAACAGGGATATGCATGGACAGTGATGACAGCCTTCCATGAATAATGTATCAAGATTTGAACTTAACAAATTCTGAGTATCTGAGATCTGATTTCAAAAATTGCTAATGCACAGAGCTTACCATCAAATATTCTGGCTTAAGTGGTGCAAAGTACAGTTCAGGCATCAGTAGCTTTTCAAAGCTTCCAGTTGACCTTCATGTATAGCCAGGTTTGGGAACCACTCTGGTATGAGAACAGAGGAGAGAGTGATTGATTGCCCAGGTCCAGGAGGAAACCAGGTCTGGGAAGACTTCACAGAATGTGTCATTTACACTTGGTTTAGAAACATGTATATGACTTTGACAAATGTACAAGGCATTTCTAGGTAGAGGGAGAACCACAGTAGGACCTGGGAGTGTAAGAATTCGTGGCTGCTCAGAGCTGCAGAACAGCATGCAGCAATTGCATTAGGCTGCATCGGAAGCTGAGTGGGGGAATGGGTAGAAAAGAGGTGAGGGTGGGAAAATAGATTGGGTACAAATTACACACTGCTTTGAGTGCTATGTTAGAAATTTGAATTTTGTTGCAGGCAATAGAAAATCATCAACAATTTTTAATTTAGGCAACACTTTTTAGAACTCTCTTGTATTTTAAAGAAATATAATTTGTGAAAAAGTATAAAAGAAAAAGCATCATAAAAAGAAATGGAAAGCAGTGCCTTCAATACTAGCCTATCCAGGAGATCAGATAAGAAATAGTCAGGGTCTGATTTAAAAAGTGGCAGTGAGTATGAGGCTGGATTTGAGACACATTTTGCAGGAAAAACTTAGAGGACAAGGAAAAAGAATGGTGTTCATTCTTCTGGTATGGTGAACTACGCGGGTAGTAATACTTTTGACTAAGCTAAGGAATGAGGAGAATCCAGTTTGGAAGTGCTGCATTGGAGGTGTCGAGGGTAAAGATACTCAGTAGTAAGGTGCAGTTGGTGATGAAATTCAGGCAAGAAGTCTAGGGTGTAAATACAGATCTAGAAGCATCAGGGAATATGCAAAGCTTTAGAAAGAGCCCTGAATAAGTGAAGGGAAGTTGGCAGTAGGTGAGACCATGGGAACTACCAGTCTTTAAAGGGTAGGCAGAGGGAGAAGAACTAATATATGAAAGAGATGGAGCTGGAAAAAGTTATCAGAGAAAGAGGAAAAAAATCCAAAGCAACTTCAAGAACAAACCACCAAAGTAGTCAAGGGAGAAAAGCTGCAGAAAGAAGTAAAGGATCAACAAAAAATGTGACTTGGCCCATTGAAGACTAATAACAGTCTAGCATGGCTAAGGAAATGATTTGGCTTTCTGTGTTATAGAAAGGCTGAGACTTAAGTGAGTAGGGAAGTGAATGAGCCTTTCCAATGGGAAAGACAGTCAAGATGTAGTGTTGGAAGGAATCAGGTCTCTGAGGAAGGAATAAAGGATAAACATGAATTCAAGGGGTTATGGTTATAACTATATAAACATGCATAGGAAAAGAAAAGATTAAATACACAAATATTGGATGATCGCAGCCATGTTAAATAGTTGGCTGATTATGGGAGATGTTTCTTTTCTTACTGTTTCTATGTTGCTTTACCATATTTTTGTAGTTCTTTTATTTCACTTTGTATTGGAAGATGAAGTTTATTTTTAAAGGTTAGACTTAGAAAGGAGTAGAGTCCTCTTCTAAGATAGTAAGAAAGATGGTAAGAATACCTACAGCTACTGATGATTTCAGAAGCCAAGGAGAGGGGATTTGGGAAGTTCATTCAGATGGTCTTTATGAAGCTGTTCCTGCCTACCTTAGTGGAATTGAGGACTCCTCTCCTCCTTTCCCTTTGTCCTACACATCTATCTATATATGGTTTTGCTGCCTTTATTTGTTCTCATGTCTGTCTCCCTCTACCCAGCTAAAGCGTACCCTGGGAAGACATCATACTTTATTGGTCTTTATATTCCAAAGGCTTAGCACGATTCCTGCTACATAGCAGCACTCACTATATTGTTGAAAATTTTGGCCTTTCCTTGGGCAAGAAGAAGGCAGACTACATTCTAAGAATGAAAGAGTGAGAATACAAGGGAGGTGACTGGCTAAGGAGCCATATATGGATTGCTGGGTAAAATTCTTTAATAGAGGAGACAGGAATGTTTCATCACATTAATTTAAGAGTCACATTAGCAGCAATAAGGTAATCGGTGCAGGAACACCCTTATAAGAGGAAAAAACAAACAAACAAATTGAGGCTTGGACAGTTACCAAGTAGGTCCCAAGACTATGTATCAGGCACTGATGATTGCAGAATCCTGATGTCTGACAACCTACAGCCTTCTCTCAGTCTAAGAGCTAGTCCTCAGTGTGTCAAAGAATGTAATACATGCTCTGTAACAACTTCCCAATCACCAGGCACAGGAGCAATCGGAATGCCCCCTCTGCTGGGAGGTCATGGTCTAAGATGACAGGTAAACCACAGGTCAGAGGCACAGGGCTCTCAAGGAGGCCAACTGGCTGGTGCGATCGGGTGATTTTTCTCATTTCCTTGGCCAAGTCTCTTGTTTTGTAACAGTTCAGTCAAGGATTTTACTGGAGTAGACGAGCATGAAATGAATTTTCCAGAGAAGTTTCTGAAGTGGGGGAAAGTTCATGGCTCAAAAGCGCCGGTGGGTAATGAAACAATACTGTGAGCTTCTGTTTTTCTTTATAAAGAGAGTTTTTCAGGTTTTACAAGCTGAATCTAAAACTTGAGCTGTATCCCCAACTCTCAGAACTGACTTATTCTCTAACCCTGGTGGTGTAAGTTCATTTTATGTGGCTTCTAAATTCCCCAAGTGTGTTATGCTGATTCCACTCAGCTCCAGGATATTGCTTAGAAAACACACCTGCTGGTCACCCTTTGCTCTTGAGACGTCTAGTCTGCAACACCCATCCAGCCCAGGGTCACAGCCACCAAAATGAACTCTTTGAGAGCAAGCTTAGTAAGGAATGCTTATCTTAACCAGCAGGAAATCACTCATTATTAGTCTTTATTAGACTGTTGCTTATTGTCAGAAACTCATCTTTCATTGATCTAAAACTAAATGCTTAGTTTTAAAGATAATAAAAACAAAACTAAAAACTGCTTTGAGCGTCCCCTACTCAGCAGTTGTCTTTGCTACAGAAACATACAAACCAGTGTGTAAGGCTCTCAGACTTAGGAGAAAAAAAATAAAAGTAGAAATACAACTTTATAAAATAAATAAAACACTTTGATTCATCTTTTAAAAAAAATACATTTCTTTATTGATTTCAGAGAGGAAGGGAGAGGGATAGAGAGATAGAAACATCAATGATGAGAGAGAATCATTGATCAGCTGCCTCCTGCATGCCCCACACTGGGGATCGAGCCCACACCTGGGCATGTGCCCTTGGCTGGAATCGAAACTGGGACTCTTCAGTCTGCAGGCCGACACTCTATCCACTGAGCCAAACCGGCTAGGGCGACTTGGATTCATCTTAATCCACTGCCATCCAATCTGCTGGTTCTTAACCCTGGTCCCACCCTCTGACCTTGAGTAAGTTATTTAATTCATCACTGAGGATCATTGACCTCTAAATTGAAATAATACCCATTGGGAAGGGTTGTTATAAGAATTAAACTATTGTATGTGAAGTATAGAGCACACAACACAATAAATGTCTGCTCCTGTTTTCTTCAAATTGCCTCTCAGAATGAATCCTTCATCTTTATTAAAATGACCACCATCACCAGGGGAAGAAAGGGAGTAGGGGCTCCAGAGAAGAATGACAATATCATGATTCTCATAAGATATAAGAAAAATCTAAAGTTCAGACCCCCTGTAAGTATATCAATCTTTTTTTAAAAAATAAATCTTTATTGTTCAGATTATTACAGTTGTTCCTCTTTTTCCCCCCCCATAGCTCCCCTCCACCTGGTTCCCACCCTACCCTCTGCCCTTACCACCCCCCACTGTCCTCATCCATAGGTGTAAGATTTTTATCCAGTCTCTTCCAGCACCCTCCACACCCCCTTCCCTCCAAGAATTGTCAGTCCACTCTCTTTCTATGCCCCTGATTCTATTATATTCACCAGTTTTGTCATTTAATGTTTGGCTTCCTAGTTCTCTGGTAGGCTTTTGTTACCTTCTCCTATTGGAATGATTATTAAGGTCCTCCCAGCCACTATATTTGTATTTGAGGAACCAGTACCATTGTTTTTTCCTTCATGAAAGCTTCCCCAGTCTTTCCAACAGGAAGTAGTTTCTCTTTTCCCTAAACTTCCATAACATTATATCTGTGTCTTGTGTGGCACTTTTTGTGTGTCCTCTTAAGTATATGGTCATTTATATTAATGACATCTTCCCTGTTGGGTAAACCAGAGCATGGAAAGGTCAGGCTTTTAGATTTTAGTATGTCTCTTTGCACTTAACATGGTGCCTTGTATTTAGTAAGTGTTAAAGACCTGTTTAAATATTGGCTTAAAAAGTTTTATGAAATTTTATGGGATGAAGGTGAATGTCCTAGAGCAAAATTTATAGGTATGTTCAGATTGGAAGATTACTATCCAGTTCTTTACTACCAGAGTCATTGCCTTGAGGGCGCTTGGGACACTGCTCACACTGTGCTCTGTGAATAGAGCCCCCAGAGATCTATAAGGAAGTGTCCCTTTTTCCTACTCCAGCCTTTCATTGCTACAGGATTACATCTTTCACTATACACTTTCTCCAAAAAGTAGCTCAGAAGGGCAGCAAACCAATGATTAAGAGCAGAGACTCATGCCAGTCAGCTGGAGCTCTGCACCCTGCAGGTCTCCCCTCAAGAGAGCCTAATGTAGGGGCATAACCCCCAATGGCTGCTGTGGATCCCCCACAGCATTTGTGGCAAACCACACTTCTTTTAGACTCTCTCAGTCAATGGCCAAGGAGGTACTAACACTTGGCTGTTCGTGCATGATGAGGGGTTCTTCCAACTGGGACTCAGGGACTCCCCGCCCCTCAGCTTGGCCAAGACTCTCTCAGATCTGCACAGTCTGAGGCTCTTCCTCCCCAACCCTTACTGCCTTCTCTCCTTTACAGATATCACACCTGTATCTTGGTCTGAAGCTTTTCCCTGACCACCCCTCTTGCTTCTTCCTCTTTATCCTTCGTAGGTGTTTCTCCTAATAAATCTCATGTATGTCTAGTCTCACCTTGGTGTTTGCTTCTCAGAGGATCCTACGAATACAGGTTCAAATCCTGATTCCTTTATTTATAAGCTCAAGATATGAATTATATTTTCACCTCAGTTTTCTCATTTTCAAAAATAGAAAAAGAATAGCACCTGCTTCACATGGCTGTTGTGAGGATTAAATTAACTCCCATGTGTAAAGCACTTAGAGCAAGTACTCTGTATCTGTTAGCTATCATGAACTCTTCAGTCCTAACACTGAATAGGCACTCAATCAATGTATGGTGAATGTTAAATCCCTATTGGAGGTAAACACCATTATTATTTCAATTATCAATGGAAAATATTTCTGACTTTGTGTTATATGAATAATATGAATGCTTACTCACCTTGAAGGATATTGCTACATTCTTAATCTCCAGATTAAGAAATTATTCTAGGGTAGGCCTGGCTGGTGTGGCTCAGTTGGCTGAGAGACGTCCCATGCACTGAAAGGTTACTGGTTTGATTCCTGGTCAGGGCACATGCACAGGTTGTGGGCTCAAGCCCCAGTAGAGAGCATGCAAGAGGCAGCCAATGTGTTACTCTCAAATTGATGTCTCTCTCTCTCTCTCTCTCTCTCTCTCTCTCTCTCTCTCTCTCTCTCTCTCCCTCCCCCCTTCCTTTCTCTCTAAAATTCATATATTTTTTAATTGAAGAGTAGCTACATCTTTATTTAATTATTTTTAATATATTTTTATTGATTTCAGAGAGGGACAGAGATAGAAATAGCAATGATGAGAGGGAATCATTGGTAAGCTGCCTCCTGCCCACCTCACACTGGGGATTGAGCCCATAACCCAGTGTGCCCTTGACCGGAATCAAAACCCAGGACCCTTCAGTCCGCAGGCCAACGCTCTATTCACTGAGCCAAACCAGTTAAGGCTAAAAATATTTTTTAAAACAGAAATTATTCTAGGGTTATTTCCTGAGTTCCTAAGCATTCTATTCATATCTATACTAATAAAAGGGTAATATGCTAATTAGACTGAACATCTTCCGGACGACCTTCCAGATGTCCTTCAGGACATCCTTCCCGACAAAGCCATGTTGGCGGGGCCAAGGCAGAGGAGGTTAGAGATGATCAGGCCAGCAGGGGAGAGCAATTAGGGGGATCAGGCTGGCAGGCAGGTGAGCGGTTAGGAGCCAGAGGTCCTGAGGGGTCCCAGATTGGAGAAAGTGCAGGCCGAGCTGAGGGGACCCCCTTCTCGTGCACAAATTTCATGCACCGGGCCTCTAGTATATATATATATATTATATATATAATTTATTTTAATATATGAATATTAAAAGAAATTGCATTAAAGTCAAATCCTTTGCTTCTGCCTATATTCACTTGTTTTTCTGTATTCTTTGGTGAAAAAGAAGAATTTCTATCGTCCTGTTTATGACAGTTAGGAAAAATAAGTCTCCACGTATTCTCCTTTTCTCTAGACTAAACATTCCCAGTTCTCCTAATGCTTTCTTTTTGATCTTCATTTCCAAAGTATTTATCACTTGTGCTCTCCAGAGTTCTCCAGAGTTCCAAAAAATTGAGCCAGGCATTGAAGAAACATCTCCAAGGAGACTTAAGTGATTGCAGATAGAAGCAACAAGAACTTTGCCTGTCTTCCCTGAAGGCCTGTGATTAATAAAATCCAAAGAAGGCAGTTTCTTCCTTTAATTTATATCCACTTTATTTGGGGGCAAGCAATAGATTAATAAGGATTTAAGTGGAAGTGACTATTACAGTATCTGGATATACTAGTAGTTAATGTGAAAGAAATTCAGTATGAAGAGTTTCTATTTTTAATTGTAGCAAAGTGCATTTGTTTACCATTGTTAAACAGCTAGTTGGGAAAGCTTAATATTAATTAAGTCACATGTCATTTACTGGTAACCACATAACTAAGAAAAATTTTCAGGGGTCAGAACTTAAATTAAAATATTCTCTAAAGCATCCTTTATGAGAGTTAAACTATTTTATGGTACTAACATGAAAGCTCTGATTAGAATATTTTGTTTCGGATCCTGCTTTTAAGTGAAGCTACCTTTTGTGTTATTTATTGGTCTTTATAAACCAGGCCTGCTTTAATTTATCCTCCATATGCTAGTAGTGAATGTAAAGTACATTTTCACAGCAACCAAATTTCTGATTGGGAGCTTTCGTAAGCAGAATAGTAACAGATAGTCTGTGTAGACTGATAACATAGTGCGTGTAGCCTTGGTCAGTAGTTCAGCCACATGCTGGCTGTTGTGACATGCAGTCTAGGTCACAAGCCACCAGGTTCACAGCACAATGCTTGGCGCTGTGTCAATCACACCAATCAGTGGAAACAAAGTGGGGAAGCTTGAATTTCACCTATAGAACAGTGGAGAAAAATGCCTAGCCTCTAGGCATTTCCCCCTTTTTTTGACCTCAGGATTATCCAGATACTTCCCAGCATACTAAACTCAGTTAGTCAGGCTTCATTCAGATTCAAAAGCTTTGCTTTATCTCTAAATAAAATAAAGGAGAGACAACCACTCAGGGAGGGAAATCAGAGATTTAGAACACCCTGGGATATGACAACAGAGTGTAGCAGGGGACAGGAAGGCTACAAGACAATGAGTCTTCAAGTTCCCTGAAAAGAACGGAGCTGTGCTTTTCAAAGCTTGACACCTGAAACCAACAGGAGATTGAGAGAGAAAATTAGTTTGGCATTCTGAGGCCCCACCGCTAAAAACAAACAAACAAAAAGCTAAAAGGTACACATGCTCAGGAAAAAAACAATAGAAACTAAAACTAATATATATATATATATATATAAAATTTAAACTCCCCCACCAAGAATCCCCCAGCTGTACTAGATTTCCCTCATTAGATGAGGTTCTGGAAGACAATCAAGAAATCAGAAATGTAAATACCAAAGGAAAGAATAAAATCTCCTTGGTTAAGTTTAGGCTCATTAGTCCAACATGGTTTCACATATTTGAAAATCATGCTGAAGTCACTTTGGAATGTCTACAGCCAATCATTTTTCCCACTTAGGAGCAAAGCTGGGAATAGGAATAAGAATGCAAAACAATAAAAAGTCATTAATAAGGTAGCCCCGGAGTCATAGGATTTCACAAGAAGCTATTAAATCAGAGAATCACTTTCCCATCCATTCCTTTCACATGAGGGACTAGATTCTAACTCTGTATCATTGCTCTTTCTGCCATCCTTCCTTTTCTTTTCTGGGATTTCACAGAATTCAAATTCAGGGGTGGTGTAGGCACGAAGGCTTCTGGGCTGTGTGTGTCCTCACGTGTGTCTGTGTCTTAATCTCTTTTTCTTATTAGGACACCAGTCCTATTGGCTTAGGGCCAATCCACATGGCTTCTTTTTACCTGAATCACCTCTTTAAAGGTCCCATCTCCAAATATAGTCAGTCACCTTTGGAGGTACTGGACATTAGAACATCAACAAATGAATTTGGGGGACACAATTCAGCCCATAACAGTTTGCAAGGTACCTTTTGGTTCTAGAGTGCTCTGATTTTTCTCTCTCAAGTACCGACTTTACATCAACTTATCTTCCCAGTTCTAATGTGGAGAGAGTCAGCCTGCTGTTTTTATAAAAGACTGCAAGGAACTGAGGTTGTCCTTTCAGGTGGCCCATAGTCTTAGTTCATTTAAGTCAGTGGTCGGCAAACTGCGGCTCGCGAGCCACATGTGGCTCTTTGGCCCCTTGAGTGTGGCTCTTCCACAAAATACCACGGCCTGGGCAAGTCTATTTTGAAGAAGTGGCATTAGAAGAAGTTTAAGTTTAAAAAATTTGGCTTTCAAAAGAAATTTCAATCATTGTACTGTTGATATTTGGCTCTGTTGACTAATGAGTTTGCCGACCACTGATTTAAGTTAAAGCTACTCTGTAAGGCAGGGGAACACTCGCAGAGAGTAGGTGGGTAAACCTGAATTTTCTGTTACCTTTCCTAATGATGGGACCATTGAGCCTGGGCTTATTAGAAACTCTTAGGAACTTGGCAACAAAGAGAATTTTCCAGAATTACTTTTTTAAGGACTCCCTACTTTCTCTGCCTTCAGGTGTTATATTCTATCAGATTGTAAGAAAGGAAATTGTGCTTGGGCTCTTTTAAGTCATTTTTTGAATTGTTTTATATTCTCATAAGGATTCAGGAGAAAGTAAGGAAGATAGGAGTTCAGCCACTCCCAACGAGGCTTTGTAGAAAATGAAATGTTGTTCAAGATACTATGGAGTTTCAAGGTTCTTGTTGTTTTGTTTCTTTAGGGAAGATATCCACTGTTCAAGTGACTTCGGGTGACAAAGTGATCTGCCCTTCCGTCTCTACCTGTACTGTTCCCGCTGCTACTTGAAGCTCTGTCTGGTGTCTTTGGTTCTAACTCCTTAACATGAAGAATGAGTGGATCGGCCAGTCATCAGTCAGCACACATGCCTCTGTGGGACAGAGCTCTTCCGGCAGACCACCCATTGGTCATTGTTTAGCCTGGAGATGGCTGACTCCTGTCAGTTTTCTGTCTCTGGTCCTATCAACCTGCCAAGAAGACCACGTGGTTCTAAGTAAGGCAATTGATGACCAAGGACTTCCTAGTTAGCCTAAGATTTCACAAAAGTAGAAAATACAGCTAGTAGGAACCTCACTATGTATTCCCAGTATATCTCACCTCTTTCTTTCCAAGAAGCAAAAGAGTAGTTTATCTTCATGCCTTCACTTTCTCACCTTCCCTCCCTGTTGTCCTGACCCTTGAAATTCCTGCACTCTGACTTCTGAGCTCACCTTTTTCTTAACTCCCAAGTTTCATATCCATTTGTCATTTTCTCCTCCAACTTGCTGCACCATATAAAATCATTTATTGGCCTACCCTCTTTGCAAAGCCCCTCCCCTTGGCTTCAGCAAGCTTCAGGGAAAGCCTTGGAGTCAATGGACCTGGATATGAATCCTAATTCTCCCTACCACTCAACATCTATGTAGCATTTTTTGTGTTAATTTTATTCAGTTCAATAAATTTACTTTTGTACACCTATTATATTTGTGATGACTGAGTAATGGGGAGGAATTCTAGATAACATCACAGTTTGGACTTAGATAAATGAAGGAATCAATGTACAGATACTCAAAACTTACTTCTTATATCCAATTAGATGCTAACATCTATTGACTTTACCTCTGTAATATCTCCCATGTTAAGGCTTCTTCTCCATCCCTATTACCCTGGAAGTAGCCAAAATAGTGCTCTTAATCAAACATGTTATAAGGCCATGACTATATTATTTCATTTGCATCTCTGCAAATTGCACACTGAAACAACAAGAATGAACTTTCAGCCTCCCTCTTCATTTATTACAGTTTAACTCCTGCCAGTTCTGTCATATTTTCATTGGAAATAGCTTCCAGGACAATTGATGCCCAGACTAGATCTTTGGATACATGAGATATGGCTATGTTTTCTCAGGTTGGGGGTCTAGCCCCAGCTTTTATCAAGATGTGTGGGAGGGGGGTGACACACACAAAGGCAGGGTCGCTGACAACAGAGATTTCAGGAAGAAAACAAGGAACGTTATGAGACTGCTCTCTTCTGTGTCCAAGGTTCTCTTCCAGTCATGAAAGGCTCACAGATGATGTTGGGGGCCCAACATAAGCAGTCAAGTGTCCCTGGAGGAGGGGAAAATTGCAATAGGAAATTCCAGTGAACAATGTATAGCCCTGCTGGTGTGGCTCAGTGGTTGAGCATCGACCTATGAACCAGAAGGTCCGATTCAATTCCGGTCAGGGCACATGCCCAGGCTGTGGGCTCGATCCCCAATGGGGGGGTCGTGCAGGAGGCAGCTTATCAATGATTCTCTCTCATCATTGATGTTTCTATCTTTCTCTCCCTCTCCCTTCTTCTCTGAAATCAGTAAAAACTTTTAAGACAAACAAACAAAAAAAACAATGTATAGAAGGCCAAGCAAGATGAAACTGGTGTACTAGGTACTGGCTGAGGCCACCAGGATAATTAAATACCCAAAGAAGAACTTGGCAAGAGGTGGGATTAGATAGATGACCAGGTAGAAGCTCGGAACAAATGTCAAAGCTAAAGCCCAGACTGTGACTATAAGCATAAGCCCTAAGATGGAGTCATGATGCATAGACTGTAATTTCCATAATGCTCATTGTCCAAGGCCAGTTTGACACTCACTTGGGGAAGCTGTGTCATCTTTCTTGGGCTCCAGAATCCACATCCTTAAGATAAAGATGGTAAAAGTGCCCAGCTCAAGGACTGATGTGAAGATAAAAGGAGTGCTCAGGCCACACTCAATTCCAGACCAAATTATTGTAAGGGCATTTAAGGGTATAAGACAGCAGGTAGGAATCTGGTTCATCACCAAATCCTGAGTTACACACTAGATTTGTAGGTTTGGGGTTTAATGTTGCTTAAAGGTAGGTCTGGGAACCAGTGTGAGCTGAGCCTACTATTGTGGGCATCAGTGGGCTCCAGGTTTGGGGAGGGATTATCTGGGTATGCAATTTGGGCCTTATAGACTTTCCCCTCAAATTGTGAAATAAAACTGGGAATGGGGCAGCATAACGTATAAGAAACTTGAAAATGGCCTACCCAGAATAATTTGAGAGACATGGTAACCACATCATCTCCAAGTACCTCTGCTGTCCCAACCTGCAGAACTCCTGCCTGGGATTCCAACTGCTGGGTCTCCTGATTAGGCAACCAAAAAAAAGAGCCTCCTCTCTGGATGGTGATCATTACAACACATCTCTTAGCAGCAGGCAGAGAGGTGCGGGGTGCTGGAGTAGACACAATGCTTTGCTCTGTTCTCCTCCCTTTATCGTGACATTGATTTATATAAAGTTATGGAGATGATCTCTATGCGAATAGCACATGAAACCAGGTTTCCTGGTGTAAATAAAATCACTGAAGTTGTGTGTTTATGTCAGAGTTACTCTGGTCAGCATTCACATATGGTCCAGACACTCTCTCCCTGGTATCGCCTCATAATTATAACTACAGACAACAGATTCTTCTAGTAAATGCCACCATGTTTAGCTTTTCCATTTCCTGCTGCTGTCAACATTTGAACATTCAAGCAACAGGGGATAAATACAAAATATATCCATACCTACCTGAACCAGTCTTCCTATACCATTAGAGTTTGAAACAGCTAGTGGGCAGGCCTAATGAAGAATTGGTACACGCAAGCCCAGCTTTACCAAGCCAGGGTGGAGCAAAGCTTGGTTATGGCTTTCAAGGGAACAGGAAAAGGAGGCTGGGCAAGAAAAGGTGATTGCAGTGTCCTTGAGGAAACTATTGGCACCAAGGTGGTCAATGTCTGATCTAGTTCATTAGCACCGACTGTTATATCAAAAAATGAAAACAAAAACAAAAAGCAAACAAACCCATGTCTGACGAATAATTTTATAAGACCCCTTCTTACAAAATTACAGAAAAGGGGCATAGGTCAGGGAACTGAGTGGAAGTCTAGAAGGGCAGAAAGAGAAAGGTTGGCCTGCTCCGGAGGACATTTGCAGGTGGAAGGGAAAGACTATAAAATATGTTGCTTTGTTAGAGAAAAGGACAGAGACTTACATTTGCTGGCCTTGTTTTAGGTTTATGCTTTGCCCCTCCCTTTCCCGTTTCCGTGAACTGCCTCCTCCCTAGAGGGGCCATCATACTAGAAAACTCCATCCACTGACTCCTTCCCTTGGAAACACACCCATTTGAAAAGTTCCACCCTGCCTAAAAATTCTAAATCCTGCCTTAATCCACTTCTGATTTAAAATATTGCAGAAAAAGGTAATCAGCTAGAAGGTAATTTTTGAATGGAGGACAACTCCCTTACCTCTCAGCACAGTCCAGTCCAGGTACTGACAGGCTACCGAGAGCATGGGATGAAGTAGCAGCCATTGGTGGGAAATGGTAGGGGCTGTCACTGCCAAGTAGCCCCCTAAAGAGTGCAGTGAGCATGTTACCACTGCTACTTCAGAGCTACAAGGTGGTTTTGGGAATCAAGAGGGCTAAGAAGAGGGGTTCTGACTTAGTAGCATGTGCATGAAGCTCCCTGGGAGTTTCCAGAACTAGCTAGCTGGGAAGGATTGGATGTGCTCTCATAGTGTACAATTTGTGGTGAAGCCAAAGAGGACAGCATTTGCTCTTCCTAGTATATTACAGGAAAGTATGTTAATGTAAATCTTGTGATCACAGCGTGATGACACGTTGCTGTAAGTTATACCTGAAAGTCAATCTCAGCCTTTATAAACACATGTTGGGTAGAAACATCATTCTACGGACTTACCATACATTTATCTTTGGTTTGATTTTGCTTTAATCCCCAGTATGAGGTAGGGCTTGAGTTTATCAAATATTCATTTCTCCCTCAGTTCTCATTGTGGTCGATCAGCAAGAGGGCAGGTCAGCTAGAGTTGGGATTGAGTCACAGTAACAGGATCTTCTTAGAGAATCAGCCTTTCAGAGGGCAATTCTCCCCCCTCCCAGGCCCCTTTAATTTATACTCTACCAGGCTGCAAAATCCTGACCTCTTAGTGTAATGCTCTAATCAGATAAGCTAACCACAAAACCTCCTTTATTTTCAAGACCACTGCTCCATTAAAGGCCCAGCTATATTTGAGCCATCTCAGGATACGAGGCAGCCTTCAACAGTTACAGGGACTGGCAGACTGTCATCATAAGTGCAGGTTGCCAACCTTCTCAGGTTACTGTGAATGATGATGGGTAAAGTCTGCTTTGAATTTGTTGGGAAAGGGGGAGACTTACACTGTGTTTGGTTCAGGCCATTCGTTTTAAGGGATTTGGTTCTCAGATTTCCTGAAATCATAATCTTTGCCCATTTTCACAGTCACTAGACTATCAAATCCTATATATTCAAAATAAAGTATTAGAAAAAGACGGGAATTAAACATTTATAAGTTAAAGTGGTCGTGCAAATGTTATTTAGTACCCTGTAAGACAGTATTCAGAATTAATCTCTGGCCACCAGAAGCTAACTGCAATATGGAGACTGCTTTTCCGTGTTTCTAGATATGGCATAGGCTTGCAGATCCTTTCTTTTTGGAGATTAAAGAAAATATACCTGTTCTGCCACATCTAAAATGAAACGTAAAAGATGGGGAGTGGTTCTTGTCTTTGGTCTGCACATCTAGTCTGGGAGCAGTCTTATTCATCAAAATAAGCTTTAGTTTTATGATGTGCTTACATATCATTGTCTAATCCATCTTTCTTAGATATACTGGTGTATTGATTCTAAAGTTTTCCCCCAAGTAGGCCTCTAAAAGGGACAGTGAAAAATTAGGGACTGGCTCCACCTGGTGCCTAACTAAGGAAATTGCACCTGCATGTATCAGGGCCCTCTATCAATGATAGAGAGCCCTCTAATGCATGGAAACCGTAAAACTAGGATTAAATGCCGATTACTAATTAAATACTCATTGAAAATAGTAAAACTACAAAATATTAAACCTACAGAAAAAAGTGGCCAATTATGCCTTTTTTACGAGCCAAGCATTGTGAAACGACTGTGTGGGTATTTTTGTTTTGCTTATCTATCGCTGTGGAAGAAATCATCCCCAAACGTAGTGGCTTAAAATAATAATCGTTTATAGTCTCCGTTTATTGTCACAGTTTCTGTGAGCCAGGAATGTGAGTGCAGCTAAGTTGGGTGGTTTTGACTGGAGGTTTCTCATGAGGATGCAGTTAGGTGGTGACTGGGGCATGGCAAAGCGTTGTTGGCTCATGTGTCTGGAGGCAGACCTGATAAGACTGGATGAGCTGGGGTAGGCACATCTGCACCACTTACTGTCTCTGTGTGGTCTGTCTGTGACATTTTCCAGCATAGCCATGCTATGTGAGTTTCAAGCATGTTGGCTCAGAGCTTCCACGTTGGTATCCCAAAGAAAAGAGCCACATGGAAGCTGCATTGCTTTCTATGACCTAACCCCAGAAGCCATGCAGTATGACCCACTGAGTTCTAGTGGGAGAGGCAGCTACAGAGACCCATTCAGGTTCAAGAGGAGGGAACATAACCCCCACAGGGGGTGGAGTATATATTTGTGTGGCCATATTTATAAAAATACAATCAAGCACAATTGTTTTATTTAATTCTCCCCAAAATTATATAAGGTTGCAACTATCATTAACCCAATTTTACAGTTAAGGGAAAGAGGTTGAGAGGCCTTAAAATTTTGCTTCCTATGTCCTTTCAGCATCATACTAGAGCTTAGTCTAATAAGCCATCTGCTGTGTTATCTGTACATGGTCTTTAGTCTCAGTGCTTTTGACACTTCTGACCAGGTAATTATTTGTTGTGGGAGCTGACCTGTGAATTGTAAGCCGTTTGGTACTATCACTGGCCTCTACCCCTCAGATGCCACTAGCATTCCTTCCTCTCCTCAGTTGTGATAACCCCAAATGCCTCCATACATTGTCAGATATGTCGGGGGTGAGAAAGGAGGGAGGGCAAATTTTCCCCAGTTGAGAATCACTGTTTTAGGGGAAAGTAAATTTGATTGTTTACTATTAAGGCCAGACTCCGTAAAGTTAATGTTAATTTGTAAAAGATCAATATGTTGCAATTTATTTCTGTCCAGTAGAAAATAGAGATCTTATAGATTATGGTTTTATTGTTTTAAAGGACATCAATTAGTTTCAATTTAACTTACAATCTTATTGCAGCACTCTTTTTTGTCTATATTATAACAAGTCTTCCTCTCATTCATTGGACAATCATTGTCATCATGCTGGTTCCCTCATTAATGAAATAAACCTTTGCCTCACACACACACACACACACACACACACACACACACACACATACACACACACACCAGCTTCTTGGTAGAAAGCAGAGAACAAATTATTCCCAAAGGGTAGTCATAGAGAGGTACTACTCAGATCTCCCTTCAAGAAGGAACTTGCAATAGCTAAAGCAATATTGAGAAAGAAGAACAAAGCTGCAGGACCGCACTTCTGATTTCAAACTATATTACAAAGCTATAATAATCAAACCAGTATATTAGCATAAAAAACTGACCCAGAACAATGGAATGTAATTGAGAGCCCAGAAATAAATCCACGCATATATGGTTGGTTAACTTATGAAAAAAGAGCCAAGAATATATGAGGAAAGGACAGCCTCACCCTCTCCAATAAATGGTGTTGGGAAAACTCGACAGCCACATGCAAAAGAATAAAACTGGATCACCGTCTTACACCATACATAAACATTAACATAAATAGATAAAAGATTTGAATGGAAGACCTCATAAAACTTCTCAAAGAAAACAGGCAACAAGCTCTTTGTCATTAGTCTTGGAAAGGTTTTTATGGGTTTGACACTAAAAGCAAAGGCAACAAAAGCCAAAATAAACAAGTGGGACTACATGGAATTAAAAAGCTGTTGCAGGCCGAGACCCGTTTGACTCAGTGGATAGAGCGTCGGCCTGCAGACTCAAGGGTCCCGGGTTCGATTTCGGTCAAGGGCATGTACCTTGGTTGCGGGCACATCCCCAGTAGGGGGTGTGCAGGAGGCAGCTGATCGATGTTTCTCTCTCATCGATGTTTCTAGCTCTCTATCCCTCTCTCTTCCTCTCTGTAAAAAACAAACAAACAAACAAAAAAACAAAATAAAAAGCTGTTGCATAGCAAAGAAAACCATCAGCCAAATGTTAAGAAAACCTAACAAATGGGAGAGAATATTTGCTAACTTTATACCTGATAAGGGGTTAATATCTGTTGGGGAGCACACGAGACTTGGTTGGAAAGTTTGTAAGGAGGACATTCTGAGAAAAGGGAAGTGTGTGGAAGGCCGCCTGCCCTGTTTATCAGAATTCCAACTTAGGGGAGTGCAGAAGGCAGTGTCCCTAATTATTCCTTGACCTTTCCAAATAAGTCTGTGCACGAGCAGACCCTCGGGCATTTACTGGAATCCTTATGCTTAATCTTTTGGGTGTCCTTGCTTAAAGGACATTACAAACACATGTGTCCTCCCAATATTACTTACCCTGCTGATTGTATGTAAAAGATAAACTTTATCTCAAACTGCGACAATAAAAGCTTAATGAGGCAGGCAATCGAGGCTGTCCAGTTTCTTTAGCCAGGCAGCCCCTTAGCCCTCTCTTTCACAGCAAACAGTTGTGTCGGAGTAATCCATTCATCCGTCACTGGTCAGCCCCAGCAAATATTCAAAATATATAAATTATTCTTACAAACTCAATAGCAAAAACCCCCAAACAATCTAATTTTTTAAATGGCCAGGGGACTTGAATAGACATTTTTCCAAAGAATACATACAGATGGCCAATAGACATATAAAAAGTTCCCCACCATTACTAATCATCAGGGAAATGCAAATCAAAACCACAATGAGATATCACCTCACACCTGTCAGCTTGACTATTATCACAAAGACAAGAAATAAGTATTGGCAAGGATGTGGAAAATAGTGATCTCTTATACACTGTTGGTGGGATTGTAAATTTGTGCAGACACTATGGAAAAAGTACAGAAGTTCCTCAAAAAATTAAAAATAGAATTACCATATGATTCAGCAACTTCACTCTGAGTATTTATCTAAAGAAATAAAAACACTAACTCGAAAAGATATATGCACCCCTATGTTCATTGTAGCATTATATACAACTAGAGGTCCAGTGCATGACATTCGTGCACTGGGGGGGAGAGGGGGTGGTCCCCTAAGCCTGACCTGTGCAGTCTCACAGTCTGGGACCCTAAGCGCCTGCCAGCTTAGGCCTGATCCCCCAAGGGTCCTTAGCGCTGCCTCAGAGGCAGGAGAGGCTCCCGCCACCACGCCAGCCGTGAGCCCACCTTTTGGCTGAGCGGCACTCTCCTTGTGGGAGCGCACTGACCACCAGGGGGAAGCTCCAGCATTTAGCATCTGCCCCCTGGTGGTCAGTGTGAGTCATAACAACTGGTCATTCCACCCTTTGGTTGATTGGCATATTAGGGTTTTATTATATAAGATAGCCAAGACAGTGTCCACTGATGAATAAATGGATAAAGAAAATGTAGTAATATATACAATGAAATAAATATGGACAGCCATAAAAAAGAAGGAAATCTTGCCATTTGAAACAGAGTTGGGGGCCTTATGCTAAGTAAAATAAGTGAGAAAAAGACAAATGCCATGTGATCTCACTTGTATGTGAAATCTTAAAAAACAAACAAACACCACAGCTCATAGATACAGAGAACACACTAATGGTTGCAAATTGAATGAAGGTGGTAGAAAGGAACAAAATGTCTTTAATATTTACTTTCTGTATTTCTTCCAGGAAAATAGAATCATTAGAACCTGCTTCATAATTAATAATTTATTGGTGGGTGGATATTGAGGGTATGAAAATATTCTATTTCTTGTCACTTTTTTTACTTACACTTTCAGCATCCATTGATGATTTTCTAAATCCATCACTGAGACTACCTTTATTTTTTATTAAATTTTTGGGGGTGACATTGGTCAGCATGAACATATTGGTTTCAGGTGTGGGTTTCTGTTACAAGATCTGTATATTGCACCTGTGCCCACCACCTAAGGTCATCTTTTCCTGTCACCATACATTAGGCCCTCCTTCTCCCCCAACCCTTTTCCTCTGGCAACTACCACACTGCTGTCTGTGTTCATAAGTTTCAGTTTTATATCCCACATATGGGTGAAATCATATGGTTCTTAGCTTTTCCTGACTGACTTATTTCACTGAGCATAATATTCTCAAGGTCCATCCATGTTGTTGCAAATGGTGCTATGTCATCCTTTCTATGGCTGAATAGTATTCCATTGTGTATATGTACCACATCTCCTTTATCCAGTCCCCTGTCACAAGGCACTTTGGTTGTTTCCATGTCCTGTCCACCATGAATAATGCTGCAATGAACATAGGGATGCATATATCTTTGTGAATAAATGATTTTGAGATTTTCAGGGATATAGTCAGGAGAGGGGTTGCTGGGTCATATGGTAGCTCTATTCTTAATTTTTTGAGAAATCACCATGCTACTTTCCATAATGGTTGTACCAGTCTACATTCCCACCAGCAGTGAATGAGGGTTCCCTTTTTCCCCACAAGCTCTCCAACACTTGTTATTGCTTGTCTTGTTGATAATGGCCACTCTAACAGGGGTGAGGTGGTATCTCCTTGTAGTTTTGATTTGCATTTCCCTATTTTCTAGTGAGGTTGAACATCTTTTCATATATCTATTGGCTGTTCGTATGTCTTCTTGGGAGAGGTGTATTTTTAGGTCCTCTGCCCACTTTTTGAATGTTAAGTTTTATGAGTTCTTTATATATTTTGGAAATTAAATCTTTGTCAGAGTTACTGTTTGCAAATATCATCTCCCATCTGGTTGGCTGCCTCTTTGTTTTGTTGTCAGTTTCTTCTGCTGGGAAGAAGCTTTTTAGTTTGATATAGTCCCATTCATTTATTTTTGCCTTTATTTCCCTTGCCTTTGGGGTCAAGTTCATAAAATGTTCTCTACAACCAAAGTCCATAAGTTTGGTACCTATATTTTCTTCTATGTAACTTATTGTTTCATGTCTTAAATTTATGTCTTTGATCCATTTTGAATTAATTTTTGTACAAGGGGACAAACTGTAATCCAATTTCATTCATTTGCATGTGGCTTTTCAGTTTTCCCAGCACCATTTATTGAAGAGACTATCTTTACTCCATTGAGTGTTTCTGGATCCTTTGTCGAAAAATTTCTTTCCATATACATGTGGTTTTATAGCTGGGCTCTCTATTCTGTTCCATTGATCTTTGTGTCTGTTTCTCTGCCAATACCATGTTGTTTTGATTCTCAGCTCTGTAGTATAATTTGAAAGTCAGGTAGCATGATACCTTCAGCTTCGTTCTTTTTTTCTCAGGATTGCTTAGGCTATTTGGGGTCTTATGGTTCCATATAAATCTGATGATTTCTTGTTCTATTTCTTTAAAAAATGACATTGGGATTTGGATGTGGATTGCATTAAATTTGTATATTGCCTTGGGTAATATGGTCATTTTAACTATGTTGATTCTTCCAATCCATGAATACAGGATATTTTTCCATTTTGTTGTGTCTTTTTCAATCTCTTTTAATAATGCTTTGTAATTTTTCAGTATATAGGTCTTTCACATTCTTTGTTAAATGTATTCCTATGTATTTTATTCTTTTGGTTACAATTGCAAAAGGAATTATGGGTTTTTAAAATTCCTTTTTCTGAAGTTTGGTTGCTAGTATACAGGAAGGCAATGGGTTTTTGCACATTGATTTTGTATCCTGAAACTTGACTGTATTTGTTTATTGTTTCTAATAGTTTTTTGGAGGAGTTTTTAGGGTTTTCTATGTACAGAATCATGTCATCTGCAAAAAGTGACAGTTTCACTTCTTCCTCCCCTATTTGGATGCCTTTTATTTCTTTCCCTTGCCTTATTGCTCTAGCTAGGACTTCCAGAACTATCTATACTAATAAAAGGGTAATATGCTAATTAGGGCAGATGTCTTCCAGACGTCCATCCGGACAAAGCCACAGTGGATGTGAGGCCCAGGGCTCACAGCAGCCATGGGCTCATGGCAGCCATGGGCTCAGGCAGCCATGATCCCCGGTGGCTGCGAGGCCCGGGGCTCAGGCCTCGCAGCTGCCATGGCCGGCAGTGGGAGCAGCAGCAGGGTGATGGGGGCAGCACCTTTCCCTGATCAGCCTGGTCGCCTCCTGCAGAGGGAGGCCAGACTGCAGCTTAGGTCCACTCCCCATGGCCATCAGTAGGACATCCCCTGAGGGCTCCTGGACTGTGAGAGGGGGCAGGCCAGGCTGAGGGACCCCCCCACCCCCTGCCCTAGTGCACAGATTTTCATGCACCGGGCCTCTAGTGTTGAATAATAGTGGCAAGAGTGGACATCCTTGTCTTGTTCCTGATTTTAGAGGAAAAGCTTTCAATTTTTCACCATCGAGTATGATATTAGCTGAGGATTTATTATAGGTGGCCTTTATTATGTTGAGGTACTTTCCTTCTATTCATATTTTATTGAGTGTTTTAATCATAAATGGATATTGTATCTTGTCAAGTGCTTTTTCTGCATCTATTGATGAGATCATATGATTTTTATCCTTTCTTTTGTTAATGTGGTGTATTACATTGATTGATTTGCATATGTTGAACCATCCTTGTGCCCCTGGAATAAACCCCACTTGGTCGTGATGTATTATTTTATTTATTTATTTATTTTTGATGTACTGTTGTATTCGATCTGTATTTGTTTAGGACTTTTGCATCTGTATTCATCAGAGATATTGGTCTGTAGATTTTTTGTGTGTGTTATCTTTGCCAGGTTTTGGTATTAGGGTTATATTGTCCTCATAAAATATGTTAGGGAGTCTGATCTTTTCTTCAATTTTTTGGAAGAGTTTGAGAAGGATAGGTTTTAAATCTTCTTTGAATGTTTGGTAGAATTCACTGGTGAAGGCATCTGATCCTGGACTTTTATTTTTGGGGAGTTTTTTATGATTGTTTTAATTTCCTCACTGTTGACCAGTCTATTTAGATTTTCCAATTCTTCATGATTTAGTTTAGGAAGGTTATATATTTCTAGGAACTTACCCATTTCTTCTAAGTTATTGAATTTGGTGGCATATAGTCTTTTATAATATTCTAGTATGATCCTTTGTACAACTGTGATGTTGGTGTTGACTTCTCCTCTCTCATTTCTGATTTTGTTTATATAGGTCTGTTCCCTTTTTTCCTTAGTGAGTCTAGCCAGGGGTTTGTCAATTTTATTAATCTTTTCAAAGAATCAGCTTTTTGTTTTATGAATTTTTGTATAGACTTTTTGTTCTCAAGTTCATTCAATTCTCTAATTTTGATTATCTCCTTTCTTCTGCTGCTATTGCTTTTGTTCTTCTTTTTCTAGTTCCTTAAGATATGATGCTAGGTTGTTTACTTGGTATTTCTCTTGTTGCTTAAGATAGGTCTGTAATGATATAAATTTCCCTCTTATTACTGCTTTTACTGCATCCCAGAAGTTTTGATATGTTGTATTGTCATTCTAATTTGTCTCTCTATATCTTTTTTAAAATATATTTTTATTGATTTCAGAGAGGAAGGGAGAGGGAGATAGAGATAGAAACATCACTGATGAGAGAGAATCATTGATTAGCTGCCTTCTGCATGCCCCACACTCGGGATAAAGCTCGCAACCCAGGCATGTGCCCGAACCAGGAACCAACTGTGACCTCCTGGTTCATAGGTCAATGCTCAACCACTGAGCCACCACAGCTGGGCTATCTCTCTCTCTATTTTTTATCTCATCTTTTATTTCTTCTTTGACCCAGTCATTTTTAGTGGTATGTTGTTTAGTCTCCTCATATTTGCAGTTTGTTTCTAATTTCAAGTTGTCATAGTTAGAGAATATGCTTAGTATAATTTCAATCTTCTTGAATTTGTTGCTAGTCCTATGACCCAACATATGTGCACTGGAGAAGAATATATAATCTGATGTTCTGAGATGAAAGGTTCTGTAAATCAATTATGTTCGTGTGGTCTAGTATTTCAATATTTCTTTATTGATTTTCTGTTTGGTTGATTTGCCTAGAGCTGTCAGTGAAATATTAAGGTTGCCAGCTATGATTCTGTTTTGAAGTTTGAAGATAAACCAATAGAATGTATCTAAGCTGAAAAAACTAAAGACTGGGAAAAGTGAAGAATATCAGAGAGCTATGAGATCACCAAGGAATGGTTTAATATATGTGTACATGTAGTCTCAGAATAAGAGATGAGAGAAAAAATATTTGAGAAAAAATATGATACTATCCCAAAATTTGGTGAAAGGCATGATTTTACTCATCTAGCAAGTTCAATTGAACTCTAAGAAGAAAATAAACAAACAAAATCAAAACTATTTCTGGGCATATCACAGTCCATCTTCAGGAAACCATAGTTTAAAAGAAACTCTTGAAAGCAACCACAGATTAACCACATATTAATTTATAACATGCAGTGGAATGATATAGATTAACAATGATTTCTTCTCAGAAACAATGGAAACAAGAAGTCAATGGAATGACATCTCTAAAATGCAGTGAAAATAACATTCAAGAATGACGACAAATTAAGACATTTTCAGATAGATGAAAACTAAGAGGATTTTTATCATCAGACTTTCAGTGCAAAAGAAATGCAAAATAAATTCTTTAGGTGGAGAAATGATGATAGTTAGGACACTTAAATCTTCAGAAGAGAATGAAATACCAAAAATGATAAATGTGTGGCTAAGTATAAAATATCATTGTCTTCCTCCTAATTATTTTAGAAATATGGAAGAAGCTGTTTAAAGCAAAATTGATAACATTTTTATGGGATTTAAAATATTTTAGGTAAAATATATGACAACTAAAAAAACAAAAGGAAGAGTTTTAAATATATATTTTTTGAAAGACTATTATACTTTATGTGAAATGATCCAATATTAAATTTAAATAGACTGTGAAAGATTAAGGATGCATATTGTGACCCCTAGAGCAACCACTTGAAACAATGCAAAAAGATATAACTAAAAAGCCAAAACCCATTAAAAGGTAATTCTCAAAAAGTTTAAATTACATTAAAAAAATTAAGAACATAGGAACAGAAAATCAAAGAAAAAACACAAAAAACAGATAGGACCAACTGAAAACAACTAGTAAAATACTTGGTTTAAATTCATTTATATCAATAATTGGATGAAATGTAATTAGACTACACACTCCAATTATAAGTTTGAAATTCTCAGAACTGATAAAGGAGCAAGACCCAACATAGTCTCTCCACAAGAGATGAACTTTAATTATAAAAATACAAGTGGGTTGAAAGTAAATAATAGTAAAAGATATATCATGTAAACAAGAAACCTAAGAAGGTTGGAGTGGCTATATTAACAGGAGATATAATAGATGCCAAGACAAAGAGTCTTGCCAGAGATTAGCTGAGCTGTATGAAAACAATAAAAGGATAAATACACAAAAGGACTTAAGAATCATACATAGGCACATAAGGTATATGCCTAATAAAAGACATTCAAAATACACTAGATGAAAAAGTAACATAAAATTAAAAAGAGAAAGAAAGAAATCCACAATGATAATTGGCTTTTTCTCTTAGCAATTAATAGAAAAAATAGACAAAAGATCTAAATAACACTATCAATCTCCTTTATCTAATTGATATTTATAGAACATTACACCAAAAGATTGCAGAATCAACATTCTTTACAAGTGCATATAGCATGTTCACTAAGGTAAGCCATTTGCCAGACCATAAAACAAGTCTTATTAGTACACTTAAAATGATTGAAATAATAAACTATGTTTTCCTGAACATGGAAATAAATTAGAAACCAATAACAATAAGATATATAGGGTAACAAACCTCAAATATTTAGAAATGAAAGAAACACAATAATCCATGGGCCAAAGAAAAAAATCACAAGACATATTAGGAAATATTTCAAACTGAATTATAATGAAAATACAGCATATCAAAATTTGTGAAATACAGCTAACAGTGCTTAGAGGAAAATGCATAGCTTTTAAAGGCCTAGATAAGGAAAGAATGAAGGAATAAAAGCAATCATGTAAGGCTCTACTAAAGAAAGAAGAGCAAAATAAATCCCAAGTAACTCTAGCAAGAAAATAATAAAGAGTAGAAAACCATGAAATAGAAAGCAGATAAATGATAGAAAATATTGACATATATAAAGGTTTTTTTTGTAAAGGATAACAAAATTTACACTCTCTAGTTAGACTGATCAAGAAAAAAAATGGAAGTATAAATATCAGAAAAAATGTTCAAATATAGATCTTATAGATATTATGAACAACTTTCTGATAATAAATTCAACAACTTACATGAGTAGACACATTTCCTGAACAATACAACTTACCAAAATGGACATAAAATAAAATAGAAAATTTTTTAGCCCTATATCTATTAAAGAAGTTGGATTTGTTTGCTCAGGTATAATCATACAATCAATCATCAGGGTCTGATGGTGTCACAGGTAAAAAAAAAAAAAAGGTATTAATTTACATAAATACTTATATAAACAAAAGAGGAGGAAACACTTCCCAACATGTTTTATGAGACCAGCATGACTGGATACTAAATCTGACAGGGACATTTCACGGAAAGAAAATTAAACCATTAGTTTTGTCAAGTTGGCCACCTAGTTTGGTTTTCTTTCCCCACTACCAACAGGCAGGCAGGTTGCCCTGAATTTGGGGGAGCAGGGGGAAAAGTGGGCTGGCTGGCTGGTGGGCTACAATCCAGACAGTGCAATCCAATCTGTCTTCAAGTTCTTGCAAGATCTGGACAGAAGCCAGAAATGGTTGAAGAAATATATGGAAGCTGACTTAGAAGATGAAATGGCTGATTAGCTAAGTAAACATTATTGCCAAAGACTTTGTGCATCTATGATTTGTGGAACTAGTACTTATAAGACAGTTCTTTAAGATTATGTTTAACATATGCTTTGATTTAAGAAAAGCCATGCATTTGGCACAAAACTTGATATTTAAATAAAATTTCCTGGGAAATTCCTGAGCTCAACAAGATAATCTAGGATCTGTTGAGAATTACTCTAAAGAAATACTTTGTGTTCCAACAGTGAAGCACATTATTTAGTACCTTAAAGATATTTTCTTAGACTACTTCATAGTTCTTAAATGCTTATTTCTGACAGACTCCGTCCTAGAACAGCTTACACTTAACATCATGCCAACAGGTACCAAAGGGACTTATCCAATCCCTCACTGTCATATCAAGCCAGAACACAGAAGAAAAGAACTAGATCTTCCATCCATATATACAAAGCTCCCCATCTGTCTCACTTCACATTGTTGAAGTCCCTGTGTGTCCTTCCTTGATGAAGTCTGAGAATAAGAGATATGAAATTGGATGAAAAGACCTCAAAGCTAATCGAGAAATACTTTAAAAGACCAGAGGTTGAATAACTTTGCTTAATATAAATACTGATAGAAAGTATGATCTTAATATAATGGTAGGTACCGTATTTTCCGGCGTATAAGACGACTTTTTAACCCAGGAAAATCTTCTATACACCCAGTTGTCTTATACGCCGGAAAATATGGTACATATATCAAACTATACATATAAGCCAGAGCTTTCTAAAAGTATTTCAGAAACCACAAAAAATATCTAAGAGAAAGTTTGAAAATGGGTTTTAACCTTGTATTTTATATATGGAGGAAAAGCTATATGATATATGAAGCACTTAATTACTGAGTATTTCCTGTGGACCATCCATTGAATGCATTAAACATTGATGATCTACTTGTTAAGTGGCCACTGCTTGAACGTGCATTTCTTGAATGACCTCTCTTTTCAGAAGACAACATTGTTGGTGGCACTCTGGGGGTATTTTAGTTAAGTCATTTTGAATATAACATTATTATTTCTCTCCCACTAGAGGCCCGGTGCACGAATTTGTGCACAGGTCGGGTCCCTCAGCCTAGCCTGCACCCTCTTACAATCCGGGACCCATCGGGGGATATCAGACTGCCAGTTTTGGCCCGGTGGGATGGGGCTGAAACTGGCAGTCCGACACCCTCTGAGGGATGTAGCAGTGCCAAAGCGCAGGCAGCCTGAGAGGAGCCCAAGCTGGGGCCAGGCGCCATGCCGCCACTCACCCTGGCCCCGCTGCACCTACTGCTGCTTGGTAACGCTGCCACGGAGGCGGGAGCCCGCAGCTACACTTGCCAGCCATGAGCCTGGCTTCTGGCTGAGCAGCGCTCCCACTGTGGGAGTGCACTGACCACCAGGGGGCAGCTCCTGCATTGAGCGTCTGCCCCCTGGTAGTTGGTGTGTGTCATAATGACCAGTCGACTGGTCATTCCGATCGTTCCGATCGTTAAGATCGCTTAGGCTTTTATATATATGGATGATTCTAATTATTAGGTACTAGAGGCCTGGCACACGAAATTCATACATGGGTAGGTCCTTAGGCCAGGGCCAATTGGGGCCTTCTGGCTGCCAGCCAGGGCCTTGCTTCTGGCTGCTGGCTGGGGCCTTCCTTCACTGGCTGCCAGCTGCCGGCCAGGGCCTTCCTTCATTTTGGCCGGCCCCCTGGTGGTCAGCGCACGTCATAGTAAGTGATTGAACTCCTGGTCTCCTGGTCGAACTCTTGAGGGGACACTTCGCATATTAGCCTTTTATATATACTAGAGGCCCGGTGCATGAAATTTGTGCACGGGGTGGGGCGGTTCCCTCAGCCCAGCCTGCACCCTCTCCAATCTGGGACACCTCGAGGGATGGCCGACTGCCCATTTAGGCCCGATCCCGGTAGGATGGGGCCTAAATAGGCAATCGGACATCCCTCTCACAATCCAGGACTGCTGGCTCCCAACTGCTCACCTGCCTGCCTTCCAGATTGCCCCTAATCGCTTCTGCCTGCCAGCCTGATCACCCCCTAACCACTCCCCTGCCAGCCTGATTGATGCCTAACTGCTTCCCTGCCAGCCTGTTTGTCCCTAACTGCCCTCCCCTGCAGGCCTGGTCACCCCTAACTGTCCTCCCCTGCAGGCTTGATCGCCCCCAACTGACCTTCCTTTCAGGCCTGGTCCCTCCCAACTTCCCTCCCCTCCTGGCCTGATCACCAACAACTGCCCTCCCTTGCAGGCCTGGTCCCTCCCAACTGCCCTCCCCTGTTGGCCATCTTGTGGTGGCCATCTTTTTGTCCACATGGGGGCAGCCATCTTGTGTGTTGGAGTGATGGTCAATTTGCATATTATTCTTTTATTAGATAGGATAGATTTTATATATATAGATTACTTACCAGTTCTTTGAAGAAATAAATGCTGAGAAGGTGTGAAAAAGATATATACTTTATAAAATATTACAATAAAGTTCAGGACTAACCATTGACTAGTAGTCGCTTTACTATGTTGTTAAATCTCTAATGGGCAGTACAGTTGGTGTGGTTCAGTGGTTGAGCATCAACCCATGAACCAGGAGGTCGCAGGTTTTATCCCCAGTAGGGGATGTGCAGGAAGAGGCTGATTGATATTTCTCTCTCATCAATGTTTCTATCTCTCTCTCTCCATCTCCATTCCTCTCTTTGAAATCAGTAAAAGAACATATTTTTTTAAAAAAAAATTCTCTAATGGACAGTTAAAGAAGTTATCTAAATGTAGAAGAAACTGTGAACTCCCCAAACAGAGATTTCAGTGTAATATTATCTCCATTAAGTGAGTGTAAAGAGAAAATTAAAGTTTGAGTAGAAAGCAATCTACTGTTGTTCCATATCTGGTTGTTATTTACATTCATTTGTTGAATTTGCACCTTAACTGAGTCATAAGCTTTCTAGCAGGTGTACACTGAATACTTCTGTTTTGTGGTCAAAACAGAGTCAGAGGACAAAGATACTGACCATCTATTTGACGATTTTTCCATGACTATATCCATTGCCTTGTCTTGCTTTATAAGAACTACCTGAAAAAGATAGGAATTTTGTTATTTATATAGAAATAACATAGAAATTATTGCCTTCATTTTGGGTGGGAGAAATAACTTTTATACAATGTGCTTTAATCTAAATAAAATACAAATTTTATTATTCTTATTATTATTTAATCCTCACCCAAAGATATTTTTTCCATTGATTTTTAGAGATAGTGGAAGGAAAGGTTGGAGGGGGAGAGAGAGAGAAACATTGATGTGAAAGAGACACATCGATTGGTTGCCTCCTGCATACACCCTCACTGGGGCCAGGATTGAACCTGCAACCTAGATACATGCTCTTGACCAGGAATCAAACTCGAGACCCTTCCATGTGCCCGCCAGCACTCTAACCACTGAGCTCACCAGCCAGGGTGACTCACCTCATTTCTTATCAAAAGCAATGTTTTCCCAGCCTAGTCACTCAACTGACATGGCACCAAGAAACTTCCATTTCCAAACACCAAATCCATGCTTAAATTACAAATAGCTCTATTGAAGACATTTTTAAAGTGTACCAAATAGTTATCAAAGTTAGTCTTAAATACCCAAATGTGAGAGAAAACATTCTGAATTCAAATAGACTATCAATATTGTTGGCATAAATAATGGATGACTTCAAACAAAGCAAGCTTTTTTAGATAACTTTTAAAAAGTATGTATTATATATCAGTCTTTTCTCAGATACCTAAGTGGTTAGCCCTAACTGGCTACTCACTGAAGTAATGAACTATGCAGTGGTATATTTCTAATTGATGCCCACTCAGCAATTTCAAAGTAAGTAAATTGAAATACATAGATTTATATTTTTCTTCTTATATATTAAACCTTACAATGCATGAGAAGGGGCTTTATTTTTCAAAGGCTTACAAAGAATAGAAAGGAATAAACAATGATTTCAAATGCTTGATAATCTGTATTATGTTCAGAATTTCAGAAAGGAAGGAGGAAAAGGAAAAGGCAAAAGGTCTTCTTTTAATCTGTGCTGACTTTAAGTAATGTTCCCAGAGATCCCAGACAGATGAAAAATGATCAATAAAAAAAAATTAACTTTGTTAAAAATGGGCCTCTTAGAATACATGAACCAAGACTTTTTCATTGCCTAATCTTTACCCTGAGTCAATTAAATTCTTTATTCATCTTTCTACTGGACTTTGTGCATCATATTTCACAGTAAAATACTAAACTGTACTTTATTTGAACTTAGAAATCCAGGACAAAGACACGGTGTCCCAAAATATGTATACACACTTCGAATAGTTACTAATTCCAATGGGTTAAATCTGAAAAGAAAAGGATAACAATTGAGCTATCAGAAAAAACAGTGTATACATTTTTTGGGACACCCTATATAAGGAGGTTGAAATAAAAGAGGAGCCTCCCTTGGAAGCCAAATTTTGAAAAGCAGAGAGGAAGTTGCATTTTGTTGTGCAACTTTTTGGTTACACAGAACCCTTGGCCTAATTCTAAGACATGACATTAATTTAACTATTGCCCAACTTGGTGCCTTACACAACCAATATGTGTTGATTTGATTTTAAAACACTGTCTTCCATTCTTTTGGTCATCAGGAAAGATGAAGAAACTAAGAGAGGGAGCTGAGTGTCCTAGTTGATACAACCTTTTCTCCAACTTGGAAGTGGGTCGCATGACCTTGGCTATGAGCAAAGCTCTGATTCAACCTACACTGTTCTTACAATTCTCTTGGCATTAATGGAATACACACACACACACACACACACACACACACACACACACACATATACAGTAACTGAGAATACATGTTATATATATGTAACATATTTACTGAACACACACATATATTATGTAATATACTATGTAATATGTTGTTATACATTTTACAGTATAATACATACTATAATAGTATCTGTATATTATGTATACAACTATAATAATACATAAATTATACACATATAATATATACATATACGGCACATGTACATATAATATATATAATGTTAGTTTTGTACTCAGTACCAGGTTGTTTGTCATTTGTTTCCCTATTGTTTCAAATGTATGTTTTGTTCTCCCTTAAACCCATGTTAAGCTTGGTCTTTTATTTCTTAATACATATAATTAATATAATGAAAGAAAAATAATAAAAATTATAAAGTTGGCTTCAATTTCATACTTTTATAATGGGCTAGATGTTCTCATTATATTTCCAGTTACCCCAGATATGTACTCTATGAACTTAAAAAAAGTTTTATTATCTAAGATGGCATAAAAAATGGCCATTGGAAAACTTAAGTTCAGAATTTAATTTTTTTATTGATTTTTTTTTTTTTTAGAGAAAGAGGAAAAGAGAAAGAGAAAAAAACATTGAGTTGTTGTTCCACTTATTTATGCATTCATTGGTTGATTGTTGTATGTGCCCTGACTGGGGATCAAACCCACAACCTTGGCATATTGAGACGATGCTCTAACCAAATGAGCCCAGACAGGGCCCAGAATTTTATTTATTTAATGCAACAAAATATTTCCAGTTGAATTCAATCTATGATAGATGGTTTATATAACTTAATTAAACAGAAATTTAAGATGGAGTAGAGTAATGGAGCAACACTCTTTCTGTATGTGGCAAAGAAAATTAGACACTCAGAAAGAAGGTGGTCTGGATGAGTTATCTAGAAAATGGCCTTCGTTAGCTGCAAGATTTTTGCCTGGGTAGCAGGACTTTGTGGGTAAACAAGATCTACTTGAATTGTTTGGGTCTGATAGAATCACCTAGATTTGATTACTAAATTGAATTCACCAACAGATTTCCAGGAAATAGGATCACTAGAAACATCAAATACAAAATAATCTATTCTTATAGAGCAGTATTAAAGTATTTCTTAGATTAGTTAAACTGCTGAAACCAAAGTTTCAAAATGCAACAGCTCAACACTGAGAAAGTTCAAGTTGGTTCCAGTTCACCAGGGGTGCTCTGTGCTCGGTTCCATGCACCTTTGCAAGAACCTGGGCTGCTGGCAGCTGTGACATCTTCAACATGTGGCTTTCGGGGGTAGTTTGGTATCACCCTCCCCCTTTTCATCAGTAAAGTGAAAGAGTATGAAGGAACAGTTGGGTGGGGGTGGTTATACATCAGGCTTGGAAGCGGCACACAGCACATATGACCAGTCCATGGCCAATACCTAACTACAGAGGAGGCTGGGGAAGGTATCTAGTTGGGTGCCCAGGAGGAAGGGAAGAAGAGATTCAGGTGAACAGCTAATGTCTCTGTCACAAAAGTCATTCAACAAGCAGGTCTCCTATAGCCTCTGTAATTCTGAGCCTCAACAGTCTTATGAAAACAGAAGGGCAGTTTGGAGGAGTAGCAGTTAGGTTCTGGGGATCAGATGGCATTAGGCTGGGTGACCTTGGCAGGGATGTCCCATCCTTTTGGGGCCATAGCTCTTTCAACCAGAGAAGAATTCTCTCAGAGTTTTAGCCTCCTGCTGTTCCCATAGACATCATTGCAGCTGCCTCAGCTATAGCACATTAGGGGCTGGGACTGAGCACAACAAAAAATCCCACACAAAACAGTGATTTCTCCCCACTCTCTCTGGTTGTTGGGAGACCTTTTTCCTTCTCTTCAAGCCCAAACAAGAGGACTTCTCCTGGAGCTCTCTGTTGGCACCTATGTCCATGTCCACATTCTCCGCTGTCCTGAGCCCAGCCGAGGGGACACAGAGAAAAAGGCATGGGACACTAATGGCTTGTTTGACGGCACTTCCAATTCTCATCTTCCTCCCCAACCGACCAGCTCCTCTTTCCTCTCCAAATTCCTCCCTGCGTGCTAAGTTCAGTGGCATGTGCCTTAGGAGACACTGGATGAAGGATGTTCACTCTATCTTGCCCTATACTGGACCCTTCATTATTAATTTTATACTTGCTTAAATTCTCATTTAAGTATAAAACAAAAGTAACAACAAAAACTTCAAGGAATATGCTGTAGTTTCCTTAAGTTTTCTTAATGTCAAGATGAAATAATGTTGTGTAACTGGCAGCAGTTGGGAGGGGAAGGGGGGAGGGGAGGAAGTTTAAATACGCTGATCTCCTCATTTTTCATAGTTACAAATATATCTGAAGTAGCTAAAATTCAGGAAGAATCCACAGAGAAGCTAATAATGACGGTTGCCTGAGGAGCACTAAGTGGCTTGGGAACAGGGGTGAAAGGTGACTTTTTACTGAACACACTTCAGCCATCTGAATATATTATGTTAAAAGCAAAACAGGGGGAAATAGAGGTAGATACTTGTCCATCAATAGAATTCTTCACAAGTTCTCTTTGCTTGTTCTTTAGGAGGAATATTCTTTAGAAGTTGGCATTCCCGTGTAGTTTTTAAAATCTATTAATATTTAAATAAAACAATAATAAAAGCTAGCATTTATTGAGTATTTATAGCTCCAGACTCCACTCTAAAGATATAATATTAGTGGTCTAGTGCACGAAATTCATGCACATTAAAAGGGATTAATTAGAGGAAATATTTTAATATTGCTATTTGCCCTTTCTCTATAATAGAATTGTCAGAGATGAAAGAAAATTAGTAAAATGTATATGAAAATCTTCCTCCTATCAGAGTCTGGGGCGCACCATGGGACCCAGAGTCAAGTCCCCACCCACCCACGTGCGCCTCAAAATCACGTGAGACCCAGACCTGGCCGCCCTCCCCCCCATTGGGCTAGATCCAGACTGGCCAGTCCCACCCTTGTCAAGCCCCACCAGGCAGGGGGTGGGGGGGGGCGCAGCCTTGAGGTCCCCTGTCAAGCCCCACTGGGTAGGAGCGTGGCCTGAGGTCCCCTGTCAAGCCACGCTGAGGTCCCATGGCCCGGGGCAAGTGGAGCAGCCTAAGGTCCCCCGCCCAGCACTGGGGTGGAGGGGGGCACACCTTGAGGTCCCCTGTCAAGCCCTGCCGGGCAGGGGCCGTGGCCTGAGGTCCCCTGTCCAGGCGGGGGGCACGGCCTCAGGTCCCCTAGCCCGGTGCTGGGGTGGGGGTCATGGCCTGAGGTCCCCCATCAAGCCCTGCCAGGTGGGGGGCTTGGCATGAGGTCCCCCGGCCTGGCACCAGGGTGTTGGGGCACGACCTGAGGTTAACTGTCAAGCCCCACAGGGGCGGGGGGGTGGAGGGGAGCAGCCTCAGGTCCCTGCTGATTGCTCGTTAAGGCTTGTTACAGGAACTCAGCCTCTGCTGTGGGTGCAGCCATCTTGTGTTATGGAAACCCTCACCTCCGCTGTGGGTGCCGCCATGTTTGTGGCAGAGTGATGGTCAATTTGCATATTCTCTATTATATAGGATAGAAATGAATAATATATATGAAATACAGATATTTCCCATTTTACAGATGAGGAAACTGAAGATCAGTGAGGTTAAATAGCTTGCATAATGTTCTTATCTGGTAAAACAGCCAGACTTGGATTAGACCAGGTGTTGAGTTGTAGAGGTAAAGAGTAGAAAATATATAACCTACTGTAATCTGTTTAAAGTTAACAGAGAGTATATACTTTTGAATTGCTTAGAGTGTGTCAACAGCTACACTCTGTTTAGGGGAGATTGGGGTAGTGGAGATTACCATAAGAATAAAAGTGGATCCAGCCCTTTCAAATTATAATGAACATAAACAAAAGAAAGGCAACACAAACCATACCAACTATTTTAGAAGAAGCAACAAAAATAGAAAGAATAATATAGCCAATACTACATGCTTATTATATCAACAAATACAAAGTTTAAATTAAAATAGGAATTGAACATTATATTACAAAGTAAAATTCAACATAAGAATTCCCTAAAACAAAGTGATTCAGAAAGGTTGACAAAGATATACTTGGCAAAATGCAAGCAAAAATAAAGTTAATATTTCTTCTAAAGTCATGACCTTAACATTAGGCAAGATTAAATTAAATTTTAAAAGAATTCTATAATACAAATTGACATTTTTAATCTGAAAAGTAAAATCATAATTAAAATTTAACCTATTTGAGTATCTATCCACTATAAAAAATACAGAATTAAAATTCATAAAGCCCAAACTATAAAAAAAGAAAAAGAAACAGAAATATATTATTTGTAGACTGATCTCACTCAGCTGTGTTAGACTGCATTATTTGTTCAAATTATTTGTTGCTTCCACCTACTCACCTTCGCCATTCTTCCCAGTAGACCAAATATACTTCTTTATTTTATTCAGTTTGGGTTTGACCTTTCTGCTTTGACCAAATAAATGTGAGTATACATGACATGAACCATACTGGAGCATAAACTTAAAATGCACCTGCATGGTTTGGCCCTGCCTCTCTTGTTCCTGCCAGGACTGGGTTCTAGGTGGGTCATAATGTATTCGTTTTTAGACTTGGGGTAACAAACCAGGAGCTACACTGTAAGGGGGTGATAGCTGGGAGAATTTGGTAGGTAGGTGGTATGAATGCATAGATGGAGGGAGCGCACAAGAATGAAGTAGAAAATGGAGCTAGAGGCACATGTCCTGACTCTGGGTGACTGTGGGTGGAGGTCCTATCCCACTGCCATTACAAAGCAGCTCTCCTTCCTTTTCTGGGCAGGGCTCGATCCCTCCGAAGCCTCATATCATTAGTTGGTACCCTAGGTGTACCATATGTTACTGAGGAGACAAAACAGGACATATCTTTATATTTCCTAGTCCCAGAAATTTAAGTTTTTCAAACAGTCTACGTGGGCAATTTGGAATTCTTCTAATTCTGATGTCAGTTTGCAAAATCGTTTTTAGAGTCAGAGTTATCACAGAAGGAAAATCCTCTTTACCTTGTTTCTCTGACTTACTGTGATGGAAATGTCTCTTGACACTAATAGGTGTTCTGAGAAACATTTCAACATGTAAGTTTCAGCACAATACACAGTTTGGAATGATATGCATGGCTTTCTTCCTCTTACTTCTGTCATTTTGTTACAGGATTCCAGGGCAGGAGGGATAGGGAAACTGAGACAGGAAAGTTAAAACAAGGCCAAACAGTGTGGGCAATTTGCAGCTACCCTGTAACTTAGCAAGCCATTATCTTCCCCAGCCAAGGACATGAGAGCAAATGGTTAAAAAACCTCTCTAGTGTGAGAATGCAGGAAGGGAAGGGGGAAAATGGAAAGGCAAAAAGGGCAGTTTTACTTCCTAAGCAGAGAAAGAAGCCAGCAGTCTCAAGGCTTGGCGTGATAAAGTTGCCAGGTGCTGCTCATGAATTCTGGGAAGGCCACAGCAAAGTAAAAATAAATAAATAAATAAATAAATAAATAAATAAATAAATAAATAAATAAATAAAGGGGGGTGGGGCTTGAGAATTAATCTGTACCAAAATATTCAGCAAATGATTTTTGAAACTTATAGACAGGGGGTATATAACACCTCGGACCCCCATCCAACCTGCTTTACAGATTAGCTGAGAGCCTGTTTGTGCTTTGTAAGGCAGATGTATAGGTTTGCTTGCTTGCTTTGCTTTTTCAATAAAGGTGCATGCTTTAATTAATTGACTTTTCACAACGCAGTCAAGGTCTCTCATATAAATTCATTGAGGATCGAGGTTGGGAACAGCCCTCTCCCACTGACTGAGGGGGCTGTCCAGTAACACCTCTCTGGTGACGGTGAGGTGCCGCTAACACCTCTAACAATTCTTACATAGTACCTTACAGCAAGAAAGATAAAGTGGAGAAAAAAATGACTTTAAGGACATTTCCTCTAAGGATCAATATCATTGTGCAGTCTAACTGATTTTAAAAGCTTTATTCTGGGCTCTATCTGGACATTTAATAGGATGGATAAGACTTATGAGTGAACCCTCAGTTGTGTGTAAGAAATAAACCAGGAACTGTTCATAAATTGCTTATTTTATACTGAAGGGCACAGGATTGAAAGAGACTTTTAGGAGTCATTTGGGGTGTTCCCTGATTTCTGGCAGGAATGTGACTAAGGCATTCCTTGATTGTTGTATTAATGCAATATCTAAAATCTGCAAGGAAAGAAATTACACAATTTTCATTTGCATTAACTCACTTTTGTGTTTTATAGCTCTGGCTGTTAGAAAATGTTCAATTCCCTTAAGAGTACTGGCTTCCAACACAGTGGGTATCATTAGCCTAATATAAGTTAAATGCAATGAATTAGCCTAGAGAGTAGAGAACTTATTAATATTCAAATCCTATACATAATGCCTAGCATAGAACATTATAAGTAATAGATGCCAAATAAATACTTATTAAATTGAATGAAACTGAAAAGCAGGGGGAAGGTTGTTGGGTTATCAAAGTGCATTATGGACTAGAGCAGTAATTTTCAACCGGGGTGCCGCCAGAATTTTTAAAACATGCAATCCCAGATGATTTTAGTCAGGGGCACTGACCTCTTTCCCCTTAAATTGTCAAAAAAAAATGACAACAGCCAACACAACAGTGGCCATCTGGTGTGAATGAATCAAAATAATACCTAGCATGTTGTTTTTTGTCAGATTGGCAAAAAATATATTTTTGGGTGTGCCGCAGAATTTTAGTAATTGGTTTATGTGTGCCATGAGGTGAAAAGGGTTGATAGCCGCTGGACCAGAGGCTTCATTGCTGTGTCTTACTTTCTCATTTCTGAAATCAATACTTAAATTACATTTTTAAAAAAATATGTGAAACAAGAAAAATGCTGACTTTCTATGACATTCATTCAGCAAATATTTATTGAACATCATGTGCTAGGCACTGTCCCAGGTTCTGAATATTTTATTTTATTTTTTAAATTGAATTTATTCAGGTGACATTGGTTCACAAAACCATACCGGTTTCAAGTGCATAACTCAATAAGACATCATCTGCACACATCATCATGTCCCCATTGCCCCAAGCAAAGTCTCTGTCAGTCCCCTCCCCCCCGCCTTTGCCCACCTCCACACACCTCACCCTCCTTTCCCTCTGGCTATCACCACACTGTTTTCTGTGTCTATGTGTTATGTATACATGTGTTTTTCTAATGCCTTCACCTTCTTTCACCCAGTCCCCCCATCCTGCTTCCCCTCTGACATCCGTCAGTCTGTATCCATGCCTCTGTTTCTATTTTGGTCATCAGTTTATTTTGTTCATTAGATTCAACATCTGAGTGAGATCATATGGTATTTGTCTTTCACTGACTGCCTTATTTCACATAGCATAATAATCTCTAGATCCATCCATGCTGTCACAAAAGGTCAGATTTCCTTCTTCTATATGGCCAAGTAGTATTCCATTGTGTAAATGTACCAGTTTTTTTTTTTTTTTTTTATCCCCTCATCTACTGATGGGCACTTGGGCTATTTCCAGATCTTGGCTATTGTAAATACCACTGCAATGTGCATGAATGCTATGTTTTAAACAATAGTGTACAATACTGAGAATACCAATTGTTCCAAACCAACTGAAAGTTCCTGATGTGAGAGTTTAATGAGCTGTTGCTCAGAGTTTGCTATGAACACTTCACTGGATGTGGTTGCGTGATTTTTTAAAATACCACTACTCATATACTATCGACTCTCTTAATACCACCATTACATAACCTGCACCTCCACATCCAGAATCTTAAAGTTATGGAGTAATAGTGAGTTAAGAAACACAGTGTGGTTGCTAGAAAGAATTAATAGACGGGGAATTCATAAACTAGCCTCTGAAGTGGTGTCACCTCTGTCAAGAAACTGAATTGTGCAGAATCCGTTTCCTTATCTATTAAATAAAATGAATTAGAAAAATGCTAAGGCCAATTTTAAGTCTGATATTCTATAATCTTTAATTAATTAAGATCTAGATAATTCTAAATATTGGGAGGAAGATAAACTCTACATTATTTGTTTGGTTCCAATTCCTATTAGTGATACAACAATTTCCCCTTTTTTTTTTGTGTTGTGACACCAATACATCTATTATATACACATACATAAATATGTATGTATAATTACTGTTTTAAAAGTGGTCACCAAAGTACCATCATACAGGTGATTCAACCCTACAGGTTTTGCCGAGTATACTTGCTTTTGCTACGGCATGAACTTCCCTTCCCTTTGTACATCTTCTTTACAGATGGCAGAGCCATTGAAAAGGGTGGAGTTGGGAATGGCAGTGGCTAGTGCATATTTACGTTATGGCCAAAACTTAATTTTTATTTTTCAAGTTAAAAGGTTTCAAACTTCAAGGAGTTTAGTTTGTCATAGTTGGAATTTAGATAGCTCCTCAGGCTAACCGATGCGCATGAAAAAAAGGTAGCAAACAATGGGAAGAAAGTTTAAGTCCTAGGGGAGAAAAATAACGAAAGCTTTTTAAAAATTTGTTTGTTTTTACAATTTAAATAAAAAGAATACTGCAATGCAAAAAGAGCTAGATCAGGGAATGGCGCCGAATAGGACACCTGCGAGCCCTATGTCAGTAAGTATTTGGGAACCTGGAACCACAGGAGGCCCAAGTTCTTGCTGCCAGAAGGACTGGATGAATGAGAAAGGGAGTCTATTTCCGTTTTAGTAGCTTTAAAGTATATTCTGCAGGTGGTGACCTATCCAACTCACCTGACTCACTCAGAAAAACACACACACAAAAACCCTCAATTAATAAACGTAAAATGTTGAGATATTTAAGCCTTTCAAAAAAGGATGCAAACATTTGCTATCAAAAGTATTTCATTAGGAGCCAAAGATCTGAACTACCACAGAAACCATCTCAGGAAGTTTAGTACCGTTTGCCCCCCCTCTCCTCCCCGCCCCGCGCTCAGGCTTGGTCTTCAGCACCGACGGCCACTCCGCACGCCCGGAGCGCCGCGGGTCAAGGGCTGCAGCTCCCAGGGCGCGCGCCCGCGTGTGGGGCGGGGAGTGTGGGGGTGGGTCCTTGCGGCACCCAATCAGCAGCGGAGCCGGCGGTGGCGCTAGTGACGCAACTGCGCTTCTCCCCGCCCCACTGCGGGTGGCTCCCGGCGCTGTCGGCCTCGCGAGCTCCGCGCGGGGAGGGGAATAAGGAGGACTCCGGGGCCGGCCGGGTGTCCGAGGGCGGCGGGTCGCGGGAAGCGGGAGACTGAGCATGCGCAGCCGATCCGGCGAAGGAAGGGAGGAGGGGACCCGTGCGCGCGCGCACGAGCGGCCCGCCGGCGGCCGCGGGTGGAGGGGGCGGTTCCTCGAGTGTCGGCGGCCGGAGGGTGGGCAGGCTGGTGGCAGGTGCCGCCTGGGCCACCGCCGCAGCCTCCTCCGGGTCCCGGGTCTCCCGAGCCTCCGGAGGTGATGAGTTGGACTCCGTTGGGGGCTGCACCTGCCGGCTGCCCATCACTCCAAGCCTCCCGGCTTGACCTCGGCCTCCCAGCGCGCCCGATCCCCGCGGCGCGGTGCTGCCCCTGAGAGGGAGCGGCGGCGGCCTCCTCCGCACCGCGTCCTCGCTGGGGGGCCGCGCGGGGACAGCGCCGGGCCCCCTCCCCTCCCCCGTCCGCCGTCCTCAATGTCTCCGCGGCGGGGAGGGGGCTGCCTGGGAGACGCGCTGAGCGGCCCCCCTCGGAGGTCCGTCGGCCGCAGCCGCAGCGCCCAGCCCGGCGCCCCGCAGCCTTGCCCGGCGGCGGCGGCCTGGAGGAGCCGCGCACCCGCCGCCGCCCCCGGAGCCTCACACCAGCTGCCGCCCCCCGGCGCCCGAGGAGAAGGCGGCGGGCGCCCCCCGGGGAAGATGAAGGCGGAGGGGGGTGACCACTCCATGATCAACCTGTCGGTGCAGCAGGTCCTGAGCCTCTGGGCCCACGGGACGGTGCTGAGGAACCTCACGGGTAATTGATGCGCCGGGGTGGGGACTGGGATGCGGTGCCACCCCTCGCCTTCTCCCTCCCTCCCGAGCGGAGGAAGTGCTCCGGGCCGCCCCACCCCGCGTGCGCCTCCTCGGGAGATCGCGGTCCCAGGTCCCGGCCGGGGAGGTCTTCATTGGATCCGCTCCGCGCGGGATCCAGGGGCGCCGGCGGCCGCCACCCGTTCGCCCCGCGCTCAGGGGCTCCCCGGTCTGGAGGGTGCGCGGGGGAGAATCCACGACCCCCGCCTCCCGCCTTGCAGGGGAGGGCCCAGGGCCCTGCCTCCCGTAGTACTCGCGGAACAGCATCTGTGCAGAGACGGGAGCACAGTTAGCTTTCATTTACCCCTCTGCCCCCACTAGCGCGCACACTCGTACACGCACAGCGCTTTTTATTGTTTAGATCTTTTTCTGTTTAGCTCTTTTTTCTTTCTGGCAAACCTCAGGCTGAACGCAGGACTTAAATTTCCTGCTCATGATCAATTTGCTTCCAGTATTAACTTTTTGTTGTTTTTTTGGAAAGATAGATGACATGAAGTAGATTACAGTGGGTCAGGGGCTGGGCCAAGGTCTAGTGATTATAAGCATTTTAGTTTCAACCATACATCTCCTCCCTCTCCTGTTTCCTTTTGTCTGTCTGTCTCTCTTTCTCCCCTTCTGGCCTCAAGCGGCTGCTTCTGTGACATTTGATAATTTTATGCATTTCCCTTCATTCTCAAGGCTATCAGGAGGGAATTGGACTGAACTACATTACAATAATTAACATCAGTTTATCGTTATAAAAATGAGCAGTAATACTCATTTTTATAGGATGTCCGGGTTTGCTTTGTGAAGAAACTTCTGGGTTTGTTAATGTGGAAATGCTTGATAATACTCTTGAGTTGTGAATTTTAAAAAGACCCTCTAAAGATTAGTATTTACAAGAAAGAGATTCTTTTGCAGTTGGGTGACTCCTCAGTGCCTTATCCTCAGAGAAAAAACTTTAAAACATGCCCAGGATTTGATTCTTGCAAATGTATAAAGCAGCTAATTTTGATAGAACTTTAGTATTTCAAAATGCATTATGTCAAACTGGCTAAGAGTAGGAAGAGTATACTGTAAATATAACTGGTATGATATGGATATTCATAGAGATATTTGGGGTTTTTTTTGGAATTATATACCACAAGGTGACTTAGAGTCACTGGTTTTCTTGAATGTGGAAGCTATAAAATTAAAGTAAGTTCTGGATTGATTCATGATGTCCTCAGTTTTAATACGTGGTTATTTAACTTGGAGCAAACTGACCTTACATGATGGTTTAAAGACAGGAACATGTTCTTAGTTCTGAAAAACTATGTTGACAAGTTTATGACAAGACCACTTTATGATTCAATAGAATTTAGGGATAGACTGCTTTGCCTTTTTACTATGGCTTTGCCTCATATTTGTTCATTGTGTATATTTCAAATGTTGTATCAGTTAGAGTATTTAGAAAAAATAGCTTTGGGGAACAGAGAAAATGTAAATGTAACTTAACCTCTTGGCTGGATTTTACAATATTTTAAAATATTTACTTTTAGATTCTAACCATTATTTAGCAGCTTCCAGTTCTGCAAGTCAACCATTAGGTTAGTAATAGTAGTTTGAGCCCAGAGTTAGCTCCAATTATGTCCTAATACAATCTTAATAATCACCAGTTGCTCACAGGACTTTGCCATTTCCTGGAGGATATGCAGAACGTCCCAAACTAGGACTGAAGTGGGCCTGGGGAATAAATGGAAAAAAGTAGAGTGTGAGTATGCAAAATTGTTTGTCAGGGTAAAAATGGAGAAGGAAATAGATTAGAAATATGTTTCACCAGCAGGTGAGTGTACCACGTTAGGAACTACATCACTTTGGACTTTGGAAGTGGTAACATTCTGATGTGGTTCTTTATGGCATTCTCGGTTCTGGCGACATATGTAGTTTAATCATTAGTCAAGATATGCTACCCACCATAGCTTTTAAATTTGGTCTATTAAAAACAAATCCTAAAACAATGAAAAATAATTTCTGCTATGTATCAGGTACTTCACATATATTATTTCTAATCTTCAGAATAACTCTCCAAAGTAGATTTACAAAGAAGCTCAGAGAGGTAAATTCAGTTGCCCCAAATCACAGAGCTAGTAAATGGCTGAGCTAGGCTTTAAAAACCCAGTCTTTGCCTGCAAAACTACTCTTTCCCCTTTTCCAGGATGTTTTAGCTACTTCCTCTTTACGCTCTGTAGATAGTGAAACATTTGCTTCATCCTGCTCCTTGTATATGCTTTTCAATTATATTTTTCAATTGTATTATAGACTATGAGCTTTTTGGGGGTGGAATCAATGTCTTAATCACCGATTTCTGGAACCCTAGCATTATAGTACCTGGCACATAGTAAATGCTCAATACATATTTACAGAATTTTAAAAATAATACTTAACAGTTGCATGATTTAAACATTCTATTTGTATTATGTTTTGGTTACATCTTTTGGAGTAAATATGCTGTTAACTAGGGAATGAGGTGTTTCAATAACTTTTGTAGATAATTGTCAAAGATTTAAAACACACAAATGCTTATTGAAAGTACTTTTGTGCTAGTTAACCATACTTCCATGTATATTATTGAATCTTGTCAACAATCTTAAGAGAGATTGTTTATCTTTATTTTACACATTTAGACATTGAAGTGAAGAGTAACTTGCTTACATCTGATAGCTAATAAGTTAAATATCATTACCTTTTTTCAAAGTATGATAACATTAAGTCAGAAAGCATTTTTGTCACCATAATAAACTTGGAAGAGAAACAGGTAAAAGAAAGGAGCATAGTATAGAACCAGACTGATTTGGATTTAAGAAATGACTGTGTAAAGGATTTATAGAATTCTGAGAAATAGGAATTCTAGTTATTAAAAGCCAATTAAAGGGGGAACACCCTCTCATCTCTATTTTTTTGAAAAAAATATTTTTATTGATTTCTGAGAGCAAGGTAGAGGGGGAGAGAGATAAAAACATCAATGATGAGAGAGAATCATGATCAGCTGCCTCCTGCATACCTACTGGGGACCGAGTCCACAACCTGGGCCAATACCTTGACTGGAAATCAAACTGTGATCTTCAGGTTCCTAGGTTGATGCTCAACTACTGAGCCACACCAGACAGGCTGTATTTTTTTCTTTATACAAACCAACAGCTGTTTGTTTTTTTTTCCTTCTCTTTGCATCTTATCCCATAAGTGAAGCGGGAAAATTTTTATATTGACCTTTTTATCTTAGAGACTGACCTTTAGAAAGCAGTCTTGAGTATGTATCACTTTGATAGAAATAAATGTTTAAAAAGTGATCATGAGAACAAACAACATTTTAGAGCTAGAAGTTATGTTGTTCAGCGACTTCACTTTGGAAATATCAAATGTCACATTGTTGAAGTGAAGGGCATGGCGGGGATCAAACAGTTGCTTAATGATGGAGGCAGGGCTGGAACTAACCTTCCCTGACCCTTAGTTCTGTGCCTTTTCCTTTTACCCCACATGGCTTTTTTCAGGCAGGTCTGTTGGACAATTAATCTTAATGTACTTAAGAATAGCCTGGTAAGTATTTGTCCCAATGAATCCAAGAATGTATGACTGGAATTTATTTCTATCCATCTAATAAAATATATTAGAAAATGCAAGAATTATTGAATAATAGTGCTTTATAAAATTTTAAGTTGCTTTTGCCTATGTAAAAGTTAGTGATTCATATTTATATATATCCACTTTTAGAAATCCTATGAAGTTCAGGCTGCTATTTATTTTTCCTCCTTCATGGAAGACACTAGGATTGAGGACTCCATATAGAGCAGATTAATAGATGGAGACCCCCATGTCTGTCACTTAGTAACCATTGCCACAGTTCTCTTCTGTATCCAACACTTCCCAAAATGTGTGATTCATAAGATTCCTAAAGTGTTAACTGTGCATAGGTTAGATGGGTCTTTAGCTTACTAAAGTAGAGAGATAAATGGCTTTCTTTCTCAAATCGTTTTTCTTTCTCTAAATTTTTCCTAATACCATAGCCCCAATCTAAAATTAGTCAGTATGTATATACTCTTTCAGTTTCATGGGTTACTGGACTTTAAAAAATGATCTACAATAAAATGTATTCCTTTGCTTTACCTTTATTTTCTCAACTTTGTGTTCTAACCCAAATTTGGTTTAGAGAAGAATTTTTTACTTAGAAATAGGCAGGATGCATAAACCCCTGGATAAACACAGATCCAGGCTGGTGTTGGGAAAGGGATAATTGGTCCCTGGGAAAAAAGGCAAAGGCTGGCCTTAGACTGTCTCCTCTCTCAGTGACAGCAGCAAATGTGGCGGCAGGTGCTCCCCTTTTTCTATTGGTAATAAGCATTGGGAGGCTGGGAATTCAAACTGGAAGGAAAGTCAACCGTCTCTGTGTGTGCGTATATGTGTGTGTCTATAGTAAATATATGTGCTTATTTTTGCAGTATGTACACACACACTATTGTAGTTCCCTTTTAGACTTTTCACTTACTAAGCCACTTCAGTGTTAATATTTTTAGCAAAAAAAAAAAAAAAAAAAAAAAAAAAGAAAGAAAGAAAGAGGGAAAATAATTGGTATCTACTATAGGTATCTGGAATTGCTTACACCACATGCTAGTAAGGCCGGCACCTTCCTTTAGCCGTGCTCCCAAGTCGGTTTGCTTCTCTCTGTGTTATTTTGTATCCTAGGCTACGATTAAATTTAATTCCTCTTCCTAACTGCTCTGTTATTGGAGGTGAGTTTATGTAGGTAAAATTATTTCAAATGTCCACTTATAGGTATTTATGTTTTGTAAATGTAGCCTTAAAGACAAGTACTTCTTTTCAGTATTGTGCTGGACTCCAAAATTAGCTGTTTCTGAAATACTTGTGAAAAAATCCTGTATTCTTTTGTGGTACAGAGCCAATTAATAAGTGATGGTATGATTTGTACTTTATAGGAGTTTGCTTTTTGGAAGGTTGTATATCGTATTGTGAATGAAGCTACTGTAATTTTTCAAAAATTAGATTTTTTATCTTAAGGTTTTAAAAATTCCCATTTCATTATCTTTGAACCATATCCTCTGGCAATACCAAGTCTAAGGTCCAGATGACATGTTTTAAATCTAAAGCAATTTCTGGGTAAGTCTTGGGACTGTGTAAGCTATGATTTTGATAATTTAATAGTTAACTAGTAGTTAACTATCAAGTACAAATTTATCTTTGCTCTGTTCAGTTGTGATAGGCTAATTATGTATTTTTTAAAATATATTTTTATTGATTTCAGAGAGGAAGGGAGAAGGAGAGAGAGATAGAAACATCAAGGATGAGAGAGAATCATTGATCAGCTGCCTCCTGCACACCCCCTACTGGGGATAAGGTCAATAACCCGGGCATGTCCTGACCAGGAATCGAACTGTGACCTCTTGGTTCATAGGTCAATGCTCAACCACTGAGCCATGCTGGCTGAACTAATTATGTATTTTTAATGACTAAGTATTTTAACAAAAATCATATAGTGAACAGTGGCAATAGCAACACATTTGAGAGAGTTCTCATTAAACTATTATTCCAGTGACCTTAGCTAAGTAGATGAAACTTTGAAATAGAAAAAGATTTTCCACCAAATTTCATACAAAAAAAAAAAAAAGAACCAAACTTTTACCTGGATCCAGTTACTTGTGTTCTTATAATATAATCTTGTAATATAGTCTAGGAGCATGTTATGAACTTATTGCAGTATGACTAGGACAAATGAAAACAGTTTTGAGGAAAATAGATTGCTAAATTAATTAGTATTATCATATTAACATATCCAGTATCTTCTTTTATTTGGTATTCTATCTTAATATTTGAAGGTAAATCAGTTTTCTAAGTTTATTTCATGAATCTGACATGGCTTGTAAATAATTCTTACTTTAAAAAATTCATTTTTAGGGTTTCAATACTAAGGAAAGAGAGTGATACATTTCCTTTTAAGAAATTTTACTTTTAGTAGTTAACAACGCTTAACACTTTTTAGTGTGGTGGGCATTGTTCTGAGGCAGTTATGAATATTATATTATTGGATCCTTATAATAACCCCGTGAGGTAAGGGACCATTATTGATTCCACTTTTAAAACTAGAGAAAGTGTTATAGGCAATATCTTGCTCCTGCTTACAAAATACATAATCTAGGACTTGAAAAATTATCAATCAATCCAATTCAGCAAACATTGGAGTAACTGCAGTGGACATGATGCTGTCAGAGATACCATAACATGTCATGGCTGTTTTTAAGAAGCTTATGTTGTAGTGAGTATGCATTTACAAATCTTTGTATTCGTTATTTATTGCGGAGTAATAAATTACCCCAGAATTTAGCAGTTTAAAACCAAACACATTCATTTTCTCATACAGTTTTTGATACTCAGGAATCTGGGAATGGTTTTGCTGGTTGCGGCTCATCGTCTTACAGAGGTAACAGTCAAGCTGTCAGCCTGGACTGCAGTCTCTACAGACCTGACTGTGCTGGAGGGTTGGCTCACTTCCAGGCACTTGCATGTGACTGCTGGTAGGAGGCATCCAGGGGCTGCTCGTAACATGGCTTTCGCCATAGTGAGTGGTCAGAGAGAAACCAAAAACAGAAGTCATAGGGTCTCTTATGATCTAATCTTGGAAGTGGTATCCCATCACTTCTGCTGTACTCTATTGTCACACAACTCTGGTATATTGTCCAGGGGACTGTACCAGATCAGGATCATTGGGGGTCTCCCAGAGCCTGGCTGCTCAGTCCTGGAGGTAGGTATGGGGAGTAGGGAATGAGGCCCTGAACGGGAAGACTAGAGGTAATGTAGTGGGTGAGGGGATGAAATATCTGTAAGAGGAACAGGTGCCTAGAAAAAGCAAAACCCATCTTGATACATTGAAGAATTATACTAAAATGCAGTGTCTAGCATTTTTAAGGTTTAATTTATTGGATATTTCTTGATCATGAGTCATGTGTCAGTCTCTGGTAAATACTGATAAAGATGAAAATATCAATCATTGTCCCTAAGGAGCTCATGGGCTAAAGACCCTGACTAACCATCAGGTTAAGTCAGTGGTCGGCAAACTGCAACTCGCGAGCCACGTGCGGCTCGCAAGCCGCGGTTTGCCGCTCTGTTGACTAATGAGTTTGCCGACCACTGGGTTAAGTAATTCTTTTGTGGCTTTTTGAGTTCAGGGAGAACCAGGTAGTGGGATTTTGAAGGCAACAGAAGAGGTAGAGAGTGGAGAAAGAACCTGTTTATGGGGTGATGGAGAGAAAGGAAAGATGAACTGCCTGTAGGATGGTCCAGGAATACTATCAGGACTTGATTAAGTTTAAAAGTATTACTTGAATATCTGTCCAACTAAGATGTTTTCATTAGTAATGTGAAACTGGATTTTCATGATCAAATTCTCCTTCTTCCATTCCCTCCCATGAATTACTTTAATCCCGAATGATTTCTAAACCTTGCTAATATTGGAATCACCTGGGGCTGGTTAAGGGCACAGATCCAGGGCCTCAGCCCCTGTCTATGGAAGTAGGGTCTTTGAAAACAGAGGCTAGGAAACCACCTTTTAAACTAGCTCTTCAGGTAATTTTGTTATTGAGGGTTCAAGGATTGGGAACACCTGATTTTTAAAAACTAAGTTTTTTAGTGATCAAATTGTAGGTATGTAAGATATATAATGCACTTTAATATGGAGTATTTAGTATAGTTAAAATATCAATATTAATGATCCATGTATTTCCAAGAGGATGCTATACCAATTTTTTAAGTGACTTTTAGCATTAGGATCATATATCTTTTAAAAATGTTTTCTTTATTTATATGAACTATTAGCTATAGAGAATAATGCTTATGAAATAATTGTATTTTTAAAATTCTATGCAGTTTATATTAAATCTGAAGTATATGGGAGAATTAAACATGAACACTGTTTATGTAAATACTTACATAATGAGCAGTTATTAGAATTACCCCTAGTATAATTTGGGTTCTGCTAGATTTCTCTATGCAAATAAAGAGTCTAAATAAGCACTAGATCCTTGAGTTTATAAGAACCTGAGTTTTATCCTTGAATGCTACTAATTAGCCTTTGCACTTAAGACAACCCACCTATTTCCGAGGCCTAGGTTTTCTCATTCATAATATAACCTAATGCCCACAGTTTTCATATTGAAAGCTGATTTAGAAATTTTGATGAGTTGAGAAAAAGTGTAGAAATTTTACTATGAGTTAAGAAAAATGTTTATATTTGCATAGAAACTTGTTTCTTTACTCTCTAAAACTAAGAAACTTCTTTTTTAATGGGGACTTCTTCAGATATTTTAATATGCTAATTAATTAGGTTTTGGTTTAGGACCTAGAAAATCTTTGGTGTCTGAATACCATTTAATAGCTCTTATAATTAGACCTTCTTAAAATTTGGTTTAGAAACTGGATTCAGTATCTGAAGATCCCTTCAAGTTCCGAAATTATGTTGTTTTTGTTTTTTTAATCCCCATGCGGTATAAACCACTCCCTCAGGATTACTATCAATAATACCTGAGGCGTGACTGTCTTGACGTGCTTGTGCATTGCTTGCTTAGTTTTTCTGGTGCTTTTATTTTCTGATCTGCCATTCATGTTAATAATTTGTTATTGGGTATTTCATTATAAGTTCTGCTTATTGATGTAAAAAGTTCATTTTTCAGTATTCAGTGTAAATATCTTTTTGTAATGTATCATGAGATCATTCGCTGAGTTAAGGACAGTGACTAAATCAAACAAATGTAATTTAAGATGCTTGAGGGCAGACAAGTAATAACAATAGAAACTATTGCATAATCTTTTTTAATTTTATAATTAGATTCAGATTCTGATTTATAAACCCTATATTTTATAACTGAGTGATAATTAATCATTTATGAGGAAGAACAAACAATGACATCCTTAGGAAGATAGTGCTGTGGCTTAAATATAGAGCAATTTTTGAACTATTTTAAATAGCTTAACCTGATTTCTTTAAAGCAATTGGTATTCAGATTGTTTTAAATTAAACACCTGTTTTTCTAAGAATTTTACTATTCAATGATGAGTACTGTAATTTACAGTTTAAAATTACATAATTATCTAGTGAAAGGGTAATTTAGTTTAAGTGGGTGATAAACAGTATTGCCATAAGCTTTAAGAGAGGCAGTATTTTAAAGTAGTTCTTGAAGGTGTCACAATTAAATTTAAAATCTAGTGTTTTTGCTCTTTTTTAAGCAGAATTAAATATCCAACACAGCTTTAACTTCTATGTTAAATGAGGTTTCAAGTGCAAAAACAGTAACTTATTTTTAAATCTGGTTAAAATGTTAGTGTGATTAAAAATAAGAAAATATATCTTATGTTTATCTTCACTGTTACTCATTTCTTTGTGTAGAGTTAGGATTCCATGTAGTATTATACTTCTGTCTGAAGAACTTCCTTTACTATGTCTTGTAGCTCAGGTCTGTCGGCAGTTAATTCTCCCAGCATTTTTATTTCTGGAAAAAGTCTTCATTTCACCTTCAGTTCTGAAAGTTATTTCTCTTGAATATAGATTTCTGGCTTTACAGATTTTTTTCTTTCAGTCTTTTTTAAAAATGTCATTCTGTTGTCTTCTGGTTTGATAATTTCTGATGAGAAGTATGCTCTACTTTTTATCTTTGTTCCTCTGTGTCTAATATAACTGGAGTCCTAGAAGGAGAAGAGAGAATGGAGAAGAAAAATATTTGAAGAGAGACCATTTGAACCATTTGAAATTATTCCATAGCTCTTGGATGGTTTCTATTTGTCCTTCTATTATATTTCAGTTTGAATAACTTCTACTGTTTTATAAGTTCACTGATTCTTTGCTTAGCTGTGTCCAGTCTTCTGGTGAGCCTACCAGTATTAAAGGAATTCTTTATCTCTGAGATATTTTTGTTGTTACTGTATTTTAAAACAATTTCTAGGATTTTCATTTGACTTTTTCCTAGAGTTTCTATCTCTTTGCTGAAATTTCTCTGTTCATGTGAGCTGTCCACCTTTTTCATGAGAGCCTTTAACGTGTTAATTATAGTTATTTTAAAGTTCTTGTCTGGTTGTTCTAAAATCTGGATCATCCCTGGGTCTGGTTTTGTTGATCACTTTATTTCTTAGCAGTGGATTGTTTTTCCTGTTTTTGAGTGGGTCTCATAATTTATTTTTTTAATTCTCACCTGAGAATATGTTTATAGATTTCAGAAAGAAAGGGAGAGAGAAAGAGAGGTGAGAGAAATATCAATCAGTTGCCTCCATTACATGCCCAGACTGGGGATTGAACCCTTAACCTAGATATGTGCCCTGACTGGGAATTGAGCCCTCAACCCTTTTGGTGTATGGGATGAAGCTCCAACCAACTAAGCCACCTGGCCAGGACTGTCTCATAATTTTTTATTAAATGCAGGACTTTATATGCATAGCAGTACAGACTGAAGTATGTAGTATTTATGCCAGCAAATGGGCTGCTGCTTGTTAGACCAGAGTGTGAAGAGTTGATTTAATCTCCTCAGGAGTAAGCTGAGTTTGAGTTGTGTTGTTGTTATGGTTACCTTCAGTGTGCCACAGGCTTCAAAGTCTATAGACATTGCTGCTGTTGCGATGTCCCTGTGCTGCAGAGTTATTCTCATTGTCAGTGCTGTGTGTCAGGTTTTAGCCATCTCTGCATGCCGACACCACAGAAGGACTGTCAGTCCACGCACTTCCCTTCCCCCAGTGGCAGACTTCTGTTGCTTGTTACTTAGTGTTTGACTCATGGTGGAGGCAGGAAGATTTCTTTGCTGGCCTGGTCCAGTTTTCATCTTTGGTAAACTCTGTGTTAAGATCTCAAGAATTGGACTGTATTTTTGCCTTTTAGAACTATGGTAGCCACACTATTCCTTGTATCAGGTAACCTTGCCTGCTTCTTGGCACCTTCTATTATTCAAAACAAAAGACTTAAGCCATTGGGGGAGAGCAACCTCAAGACCAGAGTTTTTGCAGTTTCATATTCTCCATTGCGTGTAATTCTATGACTTGATCATTATATCTTAGAGCAGTTTTTTTCTCATTCGTGGCTGTGCATGAGTCACCTGGGAACTTTAAAAATTTCTGATGCCCAATTAAATCAGAATTTCTGTGGTGGTATTTCTTTTAGGCTCACTCAAGTCACTCCAACATATGGGGGGCGGGGGAAGGGGTTCTGAGAACCATCCACCATCCCCATTCCTCACCCTTATTCTATCTCCAATATGTTTATAGTTTGGTTAATCCTGTTTATTTTTGAAAACTCAGGTGTAGCAATGTGTTCTCTTGCAATCTTCTTTGATATTCCTTCCTTTTGCTGAGGACTCTATATCCCATAGTACTAGCTGCACACTGTGCTCTGAAGAACCTAAGGTATTAGAATATATGCCATTGAAGTATCATTAATTAAATACCAGATGTGTTCTTGATAATATATGGAAGTACTGTGACTAATTTTCAATGGGGTATGGAACAACGCAGCACCCAGGACATATGTCAAATCATCTAGACCAGGAATCGGCAACTTTTTCTGTAAAGGCCAGTACTCAACATACTCAACATATAGTAACTGCAGTAAATATTTTTGGCTTTGCTGACCATATGGTCTCTATCCCAACTACTCGACTGCCCATTGTAGCATGAACATAGCCATAGACAATGTGAATGAGCATGTTTGCATTAGAATAAAACTTCATGAACAATGAAATTTGAATTTTTTGTAATTTTCATGTGCCTTGAAATATTGTTTTTTGAATTTTTTCAACCATTTCAAAATATAAAAGCAATTTTTAGCTCACAAACTCAAAGGCTAACACAGCCAAATAAATAAGGTTTAAGTTTATGTGGGCCACAAAAAAACAAAAGCTTCAGTTTTCATAGTAAGGTAGGTTTATTTTGATAGAAACATGCTAAATACAAAGGGCTGAAATAAATGAGTAATCGTTAACATAAAATAATAGAACATTTTAATAAAAATTGATATTTTTTTCTCGAACATTAACTTACCAGACACTGAATAACTGCACAAATTAATAAGCATAACGCAAATAAACCTAGTATTTTTATTGTTCTCCAAAAGCAAAATATTTTCTGTTGCACACACCAAACAGTTCAGTACAAGACAAATGATGTGGCAATCGACTGCTAAAATATTCGCTGTTAGTATTAGTGGAGAGAAATGGTGAACCTGCGCATCAGGCGTTTAAGGGAAATGAATGCAACATGATTATAGTAATCATTCATTACGAATGTTGTAGTTTGTTATTAATAACTAGAGGCCCAGTGCACGAAATTTGTGCATGGGTAGGGTCCCTAGGCCTGGCCGGCGATCAGGGCCGATCAGGTTCCCCGCCTCCCCACCTCCTCCTTCCCTCACCACCTGCGCCCCCCCAACGCATGGTTCCTCACCTCCTCCTTCCCTTGCTCCCTTAGTGCCCTGCTGCCGCTGGTCGCCCGCCATGTTCCGCGCCGCCCCCCTGGTGGTCAGCGCATGTCATAGCGAGCGATCGAACTCCCGGTCAAACTCCTGAGGGGACACTTTGCATATTAGCCTTTTATATATATAGATTATGTATAACAGGATATTGTAAAAAGTAAGTTATGAAATTTGTATTAAAACATTTCTTACATACCGTTATGTTGGCTGGGCTGCAAAAATATTCGTTGTGGGCCGCGAGTTTGACATGCTTGCTGTACAGAAACAGGCGGTGGATCAGACAGTTATGGGTCATGAGCCATATCTGAGGCTGACTCTGATCTGGTGACTTTTTCACATACAAATGCATCATTTTCCTGAGAACCTAATAAGCCTCCTCTGTTGGATATATCCCCAAATTTAGAAGTTACTCCTATTTGAAACTAGAGAGAGCAAGTTCCACACCTTAGATTTGCTAGAATGAAAAAAGTTTGAGACACTGAGATAGCCTAATTTGAACACAATTTATTTAAACTTATAGTGTGCACCATTTCTATAAAGAAGGTGGAAAATTATGAACAGTCCCCAAATAGAGTCTTACTGGCATGGTATCTTCAGCTTGAGGCTTAGAATATGTTGAATACATAGTACATTTTTAGTATCTACTTGCTAATGATATTAAAGGGTTAGATACGCTACAGAGGATTAAAAATACATTTAGTGTTGTTTAATGAGATAGGTTTCCTTGTTTTATGACTTTTGGATTTTTTTAAACACATACCTCTATGAACCTTTAGCTTAGAGTAATTTCTGTCTCTATTGCATGTCATGATTATTTGATAAAAACATGGTAGTTTAGGTCCTACCTCCAGAGAGTATTAGTTGCTCCATGGGTAATTATCATGAGCTGCCTGGGTTGAGAACCTTTGGCTTTGATGAACTATAGAATGAAAACCTATTTTTTTTTGTTAATCCTCACTAAGGATTTTTCCATTGATTTTTTAGAGAAAGTGGAAGGGAGGGAGGGAGATGGGGGTGGGAGAGAGAGAGAGAGAGAGAGAAAAACATATCGATGTGAGAGAGACACATGGATTGGTTGCCTCTTGCACATGTCCCAGGGCCAGGGAGCAAACCTGCCATCCAGGTTTGTGCTCTTGACCAGAAATTGAACCTGAGACCCTTTGGTGCTAACCACTTAGCACCGGCCAGGGCAAAAACCTATTTTTTAAAGACAGTATGTTTGCAGTAAAATTTTTTTAAAAGTCTTTCCAGCAGGTTGTTAAAAACAAGCAAATGATAAAGAATATATAAAATGGCATTCATCTTGTATCTTATCTTTAAAAGATAGCCATTGTCAAGTATTTTGTTTATTTATACATTTTATGTACATATATAAACATGTAATTTTTTAAACAAATAGGATGAAACATTATGTACCATTCTTTGACTTGTCTTTACTCAGTTAATATATTCTAAACATTGAGAGAAGTTCATTTTTCATAAATAATTTTCCCAAGGATTAAAATCAAAAGCACAGAGTATAATTTCTGAGTGACTTGGCAACCAGGGCTGATGAGGTGTAGATTTCAAGCAGGGCTATTACTAGTATTGTTTGGAGGCTGAAACAAATCACAACTCTCCTGCCTCTTGTCTCACTAAAAAGTAAACAAACACTGCAAAAATCCAGGCAAAACTACTTTAAGATGAAGATTATGGACAGCCTTCAATAGGGAGAAATAACCAAAGGGCTTCCTAAGATGTGTCCACGAAGAAGGGATACTTCTTCCATGGAATTAAAGCGATTATATGGATGGCATGCTTCAAAGTTTCTGTGTTGTGCATTGTACTTTAAATTTTTGTATTTGTTTAGCACTAGCAAAGGCTCCCTCTGGCTTCCTCCCTTCACTATTGCTTAATTGCTCGAAAGTTGGATCAGATGAGTTATAGATGGAAAGGAAAAACTGGGATTCTTAGTGTTCAAGTTAGCTGTAGGACCTAGATAGTTAAAGAAAAAATTGTGATATTCTACTCCTGTCCTCTTAGTACCTGTTCTTCCTCTAGGGCTTTTGGACAACTCTTCTTGCTCTACTCTTAGGATCCTACACTTCTCTTCATCTGAACTAACCCAGTAGGTTTCCTGGGTTTGCCAATGGTGAGTAGAACCTTAGACAGGCTTGTTTACCCAGAACAGATCAAGATCTTTAGAGGCCATGCTCAGTGACAGGGTTGTATTAATCTATCAGGTAATTCAAAATAATAGTAGTAACATGACACCTAAGTTAGTTGTAGATATTTTCAGTGGAGTTTAATTTTTTCCATAATATATCATATATATATATTTTTAAAGCGAGAGAAACATAAAAGTAAATTTGAGTTTAGGTACTTTGTTCTCAGTCAGTTTAAGGGATAATCCTGGACTGGTCATTAGAGGACCATTTAAGATTCCTTTTTAGTTATATAATTCTTTTATAATTTGGGGTTTGTTAAAACATTAATTTTAAAATTTACTTTTCCTGATTATTAGGTAAATGTATTGTTGATGTCAATATCTATACAGTCAGGCAAAGAATATTACTTATAGTGTCAAATAATCCCGCATTCATAGTGTTAAATGCAGTCAAGAATTTTTATCTACTTGTATTACAAGGACAACAAAGAAGAGTGCTTTAGGGGGAATACATCTGATAAGCTATCAGAAGTGGTCTTAGGATACAAGGCACATTGTTGACTTATTAGGATTATGTTTTCTGTTGCAGAGCCCTTTCTTGTCTTAGAGCACTCCCTACAGTGCATTAGTACTCCCTTACATTTTTACTTTATTGAGTTCACTTTGGAAAATTATTATCTTTTTAAATATAAATTTTATCTTCTGAGCAGGTTAAGCCTTTTTGTCTTTAATTAATTTATTATAAGTGGAAGCCATTGGTTTGGGTGTGATAGCATGAAAGCACTATTTCCCTGAAAACTGGAAGAGAGAAAACCTTTTAAAAGGAAAGCTGTGTCTATTTTTCCTTAATCACCAGTATCCATCTCCATGCCATTGAGAAGGATGCATGGTACTTTAAAACACTGGAAAATATATCAGATGTCTCCAGTGAAATGATTTCGAATGATTTGAGTCCATTCTAAGGATCAATTCTTTAGAATTTGGAATCTCCCTTTCCTTTTCTTTTTAAATTTAACTTTTTGTTTTGAGATAATTATAGATTTACATGCAGTTGTAAGGAATAAAACAGGGTGAGCCCCTGTGCTCTTTATCCAATGGGAACCTCTTGGAAAAGCACAGTATAATATCCAAACCAGGATATTAATATTAATGCAATCCACAAACCTTCAGACTTCACCGGTATTGTATACATGTACTCATTTGTGTGTGTGTGTGTGTGTGTGTATATTTAGTTGTATACAGTTTATCACTTTTATATATACTCATCATCATAGTCAAAATACAAAACAGTTTTATTGCCACAAAAACCCCTAGTGTTACCCCTTTATAACCTTTCTTTCTCCAGAGAGATTTTTGTTTGTTTTGTTTTTAAATGCCTATTCATTTATGGTCTTGACTTAAAATAATTATCTTTTAAATTTCCACCCAAATGTTTTAAAATTTTTACTTATTTGTGTGGTAAAAAAAAAAATCTATACTAATTAAAGTGTAATATGCTAATTAGACCGGACATCTTCCGGACGTCCTTTCAGACAAAGCCACTGTGGGGCCGAGGCATAAGTGGTTAGGGGCGATCAGGCCGGCAGGGGAGAGCAGTTAGGGGGCTATCAAGCTGGCAGGGGGGAGCAGTTAGGGGGTGATCAGGCCAGCAAGGAAGGGCAGTTAGGGGGCGATCAGGCCGGCAGGGGAGCAGTTAGGGGGTGATAAGGCCAGCAGGGGAGCAATTAGGGGGCAATCAGGCCGGCAGAAAGAGGCAGTTAGGGGTGGTCAGGCCGTCAGGCAGAGGTAGTTAGGGGCGATCAGGTTGGCAGGCAGAGGTGGTTAGGGGCGATCAGGTTGGCAGGCAGAGGCGGTTAGGGGTGATCAGGCTGGCAGGCAGAGGTGGTTAGGGGCGATCAGGCCAGCAGGGGAGCAGTTAGGGGCATCAGGCTGGCAGGCAGGCGAGCAGTTAGGAGCCAGCGGTCCCAGATTGTGAGAGGGATGTCCGACTGCCGGTTGGAATCAGGCCTAAACAGGCAGTCAGACATCCCCCCAGGGGTCCTGGATTGGAGAGGATTCAGGCTGGGCTGAGGGACCCTCCCCATGTGCACGAGTTTTGTGCACCGGGCCTCTAGTTTATATACATAAAAGCCTAAGCAACTGAATGACTGGTTGACTGGTTGCTATGATGCGCACTGACCACCAGGGGTCAGACACTCAATGCAGGAGCTGCCCCCTGGTGGTCATTGAGCTCCCACAGCCAACTTCCTGCAGCCGGCCAACCTCCCACAGTCCCTCCCCCCGGCCGCCAACCTCCCATGGTCCTTCTACCCAGTGGCCGCCCCCCCCCACCACCAATCAGCCCCGATTGCCAGCCAAGCCAAGGGACCCCACCCATACATGAATTCATGCACCAGGCCTCTAGTAGATAATATAAAAGTTATCATCTTATTCGTGCAGTTCAGTAGTAAGCACATTCATATTGTTGTGCACTAGATCACATCGTTTTTGTCTCTGCACCCATTAAGCAACAACTCCCCTTTTCCCTCTTCCCCATTCCCCTGGCAACCACCATTCTGTTTTCTGTTTCTGTGAATTTGACTACTGTAGATACATCATATAAGTGGAATCAAACAGTACTTGTTCTTGTAACTAGCTTATTTTATTTAGAATAAAGTCCTGAAGATTCATCCATGTTGGAGCAGATGACAGGATTGTTTCCTTTTTAAAGCTGAGTAATATTACATTGTATGGAATAAATAAGTTTTAATTCGTCCATTTTTATTTTCTGACTTTTATTGACTTTTATATTCGATAGAGTGAATACTAGCACAAATAGCAGATGAAATATTTTGCATATGGAACATTTGTATACCAAGGATAAGTCTCAAGGTGACATCTAAACATTCTAGAGTCAGCTCTTTTAACTATAGGTAACAGAAACCTTATCTGAACTAATTTAAATAAAAAGAGGGATTTTACTAGTATTACAAGGAAACGGATTGAATCTAAGGATGGAATGTGGCAGGGTGTTAGAAATTACTAAAAATGGAACTTGGTTGTCTCTACTCTTTGATGGATATGTTGTTGTTTCTTCACTGTGTATGGTGGCTTTTATCACATGACTAGAGGCCTGGTGCACGGATTTGTGCACCAGTGGGGTCCCTTGGCCTGGCCTGCACCCTCTCACAATCTGGGACCCCTCAGGAATGTTGGACTGCCGATTTTGGCCCAATCCCCACAGGCCAGGCCAAGGGACCCCACCAGTGCATGAATCTGTGCACCGGGCCTCTAGTATGCATATAAGATCTTTGGTTAATCTCTTCCCGCCCTCCCCCCTTCCCCCTTCCCTCTGAGATTCATCAGTCTGTTCCATGTTTCCATACCTGTGCATTGAGCGTCTGCCCCCTGGTGGTCAGTGCGCGTCATAGCTACCGGTCGAATGGTCGCTTAGGCTTTTATATATATAGATGATGAAATGGCTCTTTACAAATCATGAACCCTTTGGGTTCAACCTCCCAAAGACCTACGTGCTCAATTGGTCCCAGTACAGGATTATCAGGGGACGGGAATGACTGGCGTGGCTGGGCTCAATGGCCTGCCCTGATATGCCTGACCACAAGCATGGTCAGGGAAATGGAGCCAATGTGAGGGCCCAGCAATATCTATGGGAGCTGTGTGCATCGACTGGGAGGCTGCCGGTTGTCAGAGAGAAAGGGAATGAAGGCTAGAGAGACCAAATGAAAGGTATGCTCATTAACTCTTTATAAATTCAATATCAGTGAACAGTAATTGAGGATATATTGAAGAAGAATGGAGTTGAAAGTTTTGGGTAAAGACTATTAAAATGACATAAGGCAAAAAATTCTTAATAAAATAAAAAATTCTAACTGTTTAATAGTGTATATAAAGTTGAAAGCCAAGGTGGGAATCACATGAAGTTCTTAAAATTATAAAAGATAAATTCATTGACTAATTTCTGGAATGATTTGAATTGAGGAATAGATTTTTAAATGTCTTTACACTGCTATTTAGTGTAGAAAATAGAAAATTACATATCAAAGAGTAATAAATTATACAATTAACTTCAGGATATTTGAAAATATATGAGGGGTGTCTAAGACAAATTGATGCACTCTGGCTACATAATGGAGATATTTAGAGGAAATTAGTGTGTAGCCTTAACCTTCTGAAGTCATGGAGGGAATTATTTTCCCATTAAGCATTAGCAAGGATGGTAATTGTTAAAATTTATTTAGTACTACTATGTGTCAGATACTGTACTAGGCATTTTTGTATCTATTATCTCATTTAACCTTCCCCAAACCAGGGGTGCTCACAATTTGTTAAATTGAATTTTCTAAGATATTTTTCCACAGAATCATTAACACTTTGCTTTTCCTTTCAGAGATGTGGTATTGGATCTTTCTCTGGGCTCTCTTCTCCTCTCTGTTTGTCCATGGTGCTGCGGGAGTGCTGATGTTTGTAATGCTGCAGAGGCATAGGCAGGGAAGAGTGATCTCTGTCATTGCAGTCAGCATCGGATTTCTGGCTTCTGTAACTGGAGCAATGATCACTAGTAAGTTGATTTTGTTTTATTTAAGGACAGAATTTTATATGCACTTATAGTTTTGGTAACATTATTCTTATTGTACCTGCAACATGTATTCTTTCATGTAGAGTATTTTTTCAGCACTAATTGCACTTCACCTAGAAGGTAAAGATCAGATCACTTATTCATTGAAATATTTTTTTTTTTACTTCTATGTGAAGACTCATTATGTTTTGTGGGAAATGCAAAAACTTGTAAAACTTGGCAAAGGGCAAAGCAATTCATGGGAAATTGTATCTTACAGTGAATGTAATTTCTGCTTTAAAGGAGCTCACTATCTCATAAGGGGGAAAGGTAGGCACACAAATATGATAGTGATGGTTGTCCTTAAAAAAGAGTGAAAATATAGCCTTTAGGTCCTTGATGTCATCTGCCCGTAACTACAAAATAAAATTACACTTCCTTCTTATACACAAATTATGGCACAGATATCCCTGGCCTATTAGAAATTGGCCACTTTAGCGTGTCCTCTAGCTATTTGCAAGCTTTCTACTGTGCTGCCTCGTGTATTTCATGCATTGTCTTAGGTTCATTCCCTCTGCCCACTCCTCTTTTTTGTTTTAATTCTCATACGAGAATATGATCTTATTGATATTTTTAGAGGAGGAAAGGAGAAGGAGAAGAAAAGGGAGGGAAGGAAGGAGGGAGGGAGGGAGGGAGGGAGAGAGGGAGGGAGAGAGAGAGAGAGAGAGAGAGAGAGAGGAGAGAGAGAAAGAAAGAAACATCAATGTACCCGAGAAACATTGATTGATTGCCTCCTGTACACACCCTGACCAGGAGATTGAACCCGAAACCTGGGTATGTGCCCTGACCAGGAATGGAACTCGAGACTTTTCAGTGTACAGGACGACTCTCTAACCAGCTGAACCACCCAACCATGGCTGGCCCTTTCTGTTAACACTGTCCTTAGGCTCCAACTCTAGCCTTAGGTTCAAAGAGTTCTGGTTTCTGTTGTGCTAGTTGAGCCAGAACTTCGATGCATCTTGTTCAGACTGGAGGGTGCCACAGTGACTTCCTTAATGTGGTCCTGCCAGAAACCGGCTGCTTTTCTATGCTATTGTTGATTGTCAGTGCCACTGAGTAATAGAGGCTTACATTGCCCTTTGCTTCTCGTCTACCGTATTTTCCAGCGTATAAGACGACTGGGCGTATAAGATTTCCCTGGGTTAAAAAGTCGTCTTATACGCCAGAAAATACGGTAATCCTCTTTATTCTAGCTACATAAAATCTGAATCACCAGGAAAATCTATGTACCATATTTTCCGGGTATAAGACGACTTTTTAACCCAGGAAAATCTTATACGCCCAGTCGTCTTATACGCTGGAAAATATGGTACTTCCAAATGTCTGGGGCAGCTCACTGCTCCTACTCTATCTGTTTTGAGACTCTCCACAAAGGACTTTTTCCTTTCTGGTTGGTTCTTAGCCCCAGAAATAAGAGGAGGTCCTTTTCTTCTGTAGCGCTAAGGCCTCTCCTTTAATGTCCCACACTTACCTTTTCCCAGAGTGATTGGCATATGCTGCCTCAAGAGAAAAGCCCTCTCCCATGTCTCTGGGTATGTCCTGTGGCACTAAGACAATCATAAAATAGTTGTGAGAAGTGGTGAGTAGCCTATTTTTTCCTTCCTTCATTTACTATTTATTTTTTATGTTATCTTATATTAGGTTTTTGTTGTTGCTGTATTCAACCAGTAACTTTATCATAAGGTGCCTCATCCATTTTGCCATAGGTAAGGTTTAAAGCACATGCTCAGGTTTAGCTGAAGTATAGGATGTGCATAGTGAAGAAGTAGATTCAGCTTGAAAGATAGAATGGAGACAAATCCTAGAGGATCTTGGAAGGCCAGCCATAAAGTGCTGCAGTATGTGGAAAACAAACAGATATTTGTGAGTAGAGTTGGCAAGGGGCAAAGCAGTTCAATGGGAAAATGTGTCTTATAGCTAAATATAGAATACTAGTGTCCCAGTTCACGGATTCATGCACATTGAAAGGAAATTAATTAGAAGAAATATTTTAATAACACTATTCACGACTTGCTAATGAAAAGAAAATAGAATTCTACCAAGTCTCCTATCTACCTACTCTCGGACTTCTGTGAGGATCAAATGAGATGAGGCATGTGAAAATGCTCCACAAACATTCGGTTAAAGTGTAAAATATTTGCACCTGGCTATAAAGGAAGTCATGTTCCTGGGCTGAAGAAGAAACTCCAAGAATGCTAGTTGCTAGGGAGAGGAAGCTGGGCTTTGCTACGTGATGTCATTACCTGGCACCCACAGCGACCGTTTCTGGGCTGGGCTGTGGGTCGCATTTTGCACCATGGGGTCTTGGCAGCGTTGGCTGCAATTTGGTGGGGTGGTGCTCTGGGGTGGTGGTGGGGCCTGTATCACGCTTGGGGGAAACCGAGTGTTGGTTTGTCGGCACCACGTCTGTGGTGGCTGTTTATTTTTAAATGGCCAGTGCGCCTCATGGCAGCTCCTGTGTTGAGCATCTGCCCACTGGTGGTCAGTGCAAGTCATAGCTACCGGTTGGGCAGACAGACACTTAGCCTTTTATATATATACTAGAGGCCCGGTGCATGAAATTCGTGCATGGGGGGCGGGGTCCCCTCAGCCCAGCCTGCACCCTCTCCAATACGGGACCCCTCGGGGGATGTCCGACAGCTATTGGACATCCCTCTCACAATCCTGGACCGCTGGCTCCTAATTGCTCACCTGCCTGCCGGCCTGGTTGCCCCTAACTTCCCCCTGCTGCCGGCCAGGTTGCCCCCAACTGCCCCCTCCCTGCTGGCTTGGTCGCACCTAACTGCCCCCCCCTCCTGCCAGCCTTGTCACTTCTTACTGCCCCCCCTGCTGGCCTGGTCACCCCTTAGAGCCCCCTCTGCCAGCCTGATTGCCCCTAACTGCCCCCCACTGCCAGCCTGGTCACCCCCAACTGTCCCCCCCACTGGCCTAGTCACTCCTCACTGCCCCCCTGCCAGCCTGGTTGCCCCCAACTGCACCCCCCCCCCACCAGCCTGGTCGCCCCTAACTGCCCTCCTGCTGGGCTGGTCGCCTCTTACTGCCCCCCCCTGCCAACCTGGTTGCCCCCAACTGCCCCCCTGCCAGCCTGATCGCTCCCAACTGCCCCCCCGCCAGCCTGGTCGCCCCATGCAGCCTGCTGTTCAGTTGTTTGGTCATCTCTCACTAACCCCCCGCCGGCCTGGTCGCCCCACGTAGCCTGCTTGTTCAGTCGTTTGGTTGTCCTTCACTAACCCCCCTGCCGGCCTGGTCGCCCCACGCAGCCTGCTTGTTCAGTCATTTGGTCGTCCCTCACTAACTCGCCTGCTGGCCTGGTCATAGGCAGCCATCTTGTGAGGGCTTGAGGGTTAATTTGCATATTATCTCTTTATTATATAGGACTAGTGGCCCAGTGCATGAAATTCGTGCACAGAGGGGGGGGGTTCCCTCAGCCCAGCTTGCACCCTCTCCAATCGGGGACTCCCCACAGGGATCGGGCCTAAACCGGCAGTTGGACATCCCTCTCGCAATCTGGGACCACTGGCTCCTAACTGCTCACCTGCCTGCCTGCCTGATCGCCCCTAACTGCCTCTGACTGCCTGCCTGATCACTCCTAACTGCCCTCCCCTGCCGGCCTGATCTCGCCCCAAACTGCTCTCCCCTGCCAGCCTGATCTTGCCCCCAACTATCTCTGCCTGCCTGGCCACCCCTAACTGCCCTCCTCTGCCAGCCTGATCTTGCCCCCAACTGCCCTCCCCTGCTGGCCAATTTGGTTCTGATTGGTTGGTTTCTATGCCAGTCAGCGTCAAAAGCTCTGCCTCCTAGGCAGCTATTGGCTCCTCACAGTTCACCCAGATTTGGTTCTGATTGGTCAGTTTCTATGCCAGTCAGTGTCAAAAGCTCCGCCTCCTAGGCAGTCATTGGCTCCTCACAGTTCACCAAGATTTGGTTCTGATTGGTCAGTTTATATGCCAGTCAGTGTCTCTAGGCCTGCTTCCAGGTCTGACCAGAGAGGCGGGGCTGATCAGCAGCCCCCGCGGAGGCCCAGAGAGAAATAGAGGCACGGCTGCTGGTGAAATCCGGAGAGAAAGAGCGAGGCAATGGCTGATCAACAGCTGCCACAGAGGCTGCGGATCAGACCCTGCCTCTCTGGGCCTGATCTGCAGCCCCCTCAGCAGTCAGTGCTGGGTTGCAAGACTGACTTCCGGTGTTCGGTCGAGCCTTTGGTCGGTCGTTATGGACCCTGGGTTTTTATATATTAGGATAGATATATGAGGAACCAAGAGAAAACTCTGAAAGAGTGGGGACCTTGTCTGTCTTCTTCACTGCTGTATCCCCAATAAAACACTACCTGGAACATAATAGATACTAACAAGATGCTGGTTGGTTGGATGGATGGATGAACGGATGTAGTGAGTGAAAAAGGGCAGAGGAAAGGAAGAAAGAAAGGATGGGCAAGAAAAGAGAAAGAAAGGGAAGGGAGAGGAATTAAGAGGCAATAACTAAAATTTGAACTTGAGGGTGGATCTTAGCTAGAGTGGCAGTGGGTTGGAAAAGAAAGAGTTAATGTTAGGACTATGGCAGAGGGAAAACCTCCAATTAATTACTATTCACTTTGGTGGCATGCAAAGAGGCATGAAAGGGATTCCAGTGTTTCTGATGTGCCCTCGTGGGAATTATGAAACAGCAAATGAGGAGAGAGAAGGAACAGCTTGTTCAGGTGTCATAGGATGTGTGTGTGTGCTTATTGGCATAAATGTTTAAAGAAATGCCATTCTACTTTCATTTATCTCAGTGGTATATACCTGTATACATTTATTGCCTACTTTTACTTCAGTCAAGAATATAACAAGCCAATGATTTTAGAAACTGCAATGTTATATGTTAAAATCTTCAAAAATATAAGTCTGAAACAATTTCAAGTAAACAATTGTTAGTAAGAAAACATTTAAATTTATTCTGGCTCATTTTCTGACCTGCAAACACTTGAATTAAGAAAACTAATTAATGTGAATATTTAACTAAATTTTCCTAATGTGATTTGTGAGTGTCGGAGCACTCTCAGCTTTATATTCAGTGCAGCAAACGAGTCTTGGATATCTATATTGAACAAGATACTGAATATTCTATATATATATAAAAGGCTAAGTGACTGAGCATACGTCCATCCAAACCGACCAACTGGCTGGTACATATGACATGTACTGGCAATTTAAAAACAAACGTTGACTTGTGCATGCACAATACATATTAAAATATTTTGTATTTGAATTTTATAATACTATATTATATATACTATTTGACATGTAATTTTTTGCAGTAATGCAATTACCGCACGAATCTTTCTTTTAATTAATTTCCTTTCAATGTGCATGAATCCATGCACCGGGCCACTGGTTGATACATATCTCTCATATTTTACTGCTTCTTAGATTTTATTTCTAGAATAGAGTGATTTTTTTTCCATTTTAGTTAGTATAGATAGTTAATACCAATATTGAAAGAAACTGGGTTACTATGTAATACCATCATTTGGCAGTATACACATATCTGTCTAATTTTAGCAAGGTATAAAGTGACATCTCATTGTTGGTTAATTTGCTTTTCTCTGATTATTAAATGAATTAGAACGTCTCTTCTTTTCAGGCATCTGGCATTCAGGTCATAATTTGCCCCTTGGTCTAAAGTCTACCTTTGTATTTGGTGTTAGATAGGATTCTAGGTGCCTTTTCTTCCTCCCAGAGGAGGAAGGCAATTTTTACCACACTAGCCACTAAAGTATACAGCTCCTCATTGATTTGTAGTATCTCTTTTTTTGTGTATTATGCCCTCAAGGTACATGGATATGTCTCTGAACCTCTGTTCTGATTTGTTAGTCTTTTTATCTGTTCTTGCAGCAAGGCCACATTTTATATCCCTATGATTTTGTGGTACAGGCAAACCTCACTTTATTGTGCTTCACGTTATTATGTTTCACAGATGTTGCATTATTTTACAAACTGAAGGCAAACCCTCCACCAGCAAAAAGGTTATGACCTGCTTTATTGCAATACACACTTTATTGCAGTGGTCTGGAACCAAACCCACAATATCTATGAGGTATGCCTGTATTTCTCAATATCTGATAGGGCTAGGTCCCTCTCCTTTTTTTTTGTTTTACTCAGGGTTAACATTGCTATTCATGGGTATTGATTCTTTCATGTAAATTTTTAAAAATATCTACTGAGTCCCTAAAAAAATATAACTATGATTTTAATTGGGATTTAATTGAATGTAGAGGTTAATATGAAAAGAATTGGCATATTAAATTAATCCATCTAAGAACATTAATATATCTTTATTTATTCAGATAAACTTCTATCTTTTGTTAGAGGTTTAAAATGTTTTTCTCCATAGGAAGGGTATATATTTTGATTAAGTTATTTCCTAACCTCATTATGCTGTGGTTATCATGCCTGGTATCTCTTTTGACTACATTGTTTAGTTTTATTGGTGTAGAGAAATGCTGCTAAGTTTTGTATGTTGAAATTATAAAAGATTATAAAACAAAAACACTGATTCTTTGCAAAGTTAATAAGATAAATAGATTACTAGAAATCTAATTAAAAATGAGTTAAGGCAGAAAAGTAAAATATAAAACAAACTAGAAAAAAATAGCCCAGCTGGTGTGGGTCAGTGGTTGAACTTTGACCCAGGAACCAAGATGTCAAGGTTCAATTCCTAGCCAGGGCACATTCCCAGGTTTGGGTTTGATTCCCAGTGGGGGCATATAGGAGGCAGCCAATCAATAATGTTTCTCTCTCATCAATGTTTCTACCTCTATCTCAGTCCCTTCCTCTCTCTCTAAAATCAGTAAAAACATATTTTTTTAATAGAAAAAACAACCACAGATCCAATAATACAGATAGGGTAAAGAATTATTAAAATAACATAGTTTTGTTACAGCTATATATTTCTAAATATAAATATCAAAATTAGCATAAGAAGAAAGAGAAAATATGAATTGGACAATAAGTACTTTTAAACCATTGAAATATTAAATACTCCTCTCCCCAAAGAACTCCAGGCCCAAATGGGTTTACACATATCTCCCAAACTTCCAAGAAACAGTAAGTTCCTATTTTATCCAAATTATTGCAGAAAATGGAAAGAGTAAAAGCTGGGGGCACAGCTTATTTACCAAGGCAAAGTAATCTTGCTGCTAAGCAAGGTAAAGACTACACAAGAACAGAAAAGTGCAGGCTCTTTACCTTATGCATGTTATCCTAGGTATGCAAAGATAGCTCAGTATCAGAAGGAAATATGGCTGTGTGCCAATAAAACATTATTTATGGATGCCTAAAATTTGAATTTTATACAATATTCATTGATCATGAATAGTATTCTTTCTTTGATTTTTTTCAACTGTTTAAAAGTATAGAAATCATCTTTAGCTTTCATGCTATACAAATACAGTGGTGGGTCAGATTTGACCTGCAGAGTATAGTTTGCCAAATCCCTGATCTAACTACAACAGTGATAGAATCAACACACTAGTAAAACTAAATTTGCCTTAACCTTTATATTTGCTTTCTCTTAGGAAATATGAGGAGGAAATCAAATCCCTTTCCTTGGTACACCCCTGCAGGCACGTCGTGTTGCTGTATATTGACACCAACTCAGCCATATTGCTTTCCCCACCAGTCTTCACTAATACTTTTGGGATCCTGTCTTATTCCCAATTCATTCCTTCTGCCATTGATCATATTGGAAGTGCCTAACACGTATCACTTATTCCAAGCACCCTATTCCACTTCTGTTTTCTTCATTCTCACATAGCTTAGCCTCATATTTCACATTATAATGTTCATAATGTTTGTAATTTTTCAGCTGACTATTGTTCAACAAAATACATCTTAAAGTGAATGAAAACTAAAGCACAAATTGGGGAAGAATATTTGTGATCATATATAAATATGTAAGATTAATATCCAAACCCTCTTAATTAAATAAGAAAAAGACGACCCAGTTGCAAAATAGACAAAAGATTTGACAAGCATTTTATAGATGTAGAAACTTTAATTGCAAGTAATGTGAAAACAATATCAGTCACATCAGGAAAATGCAAATTAATCACAGAGATAACACTTCTCACCCACCAGGTTGACAAAATTTTAAAAGACAGAAGATAAGTATATGGATTCGTAACTGGAATATATGTAAATTGGCACAACTACTTTGGAAAATAATTTGGCATTTTCTAGAGAAACTAGTGATTATATGTGTGTGCCAGGTGTTACATGCAAGGATGTTCACAGAAGCAGTCGCTGTGCTTTGGGGCCATAATTAAGTAAAATAAGGGTGAATTGGACACAAGCATCATGATACTACGACAGTGGATCTGATAACTGAGAAGGCTACTTAAGTGGCTGATGCCCAGAGAGCACCAGCAGTGTAGAGATGCTAGACAAGGGAGATTTCCACGTCTGGGCAGAACAGCAGATCTCATCACACTACTCAAATGGGCATGCAGTTTAACCTATGAATTGTTTATTTCTGGAATTTTCCATTTAATATTTTCAGACCACAGTTGATCACAACAAAGAAAGAGAAAACATAAAACAATATATATTTTTTTACTAGTACATACATACAGATGAGTGTGTATGCAGTAGCTGAAACCACAGCAAGTGAAACTGTAGATAAAGGGAACTTATGTATATATGGCATATAACTGTTTTCATCATGTTAAACTTAAAATGTAATGGATGAGTTAGGGGTCTCTTTTGAGTAGCATTCGTAAACCAGTGCTCTTCTCAAATGTAATCCTATTTTCAGTTTGATTATGTATCCCCCAGATTTTTGCTTCTACATTACATGCATGCATGTATGCATATATATATGTACATGTGTGCCTACATGCATCTATAATAATAAAAGAGTAATATGCTAATTAAACCAGATGTCCTTCTGGATTAAGCCGGGCCGAAAGGAAGCCCAGGTTCTGGGTGCCTGCCGGTGGCTGGAGGGAAGCCAGTCCAGGTCCCGGGTGCCAGAGTAAAGCTGGTGCCGGCAGCTGGGGGAATGAAGGCCTACTCTTGCACGAATTTCGTGCATCAGGCCCCTAGTATATATATATATATATATATATATATGTACTAGTAAAGAATATATATATATATTGTTTTATGTTTTATCTATCTTTATTGTATAAATTGTATGTTTTAAGTTTTTTCTTTGTCAATTCATATAGATTTATATTTTTCTTCTGAATAGAATTTTCTGTCAAGTAATTATAAATTTGGTGTCCTCAAATAATTTATCTCTGTTCTTATCTATACTGATAAAAGAGAAATATGCAAATTGACCATACCTCCACTATGCCCACAAGCCACGCCCACCAGCAAATCAGGAGCAAGTATGCAAATTAACCCAACCAAGATGGCTGCGGCCACGGAGCGAGCAGGAGGCTTGGGTTTCCCCGGCAATGGAAGAAGCCAAGCTTCCCGTCTGCTCTGGCCAGCCCTGGCCTCCGCTCAAGGCTACAAAGTTTCAATTATAGAAGATAAATAAATCCCAACAAAAATGGCAGAGGCCACGGAGCTGGAGAGAGCAGGAGGCTTGGGTTGCCCCCGGCGATGGAGGAAGCCAAGCTTCCTGGCCTGCCCTGGCCTTTGCTCAAGGCTACAAAGTTTCAATTATAGAAGATAAATAAATCCCAGATACCAGGGCTTCCACTTGGGTCGCTGGGGGGCATGGCCAGCTTGCAAACCACCACAGGCCCCTCACCTAGGCCGCCCCACACCCCAAGGGAACCCCCACCCTGATCCTGGACACCCTTCAGGGCAAACCAGCCAGCCCCCACCCATGCACCAGGCCTCTATCCTATCTAATAAAAAAGTAATATGCAAATTGACTGTCACTCCAACACATACGATGGCTGCCCCCATGTGGTCAAAGATGGTTGCCCCCATGTGGACACAAGGTGGCCGCCACAAGATGTCCAGCATTTGGGAGGGACCAGGCCTGCAAGGGAAGGCAGTTTGGGGCGATCAAGCCTGTAGGGGAAGGCAGTTGGGGGCGACCGGGCCTGCAGGGAAGGGCAGTTTGGGGGGACCCAGGCCTACAGGGGAGGGCAGTTAGGGGCAATCAGGCTGGCAGGGGAGCAGTTAGGCATCAATCAGGCTGGCAGGGGAGTGGTTAGGGGGTGATCAGGCTGGCAGGCAGAAGCCGTTAGGGGCTATCAGGAAGGCAGGCAGGCGAGTAGTTGGGAGCCAGCAGTTTTGGATTGTGAGAGGGATGTCCGACTTCCTGTTTAGGCCCGATCCTACTGGGATCGGGCCTAAACGGGCAGTCGAGCATCCCTCGAGGGGTCCCAGATTGGAGAGGGTGCAGGCTAGTTTGAGGGACACCCCCTGCCCCCCGTGCATGAATTCCGTGCACTGGGCCTCTAGTTTCTATATATTTGACCATTCTAGGATAGGTAGACAGCTTTTTGTAGAAAAATAGTTTCAAAGCCATCTCAATCTATTAGATGGCATTCTATAATTTAAATATTTCTTACTTTATGATTTCCAAATGTGCTTTTAAAATTATCCACTTAGATACATTATTATATATGCTGTGTTAATAAGGTCAAGTGTTGAATCAGATGGGTCTGAGGCTTCTTGTAATGGTGATTCTCTCATTCTTGGAAGTGCACATTATCTAAAAATATTTTCTGAAACGTCAAGTTCATCTTCTGTTTTTATTAGATATCACCATAGTGGTCTCCAAATAACCTTAATAAGCAATTTTATATGCTAGATTATAAAATGAAATCATCAAATATCCTGATATTTGATGACATTTAAGAATTAACTTACTTACTGAAATAAAATGATTAATATTAAATTGAATAATTTAGAATTTACATTAAATTGTGTAGTTTTGTATTATCATTTATAATTATCAATGTATTATTATCTATATTTATAAAATGCTGATGAATTATGGCCAGTTCAATGCCCAGATGAGAGATTATGTACAATAATGAGTTATTTATTTTTATGAACATATTTTGTGTGAAGCAACATGTAGCATAAATATGTATTTTGTGTTGAATAGAAAAGCCTGTTTTTAAGTTAAGTGGGTAAATGTGGTATGATAAAGTGTAACTTTTACCAATCACATGGAAATTCCTTCATAGAAAATTTATAAAATGAGAATGATCAATGACTAACTCAGTTTTGATTAAATGAAAAGACATCTTAAGTTAAAGCCATGCAGTGTGCTCTAAAATGAATGAATGTGGCCTTTTGTTTCTCTCCCTCCTGTCTCATCCAGGTGCAGCAGTAGCAGGCATTTACCGAGTAGCAGGGAAGAACATGGCCCCTTTGGAAGCCCTGGTGTGGGGCGTAGGACAGACTGTACTGACATTGATCATCTCCTTTTCAAGGATCCTCGCCACACTTTGAGGTTTCTGTGGAAATGTCTGACCTTACATAAGGAAACAGATGTACAGATTCTCTGAAAATGGCATTGTTAGCAAGTGGGAATTAAATTATACAGGAATCCTGGAAGGAGCAGGTCCGAGCATAAGGCCTAGAGCTGTGTGGAAAGATTGCCCTCTGGTGTTCAAGTGATTGCACTACCGCACTGCACCTTACGTGCCTCCATCCCAGGCAAGGCGAATTACACTATGAGAAGCTACAAGAAAAGGCACCTTGTTTAGCTGCCAATCAGGTTAACATTGGTGTTGAATCATTGTTTTTAACAGTGTTGTGTTTAAGTTACAGGGACATTTTGAAGAATTGATATATGTGCCAAACTCTCTTCTTTTTTTATAAATTGGTCATGTGACAGTTTGCAAGTGTAGATGTAGATGAGACAAGTGCTGTGAACATGTTTGACATGAATTCAGGTCACGTAGTGAGACTTTGTAACTCTAAATCCTGTGTGAGTGCCGAATACCGAATTGTTTACTAGGAGATAAATTATTTTATTTTTAATGTTGAACTTTTCTGGGATTTAGGGCTTTAATATGGTTAGGCATTATTGTTATTTAATTTATGTGGAAAATAATATTAATGGAAAACTAGCTAAACTCTTTTAAGGACTCAAAGTAGATCTATAGGGTGCATCCTTTTCATGCACATAAATAATACTTTCAGTAGTTTCCCTCATACATAAATGTTCTATTGATATGAATTAAAAAACTTTATGGGTAACACACATTGATTGTAGTTTGTGTCATAAAAATATTATTTGGAATTTTTCTTATAAATTTTGTTAGAAAACAAGTCTGAAGTGCATGTTGCATTCTTTGCCCCCTAAAGAAAGTTTTGCCCTGTGTCTCATGGAGAAAACATCTTCACAACTGTTCCTCAGTGGGGTTCTATGACTTGTTGCCTATGTCTTGATTTTTGACAAAGTGTAAGCAGTCTTTAATTCTGGAGTATTATCTATATTTAAAGAGTGGCCTAAATTAGGCTGTGAAAACAAAAAGCCTCATTTGTAGATAAGTAACAGTAAGTTATCTAGGAAGATTAATAAACTATCTTACTTTGGATATGTGGTAACAAAATTTCACTAAATAAAAATGGAGGAATTTAGTAAATCTGGCAGTCCTTCTCAGTATATTAAAACAGTACTGAAATACATTTGAGTGATTCATTTTAGTTGTTCAGTTCTTGATTTATGCTGTTATTTAAGTTTATTAGAATGTGATGGCATTTATTAGAAATGAAAAAGTCCTTAGTATAAAATATTTTAAGAGATTTTTGCAACATATACTTGTTTTTAAGACTACAGGAAGTAAGGGAAACAGAACCTGCTTGAACTTCTCTTCTACTGTCATTTTTTAAAACCAGGTACAATTATAACTGTTCTCACTCCAAGGAGAGCCATTGTAGAGAATGCGAAGTGAAGGGCAGTGCAGAAAAACAGTCTGTGTGCTGCAGCCTCACAGCTTTAGAACCTGGCTGGGAAACAAGTAGGTTTCTATTAGGTCGCATTCAAATTGAAGGCCTTTGCTACACAGGCCACTTTTTCTTCACCAAAAAAACAGTGAGGAGTTGGTGGGGGAGGGGGAGCTACTTTTACCAGTAGGAAAGCCAATTTGGGGGATTTTCTAATTCTGTGGCTTGGAAATATTTTTAAAAAACAACAATTAGCATCAATGCACTTAGAGATCTTTGAAGTAAATCTTAAAATTGATTTTAAATATGTATAACCCTGAAATTAATTTCATTTGTTCTTTATATTTTTGATGTTTTCCAAATTAAATTTAGGCATAAGTTTTCCAAATCAATTTGATTTCTCCTTTTCTGTTAGTCTTGAATTGATTGTTCTTTCTTTACTTTGGCTATTCTGTCAATAATTTAAAGTGTTTGTATTCTTTGAGAGGAATTACCAATAACATATTGAAGATGTACAGAATGAAAATTTTTAACATATGGTTATGTTGTGATTTAAGAAAGTTATCATGGTGAGGTAATATGGAACATATGGTTCAGAATCAAAAATTAACCGGAAAATAACTTGGTACATAAATATATGAATGCGTGGACCAAAGAGATTTAAACTCCCGTTTTTACTCTTAGAATGGAAGTATAATTTGATTATTAATAATTAGTTTGTAGAGTGTCCTAATCTCATTATCAAGTTGCTTTATATTATGAAGTGTGTGTGTGTGTGTGTGTGTGTGTGTGTGTGTGTGTGTGTGTACTCTTAACTTGTAGGGGAATTTTTGTTTTGTTTTTTGCTGTTTTCAGCTCTTTCCATTGGGATTTTGTGCAACTGTCACTCTTTTGATGTTTTGAAATATAGTTGAATGGTGTGCATTGATGAAATTGTCTTAATAGATATTTCTGTGTTGAGATTTTTTAAAAGTGGTTTTCCTACAGATACAAGAAACCTGTAATGATATCTATCCACATACACCTCTATATCATATATACGCCCACACAAAGCTGCCATGTATGAACGCAGTCTAGCTGGAAAGCTCCTGTTCCGGGAACACATCCATGCTCTAGTGGAGAGTTTGTTCAGCTGAATGATCTTTTAAATGGGCTTGAGGACATTTGAGATTTTTTAATTTGGGGATATTTTTCTTGGTTTAATAGTGCTGGAGACCCTTGTTTTTGATATGACAAAAGCTCTTATTGATGTATTTGCGTTACACCTCCTTAAAATGTGTATGTGATTTAGCGGTAAACTCTCTTTGATTAAAGCAGGAAGGACAGAGGAAAGCATCTGCAGTTTATACATCTTTCTTTTTAATGTGTAGTAAAGTATTGCTGACAATGAAATCAGTTCCCCAAAGAAGAGACTCCTATATGCCCAAACTAGTTATTATTTAACATCCTGGTTAGAAATGCCCATAGGCCAGAGTTTAGTCAGGGGACCTCATCTATACTATAAATAACGCTGAAAACCTTTAAATGAAGGAGGCACAAATAATCTGCCCATAGGATGATTCCGTGGGTTGTCTAGAATAAGGAAAGTCCTAAATGATGGCTATATTCAGTGTTTGCATTTAATTATTCTTACTGTAGATCTCAGTGTTTACCAAACAGTGTTACAGTTTATTACCCAATGTACTAAGTAACAAACTAAGTGTTTGCAGCATTTAGTATTTCCACTCCCCTAAAAAATGTAAGGGTTTAATTTTGCTTTAAGTGAGAAATAAAGAAATGAGCTGCCCTGTATATCATGTATTTGTGATGTAAGGAACAGGATAATTTAAAATCAAAGAACATTGTTGGAAAAAGTCTTTAGAGAACTTTAATTAAGGTGAGGAGAGTGGGGCTGACATGTTAACATGCCCAAGCAGACACACACCAACTAATTCAATTGTTTAAATATTTTTGATGGACCTACTATGTATGTACAAAGCTGTATGGAGTATTTTCTATAGGAAGTACAAGGATGACCAAGATAGGATTCCTGCCCTTGAGTTCACCAAAAGCTAGCAAGATGGTTTTAAATCCTAAAAAGACCAGAACAACATTTTGCTTCCTGATTCTAGTTGAGAGTTCAAGTCTTTCTCTCGACCCCATCACCCCAAATTCTGATTTTCCCAGTTTATCCACAAAATGGAGTTTCAGTAACTGAGTTACCATCACTGTGACAGAGTGATGAGAATACTAGACTGTAAGCCAGAGACATAAATGTGAACCCAGGCCTGTTGCTTGTCGACTTTTTGGTCATGAATGGCAAAGCAGTAAATGTTCGACAGTAAATGATAGTCAGTCAGTAGAATTTTTTAAATTACATTTTGCAGTGCTATTTAATAATGTTGTTTTATAAAATACATTTGTTTTCTTTCATTTCCACATTTTGTCTACATGTTTTTTAAAAAGGAAAATTAAAATAACCATTACAATCTTGCTTCCTTTACCTCCTCTTGACCTCTTTATTTTTAAGATCAGCAGATACTTAACTAGGAGCATTTTTAGGGGTTGGTGGTGGTAGAAATGGCCAGAGCAAGCAGGATTAAATTACACATTGTGTTTATCACTGGTTAAGATAGAAAAAGGTAGAGGTAGCCAATATTTACTCCTTTACCTTATCCTGCTACTTTCCTTGAATTCATTCAACCAACATTCATTGAATCTCTACTACATGCAACTTACCATGTGTTTACGGGATGAAGTGTCTCCTCTTCTGCCCCATGGGTGTTGGCCTCACAGTGCAGTGCAAATTCTATAGGGAAACAAAAGAGTGTCTACCAAGTCCTTCCTTCATGGACCAAGGTGCTTCAGCTACTGTTTATTTGCTTTTACTTAAAAAGAAATAGTGTTATTTTACATTTATGTCCATTTTATAATTCAAGAAGTAACAAGATGCTACGAGTATTTTCTCAAACTATTTCACTTTTGCTATTACAATTTTTTCTCTCAGAAAATCTTAATCGGAACCTCTTCAAAGAGTTGTTATTTGTTTTTAAGATATGAAGAATGCAGAAAGTTGGTGAAGAAATTCAACTAGGCTTAGATTGCAGAGAAGTTTGGCAATACTTGAGTAACGGGGTAAATTGCTGTTTCTTTTCATAATCAAAGTGAGACTCTCAGTGGTTAACATTGACTACTGATCGATTTTAATTTCCCTCAAGGGTCATTCCTTTTTGTAACATCTTAGAGCAGGCGTCCTCAAACTACGGCCGAGGGCCACATGCGGGTGTTTTTGCCGTTTTGTTTTTTTACTTCAAAATAAGATATGTGCAGTGTGCATAGGAATTTGTTCATAGTTTTTTTAAAACTATAGTCCGGCCCTCCAACCGTCTGAGGGACAGTGAACTGGCCCCCTGTTTAAAAAGTTTGAGGACCCCTGTCTTAGAGAGGGACTCTCCAGGATAAAAAGGACATTACTTAGTTAAAAATGATGAAAAATTTTAAACATGTGGTAGCATTTTGTAGCAGAGGGAAGTTTAAAGATAGGAAGACACATTGGAGGGGTGACACACAGAACAAAGGCATATCATGAATACTCAACGTTCTGTGAACAATTCCCCCTTGTGTTAAGAATATAAACTACACTGTATGCATATGTGTCCTGCATGTTTCCAGAATGTGGGGTTTGTTTACCTGTGAGACAACTTCCACAAAGCTTTGAAATCATTATTACTTGTGTGTGTGTGTGGTGCTGGTAGGTTTGCCCTTCTAACTTAAGGATCTCTGTTCAGTGTAGGAATACAGTGCTTTTGGGGTTGCTGAATAAATTATCTAAAAATGTATCTGAATTTGTTTTAGAGGAAGTAGTGCTTAATATATAAAGTATTTTCAGTAAATGTGGAGATGTACCAGTTAATACTTTATTAAATTAGTGGAAACACCCAAATTTCTGAGTGAACTGAACTGTGAACTGTAACCACCTCCTCCCCTGTGTTTAGAGAACTCCTCTTCACATTCTTTACATTCATTGCATATATGTTGAAGCTGTTTATCATAATCCTTTCTTGATTTGAGAACCAATTTAGCAATTTCTTAAAAATATCCTCCCTCCACACAACTGTCATATGTTGTGGTTTAAACATATGTACAGTTTGTTAATAGAATGAGAAGTGCTGGTTTTGAAGAGAATGTGCTAGATACTAAGGAGACAAATAGATACTAAGGAGAGTCAAGAGAGCATGAAACGTTAACATATTTTTTTAGATTCTATAGTGCACCCATATGCATTTTCCTTCAATGGTAACATGACTGCCCCCCTTTTAGGAATGCATTTAGATATGTAACTAAAACTGGAAAGCAGTGTAATATAAATATATAGAAAGAGGAGCTGTAATGCATAATTACCATAACAAGAACACCTTTGCTCCAAAATGGTTATATATTGGCAAATTCTAAAAAGCATCATTTTTTAGAGCCTTGTATAAATGAATGTTAAATTGATAGTATTACTGATGATGAAAAGTTTTCTTTGTTTTTAAATTAGTGTATTTGCACAGCATCACTAAGTATATTTGGGCAGGAACATTTTAAAGTTTTCTCCATAGAAAGAAAAATAGAGGCACTTGTTTGAATAATAATAAGAATGATTTACTTTGAATATTGGATGAGTTGATAGTGTAATTGTTGACACTTTCTTAGTATTTGTGATATTGGATGCATTTACGATGGAGGAATTTTTGTATATTCTAGCGTTCTACACACACACACACACACACACACGCACACAAGCTCTACACATTTAGATGAACAATATGAAATTCCACAGTATATTTCATTTTAGTCTTATAACTTGGTAAAATTCATATGATTCTACCATAAAGTATTAACTCCTGATTCTAGTCATTCTATGATGAGAGAATCGATTTCATCTTGAAGTTAACCAACTAAAATGTATTTATTTAAAGATCAAAAATATAGTTTACCTGATAGGTATTAAAAGACTCTCTTTCAAATTGTGTTAACTCTCACAGACTACTGATGAATCGTTTAGTAAACCACAGTACCATTTTTAAGGCTAAATGATGTCTCAGTGCCTTGGAAATTAAGATGCTTTTTCAAAGTGAATCCAGTGAGATTCAGGATTGGTACACCTGTTAATGGGGATTCAGCGTTAAGGACAGTGTAATGGAATCACCTGTGGTTTAATAAGTCAGTTATTTTGCTATTGACGATGACAGATGATGACTTTCATTACATTTTCATGATGTGGTATTTGTCTCTCTTTTTTAAAAAGTAAGTTTGAAATGGGGAAAAATGTAGTCAAGACAAAAGTGGTATTTTAAAATTTAATTTTGTTGTAAACTAGAGATTCTAGTATAAACAGTGTTAGTTTTATATTGTAGTACAAGGGCGGACATTTTATGTAACCTTTAGAAATATGTTTACCATCAGGGATTTATTTTTGCTATCCAAATACTTAATGTACTGTGAAGCTTAAAGACAGGAGGAATAAATGCTGGAGGGGTAATGCACAAAAACAAAGGCATATCTGATGAAGTACCCTATGTTATGTGAACACAATTTCCCCTTCTGTTAAGACTATAAACTACACTGTATGAGTATATGTACTGCATGTTTACATAATACAGCTTAATTTTGAAGGATTATTTTAAAAAAACTATGTTTATGTATAATACCTAACAGTCTGTAAATATTGTATACTATTGATTTTTAATTTTCTATAAGCAATTTTTTAATTTCCCAATTCATGTACAAATCTCATTGTATATATAGCATAATTTCTTGGAGAACACAAATTTTGCGGTGAATTTTAATTATTTTAACTGTGGTAAGCATCAGGTTAGCCTTAGCGATGTTGATTTTTGTTTTAAATTATTTTTACCGCTCATTTTCTTCAAAGGGCAGCAATAAACATATGCAAATTCTTTTTGGTTATAGACAGTTGGTCTACAAAGACGAGATCTAGGTTCCAATTCCTGGCTTTAAAAAACAGATGCACAATTAATATCATCCACTGTTTAATCACAGGACCATTTCTGAGGTCCATGTTTGTTTCTCCTCTTTGTAACATACAGGGTGATTCTACTGATACACACAAAACAACTGTTAAAAGTGAATCCAGCACTTAAATGTCATAACACAGAATTTATTGGATTAAAAATTTGTAATATACAGTATTTTAATAAAGTTTCTGTATTCTATTTCATGCACTTATATATAAATAAATCTGTCTTTAAAAGCTTTATGGGATGTGTGATTCTTGATAACATCTTTTCAGTTCATTCTCTATAAACTCCAATGTTCTCACCCTTTTGTCAGTTTTTCTGGGGCAGTTTTACATAGGGCTTTTGGGGGTAGTGCTGAAATGTAATTATGAAATCTGAAAAACACACTTGGCCTAGTTTATAGTTTTACCTGGGACCAGTCCCAGGCAATATAAGCATTCACTTCTAAGAGTTATTGTTTTAAAAAGCATACTATCGCCCTAGCCAGTTTGGCTCAATGGATAGAGTGTCAGCCCTCAGACTAAAGGGTCCCGGGTTCGATTCTGGTTCAGGGCACATACCTTGGTTGCAGGTTCCCTAGCCCTGGTCAAGGTGCGTATAGGAGGCAACAAATCAATGTGTCTCATATCGATGTTTCTCTCTGTCTCTCCCTCTCCCTCTCCCTCCCACTCTCTCTAAAAATTAATTGGAAAAATATCCTCGGGTGAGGATTAACAAAAAATAAAATAATTAAAAAGCCTACTATCACTTTCAATAATAAATGACTACCATTTTTCAAGTGCTTATGTTAGACACTGTAATCCTTCAGGTTAAGTGTTTTATCCCTACTTTACAGGTGGAGAATTGGAGGTTCAGAGAAGATGAAAACTTCTCAAGGTCACATAGGCAATAATGCTTAGTTGAGGTTTTCTTACTCTTACCTGTGTTTTTCCCCACTATGCTATATGAGGGATTTCTACAGAGTATTCTGGGAACTCTTACCTGTAATGAGATAAAGTCTCATTATTGAAGAGGAGATGGAGTTACGGGGATTTGAAAATGATTAACTCAGGATTTGTATTGTCAAATTTATGCATAGTTTAAATTTTTGTTAGGGATTTCTAAGAGATGATACTAAGTACTCAATGAGGCTCAGCTGTTCTGTCTGAGAAAAGAGTGGGGCTGACTGTAAGTGGTACAGCCTTGCTGGAATAAAGACTAGCTTAACTTTTAAAACTGGGCAGGCAAAATGGAAGTGAATGTTTCTTCATATATATTGACAGTTTATGTAACTACTAAATTGAAATGTATTTCCTTTTTTTCTAGGTAACTGTTTCAACCATAGAATTACAAAATTATTAAACATATTTTCTTCCCGACTATGAGTCTGAAAAAGTTCTTAAACAAAATATAAATCTTGAGATTAAAAAATAAATTTTCTATTTTGATTCTACCACCTTTGGCTCTTGAAGTAATATTTTTGTAATAGGTAATCTATCTGGGTATTTTGACATTTACTGAGCATTGAAAAAATGCATCTGATTCCAGATTTAGTGCCATCTATGTAGACAAGACCAGTATGAAAGGTAATCTAGAAGAAAGATGCTCAGATTTCACACTGAGCTTTATGATGCAGAATGAGTCCTGGTCATACTTACTGAATATATACTTATGTTATCTCTGTTTAACTCAGTTGAACTGTTAATTCATAAAATGGTACTATATAATAAAAGCCTAATATGCTAAATGTCTGGTCATCTGGTCATCTGTTCAACCAATCAAAGTGTAATATGCTAATGATATGCTAAGGCTGCTCAACCACTCACTATGACGTGCACTGACCACCAGGGGGCAGACAGTTGACCAGTCACTATGACGGGCACTGACCACCAGGGGGCAGACGCTCTGACTGGTAGGTTAGCTTGCTGCTGGGGTCCTGCTGATTGGGACTGAATGAGACAGGCTGGACATGCCCTGGAGCCCTCCCACATTCCCTCCCCAGCTGGCCAACCTCCTGCATCCCTCCATGGCCCCAATCGTGCACTTGTGGGGTCCCTTAGCCTGGCCTGCACCCTCTCGCAATCCGGGACTCCTCGGGGGATGTCAGAGAGCTGGTTTCTGCCTGATCCCACAGGCCAGGCCAAGGGACCCCACTAGTGCACAAATTCGTGCACTGGGTCTCTAATTAGGATATAAAGAAAAGTAAACAGGACCTCTGGCAATTCTCTGAGGAGTAGAATTTGGGTTCACCTCCAGCTTCCAAAGGAACTTGAACAGAAGAATCCATCCCATTCCACTGTTTCTATTTATCTCCCCTTAATTTTCCATTGAATTTTTTGTCATCACACATTTTTCTTTTGCCCAATTTTATGAATATTCAGGCTTAGACTGTTTTTGCAAAATAGAATTGCATCAAGTGATTTTCTTGCAAAGCAATAGTTTCATCACTAGATGGTGCAGTGGTTCTATTTATTTTCCCTCCTTTTTTTTTTTTTTGTCTTGGACACTTACCTAAGAACCCATATTAACTTAGTCTGTACTTTTGTCCATTCTTACCTAAGATTAACTTTTAATGGGACAACATCATTTGTACTTCATACTCATAGGTTGTATCTAGTGTTATCTTTTTCCAATAAATGTACTCGAGAAAATTAAGAGAAAAGTCAAGAGTGTCTACATGTTATCACTAACAAATTTAACTTTCTTCAAAGAGTGTTAAAATATGGTGTTTAAGGTTTATTTACAAATCAGAAAATTACATTAATTTTGATAAGTTATTAATCTGGATCTTGATTTGTGTGTTTTTCTTAATTCTGTCATTCTAACTCTTAATGCATAATGGTTTTTTTTTAATCTAATTTAATAGTTTATACTTTAGTGACATTTAGTTACATAGTTGGTCAACTGGTTGGGACCAAAGGGAATACACCAACATAACACAATCCTTGTATTGTGAGACTTGGGTTTAAGTTCTTGCTCTGCCATTTAATGTTTGAACTCGGCCAAGTTACTTTACTCCCATGATCGTCAGTTTTCCTCATTTGTACAAAGGGACAATGTATCCTGTTGCATACAGTGGGTGCTCAGCAAATCCTCTACTTTATCCCATTGGCCTCTTCTTCTTGTGCATGTGTGTACACAGAAGGATGGCGTAGTTCTGGATTTTGCTATAAGTTTTGGTTGAGTCTATTTCAAAGTCAGCCGGATTCCATTTCCGCGCAGGTCACAGTGCATTTTCAGAGAGGACAGTTTCAGGTTTAAACTGTCCATTGAATTGTATGCTGCGCTGGCAGCAGAGTCTGCGGAGGGATTTTTTTACAAACAGACCTCAGTGGAACAGAGCCTGGCTAGAAAACAGAATGAACAAACTTGCTCAGCTAGCAAATTCCTTGCATTCTCTAACCCTAATATGTACAAAAGGAGGAAGCCAAAGCAGCCAACATAAATTAAATCCCCCAAAAGATGGTCATGACTCCCTGTCAGCTGTGCACAGTCCCCAACCAGCTCAGATCCTGTTGCAAGTGGGCTTCTAAACTTTGTTTATTGCTCCGCAGAAACAGCCTATGTTTCACACTTAAAGATGTGTTGCTGCTCTTTTCAGCTCCAGAGTTTTTGACCTTAAAAGCACACATCTCACTCCACATCATGGTCTGTGGCAGCCATGGAGACAGACATGCCCGTAGACTCTAGGTCTTAAAGAAAGCAGGACTGAGCTTAAGAGATTAGAGACGAGGACCAGATTTTCATACAACATCTCTCCTGTTCCTTTGCTTATTTTTTGTGGTAATAGGTGTAGGTGGGTGACTTTAAGATAAAAGAAGACATGTGTTATCTCTGATGTGGAAAATAGGAGACGGTAGAGATGGCTGGGAGATGAAGGGCTGAGGGAACAACAATTATAAGAGAGTTCAGATTTGAAAGTCCCGCGTTTGTTCACTGAGTGGGGAAGGGGTCAGACCTGGGTCTTCTCCCTGGTTCTGACCCCCTGCACATGAGACCTCATATGTCAATTTCTTCTGTAATAAACATGCAAAAGGATTGGCTCTTTTGTCTTCTCTTAAATGTAGACTGAAACTTTTAATGGGACAACATCAATATAGGTCTGTTATGTTTGTACTTTCCTGGGCCAGGGCCAGTGTGGCATCAGGAACTTGACATTTGCCAAACCCACTGTTGCCTTCAGATTTCTTGCTTGAGCTTATTTAACTTTTGCAAGATGAATGAAAGGGATGAGAATTTCAAATCTCAACCAAAACTTCTGGGTTTTTAAAATTAGTATCTTTAGGAAATACGCAAAGCCTGTATAGGGTCATGCTTGAAACAATGTTGATATTGAACTTTTACTCTCAAACCATTTTCACATCTATTGTCTCATTTTATCCTCACAATTTGTACTTGTTTGGGGGAAAGATGTCCATGTTTTTCCCTTTAAAATCAAAGCCACTTACCTGCTAACCACAGGTCTTTTATGAGACCTGGGCAGCTGTTTGGACAAATGTGAACAATTAAAAACAGACCTAAAATAGACTCATCAGCCCAGAGCCTGGACCCAGGTAGTCTCCAGAAGCCTGAAGAGATCTCCTTGGGAACTGGTCGCTTCCTGGGTAACCCATGATCAGCTGATCCTCCTGCCATTGTGCTTCGACTTAAGACTTCTTATGAAAGGACACAGGAAGGCCGAGATGTGTTCACATGCGATCTTATTGGGCAGTTAACCTGTTTTCTCCGATCAGGAATATTTTCCTTGTGATGGATGCCTTCAGTCCTAAGAATTACATGCCAGTGCTGACAGAATGCTCATGTCAATGGGAGTGCCACCATATTTAATTAAGGTTTTTCAAGATTTAGCTTAATTCAGCAGATTATTTCTTTCATAAATAAAACAGCATGATTTTCAGAGACTCTTCTTTTACCTTAACTGGTTTAATGTACACCACTAATTATCTGGACAGGAAAAGTTGCCAAGTCAAAGAAAACATTTCAGTGTTCCTGGACATAGAAATGGGAAGCGGTGTTTTAGAGACGTCCGCAGACTCGGGCCTGCAGTATGTCAGCAGCAGGTTTGTCGGCCATGATGGAAAAAATGAACAACCGGCTGATTAACCTCAGAATCAGGATCAAGTTAAAACACATCCACCCATGACATCAGAACTCTGTTTGCGGGATCTGAAACTGTATTGGGGAAACTTTTAAAAGCTTGAACTGAAATTTAGATTACAATAGTGCCCATAAATAAAGACGAGGCCAACATGGGTCAAGCCCTCCACAATGGAAGAAACAAAAGGCGGATAACAAATTGGTGAATAACCCCTCAAGAATTTTTGCCTGACATTGAAATTTGTGTCGCCTTATAAATTCCCTTTTTAGTTTAAAGCACTTTTTTTTCTGTATATATAAGCTTTGTCTTCACTCACCATATCTGGAAGGGGGTAGAGGTGGTCAAGTGCCAAAGGATTTCTTTGCATGCAGAGTAGATGAAGAATTAAGATGGATCAAGTAGACTTGGATTGTTCTCAAAAGAACACTCCAAAAACTTAACAAAATAAGCCCTTGAAATAGGCTTTGTTATGAAAGCAGGGCTTTTTTTCATACGCTAAAATGAGGACAATCAAGCTAAAAATAACTAAAAATTATTATTTTTCTTAAATATCCATGCAGTGTCTTTAATATGGGAAAATATCCGCTGTTAACTTGAGAAGTGTATCAAATCATTTGGTAGGGTTCCAGGTTTGTGATGTACACCTCAAGGAATTCTATGGTTATCTTGGCTGTTACTAACCCAGACTGGACTCATTCTTTGGTCCAAAGCTACCCATAACTATGGCTTTTAACACAGTGATAAATTTGCTAAAAGTAAGGCCTAATCACTGTAAAATTTCCTAATCTTAGCACTTTTTAAGCCACAACGAAACAGGGGTTAGACTAAATGTAAGTAGCATTTATAAAGTGTGTTCTGAAGATCACCAATTGGGAGAGGCTTTTGAGAAAAAAAATTCTCTGAATAAATAATTTTGAAAAAACTTGCCTTCTATATTTCTGTCTTAGAGAGTCACAATCCACACAAGCATATCGAAGACTTTGAAAAGCTTTGAGTTAAGAATCCTAATTGTCCTGGCCAGTGTAACTCGGTTGAACATCGTCTGGTGCACCAAAAGGCTGCCAGTTCAATTCCGGGTCAGGGCACATGCCCCAGTTTCGTGTAGGAGGCAGCCAATTGAAACACATCGGTGTTTTCTTCTCCCTCTCCCTCTCCCTCTCCCTCTCCCCCCCCCCTCTCCCTCCTCCTCCCCCTCTCCCTCTCCCTTCCCCTCTCCCTCCCCCTCTCCCTCTCCCTTCCCCTCTCCCTCCCCCTCTCCCTCTCCCTTCCCCTCTCCCTCCCCCTCCCCCTCTCCCTCTCCCTCTCCTTCTCCCTCCCCCTCCCCCTCTCCCTCCCCTCCCCCTCCCCCTCCCCCTCTCCCTCCCCCTCCCCCTCTCCCTCTCCCTCTCCCTTTAAAAATAAAAAGTATTTTTGAAAAAGAACCCTAATTGACTTAGTTTAATGGCCATGAATTCTCATAAAATGTGTACAGTATATAGTAATATGAGAAATCTTGCTGGCTAATCCTGTTGTCCCTGGAAAGCATTTCCAAGCATATTTTCAAGTTCTTCCCAGTGTCCCCATCCCAAAGACCTCTGGATTATCCCACTGAGCCTGAACCAAGGTTTTAATACCTCAGGTTTAAGTTTTTAATTCCTCTCTAGCCTGCAGTGTATGCTGACCTTCTCCCACCCTGTGATGTCACGTTTGGCAGATCTATGCCAGGCACTTCCGAACTTGCATGTCCTCCTGGGGCTTCCCGAACCCACTTCCCCTGAGGGCAATCACTGTTCCTGGCCCAGGCTCAAGTTGGTCATATTCAATGGGACCCTCATGTAACATCCAAGGTAGCATCTGGCAAATACCAAATGAGAGCTGCAGACTAAATGTCACAGCATTTTAGCAAAGGGAGAGGCCCCTGGGGGCTGGGAAGGTCAGGGACAGCTGCACGGGGACTTGGCAATAGGACAGGCCTTGGAGGTTATTACTAAAGGCAGAAGTGGTGGCCTATCTGGACAAGGAAAGTGACAGACGACGATACTTCAGGCTGGAGAACAACAGAAACCCAGGTCGGGGATGGGGGTACGCCATGTGAGTCAGACAGGCGAGGCTGAAGGGGGAGACAGGGAAAGGTAGGACTAAAAGGTAAATGGACACCAGATGTGAGAGCCCTGCCCAGGCATAGAAACTTGAATTTTATTCTCTAGGCAGAGGAAACCCACTGAAAGGGAAGTCCACTTCCATCTGAAATTAGAGGAAAAGCAGGTGATGGGGTGCTGTCACCTGCTCACATCGTTTTAGTGTCTGCTTCCTGGTATTAGCAGAGAGAACAGGAGCTCTAGGTCAGATCCCTTATGATAACCCACCTACCCACCTTTGCCACTTATTACTGCCACTTATTTTATGATCTTGAGAAAGTTTTTTTAAAAATATATTTTATTGATTTTTTACAGAGAGGAAGAGAGAGGGATAGAGAGTTAGAAACATCCATGAGAGAGAAACATCGATCAGCTGCCTCTTGCACACCCCCTACTGTGGATGTGCCCGCAACAAGGTACATGCCCTTGACCAGAATCAAACCTGGGATCCTTGAGTCCGCAGGCCGACGCTCTATCCACTGAGCCAAACCGGTTTCGGCTTGAGAAAGTTTCTTAATCTCACAGAAGCTCGGTTTCCTCATGTATGAAATGATTTTCAAAGCCATCTTGTCAGGTTGTTGTAAGGCTTAAACATGTAAACAGCCTGTGCTGTGGGAATGAGACGTGGCTACAGACATACTACTAAAGCCGGCGCTGGGATCATTCTGACCTGCAATACACGCAACACAGTTTTCCTGGGACATTGACGGGGCCGGAGGGGCGGGGGGTGCGGGGTGCGCACCACCTGGCCATCCGCTTGCCCTTGGCAGGACCCCTGAGCCCACACAGCCCTAATTGCCCACAACAGAGAGAATCATGCTGCTAATGCATTTTTCCTTATTCACTTGAGTTGCTGTTTTTGGTTGCTATTGAGTGCTTATCTCACTGTTTTCTTCATTAGCATTGGTGTTAGCTGTCAGCAGACAGAAGCGGCCACCTGGGCTGGCTCTGGTGGACTGACTTCTTGAAACCCAACCTGCCCCATTACCTCCCCTGCAAAGAGGCCTTCAGGGTGAGGTGAAACCAACTGACCCCAACCTGGCAGGTTTTGCCTGGAGCTGGAAAACTAAAGTTCCCTTTGTAGCGTCTCCCTTTCTTCTTTTAAAGCCTGTTAGTTGGGGAAGGGAATGCCTGAAGGGAATCCACTGCAAAATCTCTTATCTGGACACTACTTGGTGCCCAAGGCATGGCAAATAAGTAAAAATAAATCCTTATATGTGAGCATTTATTTTCAACTATAAGACTCTTAGCAAGTAGTTCTCACTAGCCCCAAATTTATTGATGTCTTTCGATTTTCTGTTTTTCTCCTTACCCTATTGCTACCTGTTAGGATCTTTAATTTACCTCCTCCCCTCAGTCCAGACGCTCCAAAATGAAGGCCTCATCTCACTTGATCACGTGTCCAGGTGGTTCCTTGTCTCTCACTCTGCTTCTGCACAGCCCGCCTCCCCACAGGCACAGCGCCCACCTCACAGCTACTCCAGATGCACCTGAACTCTGAACTTCATTCCTGGGGAAAGACTCCCCAGTCATAGGACAAAAGCCAGTGGAGAAGGAGGCAAAGGAGAGAGAAAAGGGGAAGGAAGAGCGAGAGAGAGAGAGAGAGAGAGAGAGAGAGAGAGAGAGAGAGAGAGAGACTGATTGTTGTGGCTAAGTCTCAAGGAGAGAAAATAGCCTCCAGAAGGTCACCCAGGGTTTGGGAGGGGGAATGACCTGAAAGGACATCTCTTCTAAGGACACGGTGGGTGGTTGAGAATAAGATTGAGTGTGGCTGAAGGTAAGGGGGTATAATCTTCATATTATTATGAAACTAGAGGCCTGATGCACAAAATTTGTGCATGGGTAGGGTCCCTAGGCAATCAGGGCTGATCTGTGGGGCGACTGGCAGGGTGATGAGGGAGCCCCTCACTGGCACCCTCCTTGGCTGGCCTGGGGCCTGTGGGCTGAGGGCACCTCCTGCATTGAGCATCTGCCCCCTGGTTGTCAGTTCTTATCATAGCGACGAGTCATTCTGCGGTTCAGTTGATTTGCATATTAGGCTTTTATTATGTAGGGTTACATCTATCTATCATCTATCTATCTATCTATCTATCTATCTATCTATCTATCTATCTATCATCTATCATCTAATCTCTCCCCTTCCCTTTATGATAGATCCTCCCTTCCCCCAACTGATGGATGGAGTATGACGTAAACTCCACCTGCAGCACGGACATTCCTGAGCACCTAACTAGGCACCTTATATGGACTGTACATTGAACCACCAATCAGCACCTGCCAAATACCCTAAGCCCCTGATTCCTAAGTCCCTAGGTGCCTAATCATGTGCCTTATATGAAACCACCAATCAGCACGTGCTGAGTGCCCTAAGCCCGTCCCTTCCTTTTCCTCCCCTCAAAAGGCGTGTTCACCCCGGCACGTGTGTTCTTTCTCCTTTGGAAGGCAGCCCGGCAGGGTCTTCTCCTCCAATAAAGCCTGTGTCCTGGTCTCCTGGTCTCCGGCCCTCTGTCTCATCTTTCACTTTAAGAAGTAAAACCATAGAGCCAGGATGGTTCTGTGCTTGGGTTAGTGATTCTTGCTCTTGGTTCCTGGTGTGACTATTAATTGTGTGCATCCTGGTCTTATGGAGACTGGGGTAATGTTCACAAAGAACATTTCTCATCCATGTTTTAATTCTTGTATGTCCCAGAAGCCCAAACCCTGCTAAAATTTTAAAGGCTGCATTTTACCTCTTCAACTTCCCTACTGATTAATTGCTTTTATAGTAAAATATCAGATCTTTCCAATCAACTTGATACCAGCAGGATATCCAGACTATCTGCCTGGATTTACAGCTAGGTCTTCAGAGGCTTTAGTGCTAGGCAATAAGCAAACTAAAAATAGCTACATCAATAAATAATTTATGGAGCAAATAATTTGTTCTTCATATAAATTGGTAGGAAGGTTCTCATGAATAATCTCCGCAGTGAGTAAGACATTTTTCTTTGTTTTATTAAAAACATTAAACAGCTTAAAGCTGCACTAAGACTTTTGGGATACATTATAGCTATAGTTAATGAACGGTAGATTAGATAACTATCACATCATTGTTAGATTTCTTGAACTTGATAACTTTACTGTGGTTATGTAAGAGAGCATCTTTATCTCAAGCAAACTCTGGTGCATTCAGGGGTAAAGGGGAATAATTCTATATAATAAAGAAGTAATATGCTAATTAGATCAAACAGCAGAACAAGTCCAGACGATCTTCCCTATGAAGCCAGGGTTGTGAGGGCCGACCGAGGCAGGCGGGGCTGTGAGGGCCAAGCCCCTTGCACAAATTTTGTGCATTGGGCCTCTAGTTGTATATAACCTACTCTCAAATAATTTAGGGGCAAACATATATATGAAGAGAGAGAGAGAGAGAGAGAGAGAGAGAGAGAGAGAGAGAGAGAGAGAGGTGAGAAAAATACATGTGGACCAACATTAAAATCTGAGTAAAGAGTATGTAAGAGTTATTTGTATTATTTTAGCAACTTTATGAAACTGAAGTGATCTCAAATAAGAAGTTTAAAATATGTGTTTATAATTCATATACCTATAGTATGTAATATATATATATATATATATATATATATATATATATAGTATATAATATAGCTATAGTATACAATATATCCTTGTTTTGAAATTAACCTTTAGATTGAGGTTGATATTTCCATGGAAAAGGCTGAGTCGGATGACTAGTTTCAGGTGCATTTGCAATCTGCAGCCTGTGTTGGGTGGCTGCTTCCCCACCAGGCATCTAGTAAATGCTGCAGCCTTGAGAGTGACAACCTGAGTTTCTCGCTGGGAGCTGAAGTTTGGTTTCCTGGTTTATTGAGCTACCTGATTATCATGGAGAGAGAACATGCAAGGGCTCCTGCCCAGGCTCTGCAAAAGGCAAGCTAAGGAGCTTAGCTGCAAATTGCCAAGGACAACCACTAGGTTATTTCTACACAAAAACTCCTGTGTCGGCAAGGCTTCAGAACCTTCCAGATTCACATCAGTGAGCTGATGTAAAGTCCTTTGACAAGTGAACAGCTCCTGCTCAGGAGCCTCTGCTCAGAGGGCTCAGGGTGGTGGTGGGGGTCGGACAATGAGTGACAGTAAGATGTGGAGATTCCTGTCCTGATTCTGTTCCTCCAAAGGCCTGAGACCTTCAGCAAATACCATCACTTCCATCTCAGCCTCTGGCTAGGTTACTGATCTTGGCCCCGCTCTAAAAACTTCAAGGACAGTGTTGTGCTAACAGGAAGCTCCTTATGGGAGGAGGTGATCCGAAGGGAATCAGGCTGAAAACAAACAGAACTCATCTTTTACTTTCACTGTCCCCAGGGCACCTCCACTTTCTACCATTAGCTCCTGGTCTCTCAAGTTTCATAATCTTACAAGGAATTCCCATGGGAACTGCTTTGGAACTGAAAGATATTCTCAAAACAAAAAGGGCAGGCTGCTTTTCACATTTAAATGGAAATATTTTAAATGGGGGGAAAACAAAGCCAAAACAACCCTCCTTGACCAGGAATAGAATCAACTTGAAAGTTTAATTGGATATGAGAAGAATTTGACATCTTGAGGACAAGGGTGAGCTGCAGGTACAATTGTAATGTACTAGTAGATGAGACTGCTCTTTAGGGACCCTACCTGCTCTCAGTGCCCTGGCCCTGGGGGCCCATGGATCTCAGTTTCCTGACCAGTGCACCCCCATCTAGGTCCACCCCTCAGTTTCCTGTTAGTGCTCTCGGTGCAGCCTGCTCTCTAGCCAGGTTTGGTAAAAAGGATGTGTTAATGAAAACATTATTCATGAGACTAGTAAAAGGATCCTAAGGCTGACTTTACTCCAGGGGGAGCTATCAGGATGTGTATGGGGACCACTGCAGTGGGGTTTTGTGTGGGGGAGAGAGATTGGGCTCATCTCTGAAACAACAAGGAAAAATGGGAATTTATACCCCAGGAACAGGGTGGGGCATCAGTGGCTGAAAAATTACTGAGTGGAAACATCAGGGTTGAGGGGGATTCTGGCTGAACCAATCAACAAGGTTCTTGTTGAAGTCAGGGCAGGATATCAGACACCACCAGGAGGATGGTGGAGAATGAGGACCTGGCCAGAAATCGAGGATGATCAGATACAGAGGACGGGGATTCTAAACCAACTTAGCAGGATTCTTGCTAAAGTTGGATAATGCAGAAACAAACCCAGAAGCCCAAAATCCAGTGCCTGGTTGAGAAGAGAATTCAGAAGAGCCTGGCTAGGGTTTGGTCAAAGACCAGTAATTGTTCACAGAGGGAATTATGTCATAGGGTTGAATCACAAGAATAAATTACTTCTGAAATGCTTTCATTCTGTAAGCTCTTTGGTAATAACTAAGACTCTCTCCTTGACCAGACTTTAGTCAGGGTCCTCTGAGCCCGCTTTTTGAATGGGCCTTGGAATGGGTCCCTGTCTTTGGTCTAGCCAACCTAGTCTTAGCAAAGAGTCCTGGCAAGTCAACTTAGCAAGAAGTCCCCATTCTTGATGTCCTCTCTTAGTAATAGTCCATTTCCTGAACCCCTTCACCCTGCTCCTTGGCTGTAAATCGCTACTTGCCCTTGCTGTGTTTAGAGTTGAGCCTGATCTCTCTCCCTTATTGCAGCAGTCTTGAATAAAGTCTTCATTACCAAGTCTCAGAGCAATTTTTTCCTTACCAGTACCCATTAGGTCCCAGGCCTTGTTTTATAGAGATAATAAGACTGGTCTTGGGCTGGATGAAAGCGCTATGGAGAGGGAGTGTGTTGTGGAAAGAAGTCGTGCAGACAAACAAAGGACAAGTTAAGGACTGTAACAGTAGTAGGAGTAAGAATCTGGAAGACAGAACAACTAACCCTGAGTACTTAACCTTGAGCTGTGTGTTCAAGAATAAGTAGAATTTTGCCAGGTAGAAAGAGACTCCAGGAAGAGAACTTTAAATAGGGACTTTCCATGTCTCAGCCCAAAGTAGTGATTCCGCTAGTAGGATGGTCAGGTAAGTGCAGTGTACCTACCAATGGCAATCAGATCGCTGGAGTCCCTGCCCCAAGGAAAACTCTCATTTTAATACCTAACATATAGAAGCACCCTGCCTTTGCTATTGTAAAGAGTTTTCTAAAAATGAACATTGGCCCTTTGGCTTTAAATGTCAAAGGAATGTTTCTCTCTATCTCTACAAATAAAATATTTATTTTGGTTCTTCTGATAAGACTAAAGGGGATGAATCGGGGAAGGAAGAGGAGGAAAGAGACCTTGGCTCCGGTGCCTGGAGAACAGCTCCCTGTGAGTAGAAAATGTTCCAGTCCTCCCTCCTAGGCAAGACCTGAAGCAAAGAAATCATGCGCAAAGAGCATGGAAAATTCAAACAAAATATTTTTAGCTGGTTGACCTTTTAGTAAGAGTAGCATCTCCTTTAAAAGGAAACATAATCAGAAGAATGTTAAGATACTAATACTTGGAAGGGAGGCAGGAGGGGGGATAAGCCAGAGGTAAAAATATCCAAGTTTGTGGTATACACTTTTGGGGCTTGGGTGCCCCTGGCAGCTCATCTTTCCGAACTGAATGGCACTGGAACTTTGCTCCTGCATCTGGTATAGCAACATCCCTTGTCTGTTGGAATGTGTCTGTAGAACCATTTCTTGATTCTCAAAATGTTCCCATACTTGCCCTGACCAGTTTGGCTCAGTGGATAGAGCGTCGGCCTGCCGACTGAAAGGTCCCAGGTTTGATTCTCATCGGGGGGCATGTACCTTGGTTGTGGGCACATCCCAAGTAGAGAGTGTGCAAGAGGCAGCTGATCGATGTTTCTCTCCCATCGATGTTTCTAACTCTCTATCCCTCTCCCTTCCTCTCTGTAAAATAATCAATAAAGTATATATTTTTAAAAATGTTCCCATACAGCTCCCTGCCTCCTTCCCTCTCTCCTTTTCTCCTCCCCCCGTCCTTTCTTCCTTCTCTTATTTCTTACTGTATCCAGAGAAAAGCAGCACCTGGGAGGTGATATAGCTTCCTATAAAAAGCACAGACTTATTGTCATATTGGCCTCAATCTAAGTCTGTACTTGCTACCTACTCTCATTTCCTGGGATAGCTGAGATTAGCTAATTTTTAGGAATAAGCAAAGGGCTAAGCCAATCCACAGGTGAGCACAGTGAATGGCCTCCTTCTCTACTATGCTCCTCTTCTCATTTTGATTTCAAAAGCACATTTCTAATGGTGAGGTAGGCAGCAGTTCCAGAGCCATAACAAACTTCCCACCACACTTAACTGTACCTGTCATGTGGGGAGTTCCCTGCTCTTGCTTGCTGTTAGGTGGGGTCCAGCCATGACTGGGGTCATGACTCCCAAGAGACTCACAGTTGGATGGGGGAACAGGTTGAAAGCCAGACAGGTCATAAAGCAGAGGTGGGGGAGTGGGCAGGCCATCCCTGCAGGCAGCAATCTGCTGTCCCAGCTCTCCTATTAGCCTGACTTCACAGCTTGGAACAATGCTTAGAATGCATACAGAGTCTTTTCCTTTTCTTAGAAAGTCCTGTTGGACTCACTCTCCCCTGCACACTTAGGGTTGGGTTATTGGAAAGGAGGGTGCCTCCAGGGCCGGCATGCTGTTATTTTAAGGGTTCTGTGGGCTCCAGACCTGCTGTGAATATTAACATTCTTTCCTATGTAACCAGTGAGGGATTTCCAAATCTTTCACTCCTGCCAAGACCCAGTCCCACCTTTACTGCCCTCCTACCTGACCCCCTCACTCAGCAAATGACCTCGGTTCATCTTTAGCTTCTCTCACCTGTTTGCTGTCTTTATCTGTCCTTTCCTCCTTTCTTCCTCCTCTTTTAAGAACCATTTATTCTGCTTCCTCTCAAAGGCTAATGCCCTTTGTCTCTGACCTTGACTTTGAGTCCACCTACCAACCCCATTGACCTGTGCTATCCCTTGTGTCTTCCCTTTCTTGTATTGTGACTCTCTCCCTTTGGGCTATGAATAGTCTCGCACCTCTCTGGTCTCCTTGAGTGCAAAATATATCTAAGCCCCATTCTTCCTTTGAGCTGCCCGCAAATCTTTCTCTTCCCTCCCAGTGGCATCTCCACTCACAGCCCCTCTTGATAGTTCCGATTCTCATTCTCTCACTCCAACATCTCCCACCACAGGCTTCCCGGGTGCCAGCCCCAAACACTTTCTTGGTCACTGTTCTCATCCTCCCTGCTCCACTGTAGCATCCCCTTCATGAAAATTTCTGTTTCCTCATTTCAGTGACACGTGTCTGTTTTGATTTTTTTTAACCCTTGAAATCATTCTGTTTCCTTTACTCCGTCCTCTTCTTTTCTCCCTTCTTGCCCCTTCCCCCTCCATTCCAAATGTACAGGCTCTGTCCTGGCCTATATTCCACCTATGTCTATACACTCTTCTATCATATTTTTTTCTTATTTATTTTTATCTTCTGACTTCATTTGTGGTTGACATCTAAATTGGCCTTTCTGCTTTTCTGAACTCCAGGTTTTTCCTGTCTCCCTTCCCCTTCCTTCCTTCCTTCCTTCCTTCCTTCCTTCCTTCCTTCCTTCCTTCCTTCCTTCCTTCCTTCCTTCCTTCCTTATTTTTTCCTTCTCCCCCTCCCCCTACTACCTTACTCCTGTCTATTCAATAGGTATTTATTGAGTATCTTCTGTGGGCTAGCTACTCTACCACAAAATTACAATAGCAATTACAATAAAAGGTGGTAAGTGCTGTGATGTGGGAGGCACAGGGTATTATGGGAGCACCTAGAAGGAACACCTAAATCAGAATTGGAGTGAGGAGGGTGAGGAAAGGCTTTCCCTAAGGAAGTAGCATTTAGTAGCAGATATGAGGAGGAGAAGGTAGTGGTGGAGGAGGAGGAGAAAGAAAAGGAAGAGCAGGATCAAGAGGAGGAGGAGGGCGAGGAGGAGGAGGAAGAGTTGTTAGAGAACTGCAGGGTGGGGAGGATGTTCTCAGATCTAGAGGACAAGACTATGGAGCCTGGTACATTTCAGCCACCTCTCATTCATTCTTGTAACCAGATATCCACCTTATTTAGGTAACAAATGCTTGGACAGGTTTCAAAACGCAGTTATTATCTCTTCTGACTCCTTCCATGCTGCCATCTCAGGAAGTGACAGCAGCATCTTTTCACACAACATCGTATCTGATGCCTCTTGTTTGCTCACCCTTCACATTGGTTTTACCTCTGCAACATCTTTCCCACCTTCTCCTTCTGCCATTCCCATTAAAAAAAACCCCACCCTAGTTCTTCTGGCCCTCCTTTCTTAGCTAAGACCTCCAGTCTCTTCCTCATTCGATGAACCCACATGGTTCTACTTACAGATATTTTCCTAAAATATGTATTGAATCATATCACTGTCTTCCTTCAAAACTGTCAATTCACTATAAAGTACCCAACTCTGACATCATGCATGCACTTCTACTATTTAACTCAACCAGATTTTTCAACTTTTCCTCTCTCAGTTCATTCTCAATGTACAGTACAGACGCTGTCACATGGCTGACACGCACTCTGCCTTTCCACCTTCAAGATTTATACACGCAATTCCCCTCCTAAGAGACCTTTCTTTTCCATGGTCCTTTAAAAATGTTGTTTTGTTTTTTTTTTTAATATATTTTATTGATTTTTTACAGAGAGGAAGAGAGAGGGATAGAGAGATAGAAACATCGATGAGAGAGAAACATCGATCAGCCGCCTCCTGCACACCCCCTACTGGGGATGTGCACGCAACCAAGGCATATGCCCTTGACCGGAATCGAACCCGGGACCCTTGAGTCTGCAGGCCGACGCTCTATCCACTGAGCCAAACCGGTTTCGGCTAAAAATGTTTTGATAAAATACATATAACATAAAATTTACCATCTTAATAATTTTAAATGTACAGTTCAATGGCATTAAGTACATTTACATTATTGTGCAACCATCACCACCATCATCCACAGAACTCTTTTCATTCCCCTCAGCTGAAAATCCATATCCATTAAGCACTACCTTCCCATTCCTCCCTCCCCCATCCTCTGGGAACCACCATTCTATTTTCTGTCTCTGTGAATCTGTCTCCTCTAGATGCCTCATATAAGTGGAATCATTCAGTATTTGTCCTTTTGTGGCTGGCTTATTTCACTTAGCATGATATCCTCAAGGTTCATCCATGTTGTAGCATGTGCCAAAATTTCATTCCTTGTTAAGGCTGAATAATATTTCATTGCATGTATATACATTTTGTTCATCCATTCATCCTTGGTGGATAATTGAATTGATTCTATCTTTTGGCTATTGTGAATAATGCTATTATGAACATGAAGGTACAAATATCTGTTCCAGCTTCTGCTTTCAATTCCTTTTGATTTGTGCCCCAAAGTAGAAATGCTGAATCACATAGTAATTCAATTTTTAATTATTTTTAGGAACCACCATATAACATTACCACAGTAACCATACCATTTTACATTCCTTACAACAGTGCATAAGGGTTCCAATTTCTCCACAATTACACCAACACTTCTTCTCCCCCCTCCTTTCTTTTATCCTTTACTAGAGATCTGATACATGAATTCGTGCACCAGTGGGGTCCCTTGGCCTGGCCTGTGGGATCAGGCCGAAACTGGCTCTCCAACATCCCCCGAGGGGTCCTGGATTGCTAGAGGGTGCAGGCCAGGCTGAGGGACCTCACTGGTGCATGATCGGGGCCAGGGAGGGATGCAGGAGGTTAGCCAGCCAAGGAGGGACTGCGGGAGGGCTCCAGGGCATGTCCGCCCGTCTAGCTCAGTCCCGATTGGCCAGACTCCAGCAGCAAGCTAACTTACCAGTTGGAGTGTCTGATCCCTGGTGGTCAGTGCACATCATAGCGAACGGTTGAGGGCCCTTAGCATATCATTAGCATATTATGCTTTGATTGGTTGAACAGATGACCAGACACTTAGCATAGTAGGCTTTTATTATATAGGATTTGTTTTTCTTCCTCCCTTCCTTCCTTTCTCCCTCCTTCTCTCTCTCTCTCTTTCTTTCTTTTTCCTTTCTTCTTTCTTATAGTATAGTAGCCATCCTAATGGGTGTGAGGTGGGTCCACAGTCTCCTTTTGAGCCTTTATATTATTTTAACGTTAGTAAATGGTTACTTCATAATAAAAAGAAGACATACTCATTAGAACTCATTTAAAGTTTCCCATTTTTTTTAAAATGAAAGGAAAACAACCAGCCACAAGAGTGGTTGTAACATTACCATGCCCCCCCCCCCCCCAAACCTCTCCCTACCCCCAAACTCCTTTGATGCCTTGCTCTCATCTTCCACACCAGCTGCACCCCTGGAAGTGGGGATATGTTAATGGGGTTGCACCAGCCTGGTTAGTTACAGTGTGTACATTCTCACTGGTTATTTCTTATACTTTACTGCTTCTTTGTTTTATTTTAAATATGTTTTTTATTGATTTCAGAGAGAGGAAGGGAGAGGGAGAGAGAGAAACATCAGTGATGAGAGAGAATCATCGATCAGCTGCCTTCTCACACCCCTACAGAAGATTGTGCCTGCAACCTAGGCATGTGCCCTGACTGGGAATTGAACCATGACCTCCTGGATCATGGGTCAGTGCTTATACACTGAATCACACTGGCCAGGCCCTTATTTTTTTTTTTTTAATATTTAGAATATCAGTCCTGCCTAGGAGTCCTTCCTCCTAGAAACCTCACAGCAGGGTAAGAGAGGAGAAATTCTGGGGCAGCAGCTAAGAGCCTGGGGAAGACCACCCTGATGGTCTTCAAGACCCTGCCCACCAGGCCCAGGTGAAAGAAGCCTCACTCCTCACTGTCTTCCTACTCCCCACCAATGGAAGTCACTTGTTTCTTTGTGTTCCCATAGCACTTTATTTGGATCTTCAATTATACATTATTATTATTTTATTATTATTATTAAACACTCTGACCTTTATTATAGTTTTGTGCATATATTTATCTTCATCCTTGGAATTGTTGGTTTTCCACTGCCTTTGGTGTTGGCCAAAATACCCTGCATGTATCAGGCATAAGATATATGTTAGCAAGTCCAACTGCATTGAGACTCCTTTCTACGGGAGGCACTGGCGATTGCACCACTGCCTGTACTTGAACACATGTGCAGTGTTGCGCTATTCCTGGGATGCCCGTATGAGTTCTGCACTTTCTCAGTGCAGAAGAGGCTGACTGGGGCCCTGAATCTGGACTTACGTTCTAGAAATGACACCAAGGGCTGCTTCTTGGAGTCCCTCTCCACCAAAGTCACTTCCTGGGACTGGGCCTTTCTTCAGAGGGAGCCCAGGAGGAGAAATTGTCCGGAGAGGAAATGGTGATGAAGGACTCTGGTTTCCTTTGAGATTATTCCCATTAAGCCCCATTCCTAAGGCCTCCCGAGCTTGAGGACCAAAATCCTGGTTGGAATTCAGATCCCTGCGGTTCTAGCTTGTGACCTTACAGACAGTCACACATGGGTTATGAGTGTCCAGGCCGTGAATTCCTCCAACCTTGGGCTCCCCATCCTGGTAGGAAGTTGTCTGAGAGACACATAGATAAGGGACACTCCAGAATCCTACTCTGGAGAGCTATATCAGTTAATTAAGATTGCAGAACATCGAGTGACAGAAGTAACAGAATAATCCAGAATTCACCCTCCTAAATGGAGGCAGTGGCCAGACAAATGACCTGCAATGGAGTTGAATGCGTCGGATGCTCTATCTGGGGTTGGACAGACTATAAGTATGGGGAAACTGTCTACATAAGATAGCTGATGGTTCAGTGTCAGAATGGCACCCAAGTTTATAGGGACTGACTGTACAGTTGAGATCAGTATGTTCCCACAGGGTAGCCATCAGAGAGAAAGCTTTTATTTGCAGTGAGAAATTTAGCCCCTAGAAAAAGGAGTAATAGCAGGATGGCTTAAGCTAGCTGGGAAAGTGGGAGCAAGGGAAAGAAAGTGTGGAATGGCAGGGCAAATGGCTCAGTGCTTCCTTGGATTTTTGTTGTGGTTAGCGATGGCTCAAAGCAGGAATGTCCTGCATCTTTCACTATTACACTCCCCAGACCTTGCCTTGCCTTTAAAGTTATTGTTATGTCTCTTTAGAAGTCTCTGTGGAAGTACACAAGCATAAAAACCCATGCTACCTCTGAGATTTCAGCAATTTTTATCAGCTTCCAGAAGCTTCCTTTTTGAATAATCTGTTAATTATCTTTATTTTAGAAACTTGAAATGGATAATATCACTACAAAGGACTCATCAGATAGGACTTCTAGGTCAATGGGGAAAGTACACAGGATCCCTCACTCCACCCCAGGAACCCTAGGCTGACCTTCAGGGGTCTCATTTAGAGCCTTCCTGTAAAGAATCAGCTCCTTCCCTTGGCCGGGCTGCCCAGAGGGTGGGGTGCGTGGAGCCCTGGGAAAGGAAGAAAACAGGATTGCAACACCACCACTTGTTCCTCCTAACACCCTCCTCTTTTCCCACTCGAGGTTGGACACTCAAAGGCACCATTTGTTCTCATACAAAGGAAAAAATAGCTCTGTTGTGAGTTCCCTGTTGCCTGACTTGGTTACCTGACATTGGGAGGGTTTGTTTTCTGGGATGCTTAAAGCTGTACACGTTCCTTTCTGGGGCCAATGCTTTCTGTAGACATAAACAGCAAACTAGGCTGCGGGGAAGAAACCATAGCTGCCTTTTCTTTCTTTGGAGCTACATTCCTGCAGAGATAAATATACAGGAAGACAGACAAGTTATAAAGGAGGAAGGATGACCTGTCAGCATGAGGGATCCGAAGAAAACAAAGGGTTTTCATGCAGGGACACTGAAAATAGAATGTAAAGCCGTTAGGAGTGGGGAAATAGTCCAGGCCTCTGGAGACCTCCCCTCCCCCAGGAATACAAGCCCTGGGGAGAGTGGGTGAGACGGAAACTTGAAAATCCATGTTGGGTCACGCCACTGCACAGCCACGGAGAAGCCCTGCCTTCCAGTGTTTGCCCTGAGCAAGGCACGCTGGACTCAAGCAAAGGGCTTAATTAGAAGCTGCCCCGATCGAATGCAGTGTAGCTGGGGCAGGTGGGGAGAATGGGGCAGGTGGGGAGAGTGGGGCAGGTCTTTGAAATGAGCCATGCTAACCGGTCAACAGAAAGATGGCAGTGGAGCTGCTGTGGAGGGCATGTTTCTACAACAAGATATGGTCCATTAATTTTACATTTAAGACTCTTTTTAAAAAGCAGATGCTCTCCTCCCCTCCCCCTTTCAGTTTTTTGGCAAACTTGCTAGGATCCAGCGAACCAAGTCACGCTGTCTAGCCCTTATCTTGTGCAGGATCTCTATTCCTTAGCGGCTAATGTAAACCTAGAGGGAAGAAAGGTCATTCCTCATTTTAGACTCTCTTTCAATGGGTAGTTAACCTTTGAGTCAACCAACTTTGTACCCAGGTACAGCGCCCTCCCCTCACAGGCACTCTCATCACCCTCCTGTAATAGGGCACATCTTGTTACAGGCCACCAGCCAGATTGAGATCAAATTGGCCCTTGCCCTCTCATGAGGGAGATGGCCTACTGAACTGTGTTAAGAACAGTCACTGTGAGTGCAGAGTTGGAAGAAGAAAAAAAAATAAGGAAAAAAAGCTGCCCTTTAAGAAACCTCAACCTTCTAATTAAAGGAATAAAAAGCCATTATGCCTAGTAGGCGGGTCTTTGGGCTTGCTGTTCACTTACCCAAACAAATGCCCTCCGCTAGATTCAAGCCCAAGTACCTCTTTATAAGCGTGCCAGGGTTGAATGCCAGGATTGGTTCCCCCGCCAGGGCAGCATGGCTTAAATTTTGAACACCTGTCATCTACCTGCCTCTGCTTCATGTTTATTTTTCAAGGTGGAAAGTGCTCCCAACAGGAAGCAGGGCTGCCTCATTCCGAGTTTGCCTTCGAAAGCCAGAAATGACCCTCCTCTTCAAATTCGTTTCCACATTTACTTCCAAGCTATCTCTGACAATAATTAGCTTTGTATTGACTTTTGTTGCTGTTGGTGAGGATGGGGATTTACGATTTAATTAAGATTGGTCCTTTTTCTTAAGATTACTGTCTTAAAGACATGAAATACATATATAGCAACTTCTGCCCCACCCAATGTCAAAGGAGCCCCCCCCACCCCTCCCCCCCCCCCATGGGTCTTTGTGACAAAGAGAAATCCACATTCACAGTCTAGGGAGGAACGTTTTATTTAGAGAACCCAAAAGTACGTTAAGGCTCTCACTAGCCTCATTAAAACAGACAGTCTGCGAAATGGAGAGAAGTGAGGCTAGTTAGCACCAGCAAGAGCTGGGCAGGTGGGCAACGGGATGGAGTCATCTGTCTTGCTCCTCATGGATCCAACCCCATTAACTTGGCTCCAGCTCTTGAGTCCTGTGCCCCACCGAAGGCCTTCACCTTGACATCAGAGTCTACAGAGGGAGCTGCAAAATGAGTTATGTTGATTTTCGAAATAACCTGAATGCTGCCAGGAAAAGGTTTGCTAAAGCTCTGCAAGAATTAAAGTGCTTCTTGTAGAAACCAGTGAGAGTGAGCAAAGCCAAGCCAAGCCCCCCTCCCCCACCCCCAACCCCGGGCTGTGCAGCTTGGTTTTTGACCTTCACCTCACCCTTGCCATCTCTCCTTGATCCAGAGTCTCCTTTCACAGGAGCCAGTGTTGCCAGCATTGGCAGGAGGTTTGATGTGGTGTGAATTCCTGCCCCAGGAAATGGACTGAAAAATGCACAGCATCTCCGAAAAAGAGAGCCTGGGAAGGTTAGAAAGAATCTACAAGCAGGCAAAATGGAAACTGTTCCCTCCAGATAACCGACTTTAAAGATGCCTGAGAGTGAACACCCCATAGGCATCCTCTGGGGCTCGCCTGGGTTTTGTTCCCGGTGGGTTAGGTTCTCTGTTGGTCCTATTGAACTCTATCCTGTTTGACTCCTCTTTTGTCAAATCTTAATTATGCACCTTTAAGTTTGAGACATCCATTCTCCAGAAAGTACCCCCTCATCCCCAATACCAACACAGCCTTCATTTAAATCCACACTGACCAGACTTTCATTGATGCCACGTAAATAGCTGCTTCTTTTGAATAGCAGATGCCTTTAATTTTGAGTGTGTGGTACATGTCAGTCACTGTTCTGTGTACTTGGGATATATAAAGGAACAACAAAAAAATGGTTGCCTTGCCCAGCCGGCATGGCTCAGTGGCTGAGCATTAACCTATGAACCAGGAGGTCATGGCTTTGATTCCCGGTCAGGGCACATGCCCGGGTTGTGGGCTCAATCCCTGGTAGGGGGGGCGTGCAGGAGGCAGCCGATCAATAATTCTCTCTCATTATTGATGTTTCTATCTTTCTTTCCCTCTCCCTTCCTCAATGAAATCATCAAAAATATAAAAAACAAAAAACTTATTGCCTTGAAAGCTTACATTATAAGGGAGTGATGGGAATGTGGGAGAGGATAAACAAACATTCAGTAAATTGCATGGCACATTAGACATTGAAATTGCTATAGAGAAAATAGAGCAGGTAAAGAAGGATATTAGTTGGAGGTGGATAGGGAAAGGGAAGATTGTAATAAAATTTTCAAGTGCAACTTTACTGAACAAGTGAGGACAAGGACAAATGAGAACTTCTATTTCTTCTTAGAAGAATTGGTCTTGGCAATGAACAAGTATTTGGGATAGTATTTAATACTATCTTCAGAATTAAATTTTATATTCTGCAGACATTTATTTATAAAACACTATTCAGAATATTGTTATAATTATATATATATGTTATACATGTACGCACACATATGCATAATAATATATAATATAAGAAAAAATATGCACCCCAAAGGAGCTTTGATATATCTCTTTCAAATCAGGTAAATGTATAGATAATTTCTAAGTTCCCCGAATAATCTTTTTGTTTATTCGGGAGAACATTCTAACCTGAGCAATTTACATCTCTTGGTAACATGAACCACAGAAGTGTCTCCCCACCTTTTGACCCCGTCCTGCTGACCAGGCTTAACGCCACTTCACGCTGACCTTCAGCATGGCCATTGGGAGCAGAAGGGATTTAGGACAACAGGGCTGGCAGAGCGACAGGAGCCTCACGCCCCCCTTAACGGAAGACTGTTACCGGGGAACACGGCCATCACCACACATCTGTTTGCACACTGTATTCCTGCTCAGAAACCCAAGTCAGAACTCTAGTTTCTTTGAAAGTACTTGGTACACAAATAAGCAAATGGGAGATGAGGAATGTGCAGTCATTGTTCGAGGATTTTCTGGAATTTGAACATTGTGATTTTTGTTGTATAGAAAAGGCTTTGGTTGCCTGTTTATCATATAGTGCAGGCTCATGAATAACTTCCTGGGGGACTGGCCCACATTCTTGGTCCCTTTGGCGTCTCTTGCCCAGCAAGGTTCATTTAGGGCGTCTTCCCAACATCCTGTCTGAGAATGACTTTCTTTTCTTCACTTACTAAGCCCCGAGTCCTTATTGAAATGACCTCCTGCACAGGAAGGTCCGCTGTCCGCTGTGGCGCCTGGCACAAGAAAACAGCTCTGGTTTCTAGGAAGTTAGGCACACACACACACACACTCACAGGCACTGGAAGTCTTGTTCAGAAAAGAAACAAAATGTTTATGTCCCTCCACAGGCCTACTACGGAAATCCAGCAGACGTACCAGCAACATACAGAACAGAGGTGAAGGCAGGTGCAGGAACACAGCTGGAAACCAGAGAACACAACAAGCGTCATGTCCACAGGCCCAGCAGCTGTCGAGGTCAGCCAGGGGGATGTGGGCATTGAGGCAAGGCGAGAGCATGCACACCTTGTGTGTGTGTCTATGTCTATGTGCACACTCAGACTTCAAAGCTCCCCAATGGAAAGCCTGCAAAGCTCTCGGCATTTAAATGAAAAGTAACCATGGAATTTATCTTAACATATAGAAAGAACTTTGCTTTTACCAGGTATGTTCCAAAGCTATCAGGCTTTTTTCACTTTCTAAGGGGCACCGGTGAAAGCAGGGGAACCCCAGAGAAAGGTGCAGGTGTGTTCTTTAAACTCACTCTAGGTCTTAAATAAATCTACTTGGACATAAGAAACTCACTCTGGTAGAATGATACACTTTCAGAAACAAAACTTTTGTAAGTAGTACGTTCAAGACAACCATTGCATAAGGACTCGGATGAGCAAAGAGTTCAGTGCCCTGCCCCTGGTCATCCCTCTGGGTAAATGGTTGTAAGGTAGAACCCCGCTTCCCACTTCAGGGGTTCCCATGCCGGGTTCCCCTCTCTCTGAGCCTGGTGATGAGGGCCAGTGTCAGGGGCGGTGAGCTGAGCAGTGGCACGGGCCCTGCTCTCAGAAGGGGCCCACACCTGGTTTAATGCTCTGCCATTGCCTTCTTGAAATCCTTGATGTTATCTTTGAACTTGTGGGTTGTAATTGGAGTCTGACGGAGCAGTGGTACAGCACCTGAGCTGAGTAGTTACACACAGTAGGGGTCCACTCATATGTAGTGTTCCAGATGCTCATGAGCACTATATTCCAGACACCCCAGGAGGTGTCAGCGTCCAGGGAAGACTCAAGCAAACACAAGGTAAGCCTGCCTATGACTGAGCAGTGGGGGGGTGGGGGGTGGGAGGGGGGGGTGCAGGGGGCAAGGGTCACTGACAGCCCTAAGACTATCCATTTGAACCAGAACTTGCTGCGAATGCAGAAAGAAGGCAATGGTTTTCTAAGACATACAAATGACCAAGGAACCCTATCATGTTTTTTTTTTTCCTCTTGTTATGTCCCTGTGTTAACCAAACATTTATGCTGAAAAGCAAGATAGAAGGAAGGGGGAAAATAGGGCAGTCCTTCCTTATTCATCCTGGGAGCATTAATTTTTCATCATCTCTGGCTTGTTCAGCTTATGGTTACCATAGGCAGAAAGATAGACTAAGGAAGAGAGAGCATCACAGGTATGGAGGGCAGGGTACCAATAACATCGGCTGTATTAGTCAAGCAATAAAAGATGTTATACAGCTAGTGAGACCCATAGAGACATAAAACCATGATGAATTTTTGCTCCTCCCTGGGAAGACCAGGGAAACATGATCATTAGGTCCCTTATAGATAAGTGTTCTGAATGGTGGCATCACATCTGTTTGTGCAAAGTGAACCTTTTGGGACGAAAAGAAATACAAGGTCTGATGGAAGCTGCCTCGGGAGTCTACAGCTAACACAGGAATGCTAAGGAGAGGCTACAGTCCATCAGTAGACCCGGAAAGAGAACCTTATACCAGTGCTGCTTGCCAAAGGCCAGCTGCAGGCCTTACGGTGAGTTTAGTCTTTGCTGCCTTTGGCCTGGCTTTGGTTTCCCAACGCCCAGTTATCCAGGGATCACAGATGCACTGCCCAGTCCCCTGCAAATTCCCATGAGGGCATATGACTGACGAGGATTCAATGTATATCCAGCTCCAGGTTGCATTTGCTTTTTAACTTTAAAAATTTTTTTTCAGAACTTTAAATTTACATTTTTTATTTTATTGTGTTTTTATTTTTCCTCTTCGTTAGTTTTATTTCTTCAGTTAAATAGTAAGTTCCTTCCTGGGTAAGTTCTGTGTCTTTTTTTTTTTTTCTTTCTCAGAGTGCCTAGCCTAGCTGGGCACAAAGTAGATGATCAATAACTTCTTGTTGATTATCTCTCTCCACCAGAGCCAGAGAGCTTCACTGGAGGCAGCCGCTGCCAAGGCCGACGGTGTGGGAGGCTGAACCAAGTCAGGTCTTATGTCCTTAGATGCCTTGAGGGCCACCTGGGGTCCTACGATGTTTCCTGGAATTAGAGGCATACCAGGAGGGCAGGGCCCCTCCCAGAGAGGGGACGGTAGCTGCAACGGTGGGACTCAGGCAGCCTGGCAGGGGCTGTCCCGGCACAGGTACCCTGGGCCTGGTGTTTGCCCTGGCTGGGGTGGATGGGGCGAGGATGTGTGGTGGCTCATCAGAGGGCAGGGAGGGGCCCTGATGAGCATTGTGCCAGGTGCTGGTGCTCCTATTCCATTTGCTGCCAGCCTCACCACTCAGGATTTCAGCTGTTCCATGTGGAAGTCCTGGACTTCAGGAAGCAACTACTGTCTCTGTTTCTCTCTGTCCATCACAGTGTCCAGCTCCTCAAAATGTCCAAGTTTGGTCTCCAGTTTCTCTATTTGTGCCTCCATCAGGAAAGTGACCAGAGACTTGATCTCTCTCTTTCCTGACAGCCAGGTGCTTGGCTTTGGCTGCAGCTGAGGCAGAGCAGCTGTGGCTGCGGCTCCACTTCCTTGGGAAATCTCCTGTTTTACTTCCTTCTTCCCAATGTGATGTTCTTTCTTTACACGTACCAGTGACTTTCTTTTTCTCCTTGGTCTCCTTTTCTTCTTCTTTTTTTAAAAAATATATTTTATTGATTTTTTACAGAGAGGAAGAGAGAGGGATAGATAGAGAGTTAGAAACATCGATGAGAGAGAAACATCGATCAGCTGCCTCTTGCACACCCCCTACTGGGGATGTGCCCGAAACCAAGGTACATGCCCTTGACCGGAATCAAACCTGGGACCCTTGAGTCTGCAGGCCGACGCTCTATCCACTGAGCCAAACCGGTTTCGGCTCTCCTTTTCTTCTGAGTTGGTGTCCTCCCTAACTTCATGCCCCATTCCTTCTCACAATTGTTTTATTTTCTCCATCCTGTGCTTTATCACCTCCATCTGCCTCATTTTCCTCTTTGTTTCCTGCCCCATTAGTATCTGTTTCCAGATTTTCCTCTGCAGCTTCTTCAGGCTTCCCTGGCTCATTGGGCCCTGTGGCTGCGATACAGCTGCTCTCCGGGCCTGAATCACTAACAGTAGGGTTTCCAGAATGCCTTGGTAATTGGGGGATTAATTTGGGGGCATGAAATCAACTTACACAGAGAGTTAACATGGGAAATACGTGTGGATCGGTACATAGAAAAATTTCGTGATTTGCTTTTTGTAATGTACAGGGACATGTAAAACAATAGTGGCTCAAACAATGCAATGGAGGGAAGATGTTATTTGAAATCCATTTCTCTTCAAGAGTTTACATTATGTAAACAGAGTGTGAGAGTATGTGTGCATGCACTCACTTGAGCTTTGCCTGAGACTTTTTTTAAAAGACCAGACCACTTTTACTGTTTTATTCAGTCTTTACTGTTGTATTCTGCCAGGCCTGGCGTTTGATTTTAACAAATATACAAGCTAATAAGTTAGCCCCTTACCATTTCATAGATGCTGCCGAAGCCACAAGACTCTTGCATCAGAGAAAAAGGACTATTAATCACAGCACAGCAAACAGTATATGTTACCTCTTACCACAGAAATGCATGTGGCCCGGATGGAGGCCACCCACTCAGTGGGTTTGCAACTGTGAACTTGGGGATCTGCTGCTTTTACAGCGAACAGTGAGCTAACTTGCCCCGTGTGCAGGGAGAGGTGTTGCCTCATTTCTCTCGGTGACTAGCTGCAAAATGACCCCGAGAAGTATAAAAAGGTGGCAAGTCTGTAAACCTGGCTCTAAGTGGGAAGAGTTCTGAAGATCAGCTCGGCCATTTAGTAAGTTTGTGACCTTGGGTAAGTAAATCTCTTGGCGCCTGTGTATCTGCAGGTGTAAGATGAGCTTCGTGATCGAATGCGTGTGATAGGGATGAGGATTAAATGAAAAAACACAAAGTGCTCAGCACACGCTAAGTGCTGGACATGTTAGCTCACTCTCTTGTGCTTGTGCAGACAATAAAAGCTCCTCAAGTGCCAGCATCATTTTCTCTTCTGCTTTTGAAATAAACTGGAAGCATTTATTGTTCCTGTGTGTCAGCCTTTCACTTCAAGTGACCAAGTCTCCTTGGGAAAAACCAGATGCACAAAGAAAATGAGGAGGGAAAATACAGGTTTCATCTTTGAGGTCTTACTATGTGCCGAGCACTGTGTTATGCATTTAACTTAATGTCTATCTGATTTCAATTCTCCACAAAGTTATGAGATAGAAGTCTTCACCTCATTCTCAAATATGAGAAACTAGAGGCCAAGTGCATGAAATTCGTGCATGGTGAAGGGGGGGGGGTCTCCTCAGCCCAGCCTGCACCCTCTCCAATCTGGGACCCCTCGGGAGATGTCTGACTGATTTCAATTCTGACTGATTGTGAGAGATATCCCTCTCACAATCCAGGACTGCTGGCTTCTAACTGCTCACCTGCCTGCCTGCCTGATTGCCACTAACTGCCCCCCCCCCTGCCAGCCTGATCACCCCTAACCACCTCTGCCTGCTGGCCTGATTGCCCCTAACTGCCCCCCCTGCTGGCCTGGTCACCCCACACAGCCTGCTGTTCAATCATTACTATGAGGGTATCCTGACCAATTTGCATATTACCCTTTTATTAGCATAGATGATAGCCAGAGTGGTTAAAGGATTCATTCAAAGTCCGCTGCCAGTGAGCCAGAGTCAAACCCAGGTGCATGGACTTCAAACCCCTCTCCACAATGACTGTTAGAATAATGCCTGCTTCCAGTGACCCCCCGAATACTCTTAGGAAGCAGGAGAGGACCACTTATATATTAGGAAATACGACCCAGGAAACAGTGAATCATCAACATATGTACTCAATGTTCTTGACACACATAGTCAGTTCTTGAACTCAGTGAGGTTTCTGATATTAATCTGATAATTAGGTGCTTAGAGACTGTTTACGTATTCAGGCTCTGAAGATGTTGTCCATGCATTGTGGGTGGATGTGGCCTTGAAGGAGGTTTAGAAATGCCACTTTTCTTGTGTGGGATGGAAGACTCTTCGGTGTCAGCGTGCTCTGAGGGCAGTGGGAGGGCAGTGGACTGAGCATGGGTCTGGGGACAGAGGACAGAGTTCTGACTCTGGGGCCAGATGCTCCCAGCACTTAACATCTCTTGGGCTTGGGTTCCTCATCTGCAAGTTAAACCGAGTGTGCTTGATGATTTCTGAAATCGTTGATAATTTGATTCTGTGATTCTGAATCTCTGACTGGTCCTAAAACACTGGTGAAAAGTCCAGAGACATATGGAGGCAGAGATTTGCCCCGTCATCCCAGCAGGAAGGGAACCCTCGCCGTGGGCAATGCTTTTCTTGGCTGGAACTGGAGAAACAACAACACAGATAGCATCAGGCAGCCAAGTCCTTATTAATGTCTTGGTTACAGGAACAAGTCTACTGGGGACTTGAAGGAATCTAATTTGTACTCCAAGGGCCTGCAAGTAGAAATCCTTCATGGTCTCCCTGGCCACAGAACAGAGAGTCCTAGAACAAAGCCTGTTTTGATCTTTTGTCTTGGTTAGGGGTGATACCATATCTCCAGCATAAACTACGACGCTTGTATTGTTTGCATGCCAGCAATAAAAAGGAAAACATAGCCAGGTGGTTTGGTTAGTTTTGGCATGTGCAGTTCAGGGCGGGAAATTCCCTCAGATTCTGGCTGATCATGTAGTATTTGATTTTTTTAAATAAGTGTGTTAGTTTCAAAATACCAGAGGTTCTTGTTGAAAGGTAATCACAAAGAATTGGACGTCCTGGTGTTTGGAACAGGCATTCCAGCTGGGTGGCATTGCAGCCCTTACTGTAATACTAGCGATAACAGCCATGACCTCACTGCAGTAGGCCCCTGGGTGCCCCAGGAGAAGCCTTCCATGTATGGGAAAAGGAAGTAAAGAAGGGGGCGCTGATACTGAAACCAGATGGTCTGTGCCTATGGCAGTGCCTCCCAGGTGTTCCAGTGTTGAGATTGGTGGAACTGCCTTAAGCCCTGGAGGCCCTGGGACCTTGACCATCAGGTATCCTACCTGGTTTGGAGTCCACTGTCTGATCATAGGCAGACCTTAATCTTAGCTTTGGGAAGCCTCTGACTTACTGGTTTAAGGTCCACACAGTCGTGGGGCCTCTTGGCTCTGATCCCTAAGCAGAACTTGTGATGTGATACTTTGTCTGACAATGGTCTGGGCTTTTTAGACCCACCGGTGGTCTCCAGACCAGCAGCATCAGCACCTCCTGGGAGCCGGCTAGAAATGCAGAACCTCAGACCCACCCTGAAGGACCGAACCTGAACATGCTTTTTAACAAAATCCCAAGGTGATTCATTTGCACATTTCAGTTTGAGGAGCCCTGGGCTAGACTACCTGAAATGTAGCTGCACCACCGTGCTCATCCATGAGGTAGGTGAGCCATTCACTCCCTGGTCCAGGGTATTTCAGTTGTAAGAAGAAAGGAATTCATTCAGGAAACACAATGGGCACCATCAAGACTTCATCTGTTTTCTGCTCTGAGGTGTTACCACTTTTTCAGCCCAAAAGAAACATTTCTTTTCTGTTAAAAATATATTTGCAAAATGAAAATAGCTGAAATGATACACAAAAGGAAAAACACCCTTAATACCACCACTTAAAATTATATAAATAAGTAAATGTATGTTTCCCTGCTGCTCTTCTAATCCCACCCACAAAAGTATCCACAGTAAGCCAACTTCACTTGTATCTCACCCAAGATACCCCTGTGCTTATATGCTTGAGTACACACCACACACACACACACACACACACACACACACACACACACACACAATCATTCTTAGTGATTATTTTCCCATATGCTTTCTGAGCTAACACAAAAGTCTTAGAGGGAACCTACTGAAAGGTCTTTTGTTTAAAGTCTATTAGCAGCTCTGTTTGAAAACATTTTGCTGAAAGAAAGGAAAGCAGGGGGCCTTTTGCAAAAATGTGACAACACGAACCAAACGGGAGACCATCAGGACTTCATCTGTTTTTTGCTCTGCTTTCCCTTCTGCTTTATGCAGGTCTCTCTGCCAACTCCATATAACACATAGGACACTCTCAAGTGACCCACGTCCTTCTAGAGTTTATGAAGGTGGCTCACACATGGTGGGCAGGGCCAGCTGAGTTAGGCTCAGGCTGTGCTCCCGGTGGGCTCATGAAAGAACTCCAGACTGCTGTGGGGAGGAGATTGTGTCTTAATAAATAGTTTCTAATTGCTTTAAAACATCTTTAATGCATTCTAAGCTGAAGTTTTTATTCCTTCTTGGAAAGCCAGGCCATAATTCAGTTGAAGTAATCATTTTCCAATTCGTCTCCAATATTTGTTTGAAAAACTCCTTAGTTAACTTCCCGGATCCACTTACAATACCATTGCTCTGAACCTTTCTAATCTATACTAATAAAAGGGTAATATGCTAATGAAACCGGATAGACCGGACGTCCTTCCTGACAAAGCCACGGTGGCGGGGGGCTGAGGCAGAGGCGATTAGGGGCCATCAGGCCAGCAGGGAAGAGCAGTTAGGGGCAATCAGGCTGTCAGGGGAGAGAGGTTAGGGGTGATCAGGCCAGCAGGGGAGCAGTTAGGGGCATCAGGCAGGCAGGCAGAGTAGTTAGGGGTGATCAGGCAGGCAGGCAGGTGAGAAGTTAGGAGCCAGCGGTCCCGGATTGCGAGAAGGCTGTCCAACTGCTGGTTTAGGCCTGATCCTGTGGGATGTCCGGCAGTTGGACATCTCCCAAGAGGTCCCAGTTTAACAATACTTATGGCTTACAACTTTTTATATAATTTAATATAATTTTTTATACACTAAACTTCCACCTGCTTGCCTTCTTCCTTTTAAGTTCCCAGACTTAAGTTGTCTTGGAAGGAAGGTCTGGGGTACTGTAGTGACTAGTAGTTTCTTGCTCTGAGGACTTGACACAGTCATAAGCCAAGGAGACTGTATCCTTTCTTCTCACATGTGGGGTTTGGAGAGAAAGAATCCCTTCCCCCTTCTGGGACCCATGAATCCACGTTTCCTTGTTAGTCTATGTATTGGTCTCCTGTTGTTGCTATAACAAATTATTACCAAATTAGTGGTTTAAACTACAATTTGTTATCTTACACTTCTGGAGATCAGAAGTCCAAAATCTGTCTCAAAGGCCAAACTGTGAACCGAGCTGGCTTCTCCTGGAGGCTCTATGGGAGAATCATTCCTTGTCTTGTTCAGCTTCTAGAGGCTGCCAGCATTCCTTGGTTCTAGGTGCCTCCATCATCAAAGCTCCTCTGGGTCTGATTCTCCTTTCTCCTTACATTGGGATCACCATAATTCAAGGTAGTCCACCCATCTAAAGACCTTTAACTTCACCACATTTGCAAAAGTCCCTTTCAGCTTATGAGGTGACATAGTCTTGGGTTCTGAGGATGTGTGCATCTTCAGGGGGTTATTATTCTGTCAACCATAACCTAAAAGGCAAAAATATGGAAATTGTGACCCTTCAACATATTTCACCAGCTAAGGTGAAACTTTACTTATTGCCAATAGCGAGAGCTGCTTGAAATATCCACAGAGACAAGGAGGCAGAACCATACTTTTGATAGACTTTAGAGATGTGTTTTTACTAGAATGGAATCAATAAGAAAAAGTAGGAAGGTATAAAAAAGGAATGTGGAATCTTAAAATATGTAATAATCATCATAACCAGGCACGGTGCCAGGTAATCTGTGTACATTATCGTCTTTAATCTGCTCAATGGGCCATAAAAGCAGGCATTGGTGTCTTTGTGTTAAAGATGAGGAAACTTTATTATGGGCTGTTTGTACAGCTTCCATTCTAGGTGGGTGCCCAGAGACTATTACTTGTCAGCAGAGATGCTGTTTCTGATGTGGATTTTAATAACTAGAGTTACCTTCCCTAAGGAAAGTATAGGTATAGACTTCCCAGAAACTTTCTGCTGTTGGTCTAAACCTAGGGCATCAACAGAACATGTCCAGCCATCATTAGAGAGGATAGTATTTATCTTGCTTTCTGGTGTATTGCTCGTTAGTTTCCTTCCCCACTCAAGTGACCAACAGCCTATTGGGTCTGCTTGACTTTGATCAGAACAGAAACTGTGGCGTGTCCTAATTGTTGGAATTTGAGACCCTGTTAAAAAAATACATTCATATTTGATTAACATTTATGGAACACCTGTCATGGGCTGTGGGTTGAGTTGGGTTCCTGGCACATAGCTCAGTATGAGTTTGGTGGGAATGGTGCTGTGCCAGCATGTGCTATTCCAGGAGTTATAAGGTCAAGTGGCTGAAAGTGCTGAGGAGAACTTCATGGTCTGGCTACTTCCATTATTCTCTGACCTGTGGGAGAAGAGCTGGATGATTGGACCCCCAACCTGGTTTCAGTATTTTCACCTCTTCTCATCCAAATCCATGGAAATTCAGTTTCAAAATATGTGGTTGTCTATTGTCAAGCTAGACTTACCTGTCACAAACTTTGTGTGTCTTAAGGAGAAATTAAAAAACAAAAACATAATATAGGAATTTAAATTTTTTTTCAGCCTATTTTGACATTTTTAGATTATATCCAACTGGTGGTCTGCCAGAGTCAGTTGGAGTTAGCACTCGAGAGCCAATTGCATGCATTTCTTCCTAAGTCCCTGTTTGGTGGCTCAGTAATGCCAGTTTTTAGCTTGAAATTGGCCATGGTAGGGCTATTTAAACCAGGAGAACCTGAAAATACTACAAAATCAGGACTTCCTTCCTTCCTTCCTTCTTTCCTTCCTTCCTTCCTTCCTTCCTTCCTTCCTTCCTTCCTTCCTTCCTTCCTTCCTTCCTTCCTTCTGAAGAGCCAGTTTGCCAACATACAACAACACACATCTGTACTGTACCCATAACATACAATTTGTGTGACTGTTAACCATAGTCACTTAAAGGAAATAATCAATTAATTATATAAGGAAATATTAATACTTGTTAGCATTAGTAGTTTAACAATGCTTAAAAGAGCATTATTTTACAATCATAGATCTGAGTGATGAATGAAGTGCTGGAGATTAGCCAGAATGTTTTCCATTTGCCAGATGAGGAAGTGGAATTGACCCTGTATAAGAGGAGCTCTGAACACAGAGCTCCTTCTCTTTGGATGATCCAAGCCAGATCTTCTGGAGATGTCTTTCTGTGATTTTCCCCAAATTTTCAGCTCTTGGGATTCATAGGTATTACGTATCTGTAGGGACAGGGTATTCAAAGTGTTACCTGGTAGGAATGGGAAGGCAGAGTAAGAGAGTAAATCTAGGATCAGGGAGTTTTGGTGGGCATGTCAGGGACAGTTTACCTCTGCCTAGACCTGTCATGATTAGCAAGAAAAAAATTTCTGTTTATCACAAGTTTTTTTTAAATTAATTCCCAACCACATTTGCATGACAAATATGAAGATCCTGGGCCCAGAGCTGGGTCAGCCACTGACCATTACTTGACTCTCAGCTACAGACACTCCTATAACACATGCATGGACATGATCTCAGGAGAAATCCAAGCCAGAGGGAGGTGTTTTTGTTTTTCTTAAAAAATTTAATGTTGACATAATTGCAAACCTCCCTTTGCCCACCTCCCCCTCCTTTGGCCTTCACCACACTATTGTCTGTATCCATGGGGTATGCATATATGATTTTTGCTAATCCCTTCACCTTCTTTATTCTGTCCCCCCGCCCCCCTCCCCTCTGGCACCCACCAATTTGTTCCATGTATCCATGCTTTTTATTATGCCAATGTTGTTCAAGAAGTCATCATTCCATGTTTAAACAAACAGATTACTTTGTTTTCAAATTTTATGTAAGCAGAAAATTTACCACAAATAGACTGTAGGAGGGAAGGCTTTTTGTAATTAATATCCAGAGAAGAACATATGAATGTTTCTTCTGTCAGCATTCCCCTGCTCTGCACTTCCTGCTCTGTTTGCTGGCCCCAGCCCCACACTGAGCCTGTCGGAGCATGAAGTTGGGGAGGTCAAGCATCTCATATGGACTAAATCACACATGGCACTTTTCTTCTTCCAGCCCACAAGCCACTGAGCCATGTAGGGCGAAGGTTAGAATTATAGTTCTTGGCGATCACTCTGTGATTCTGGGAGCAGTCTTCTCTCCCCATGTCCCTCTGGCCTCCACATGTCACTTCCCACCCCTAACCCTATCCTATTTTATAACAATCCTTGTGAAAATAAATGAACAGGAAAGATGGTGTAATTAACAGTTTACATATGATCTCTGGTATGTTGTAAAAGCTGAATGCATGTGTCCAACAACCGAAGGTGAATCTGATTGTGTGTATTTTATATAGTAGCAACTGGAAATGGGGTTTCTGATTCCAGAAGACCCCACAGCAATGGCTATAGATTAGTGTAGCAGATGTCAGCATTTACTAGCTTCTTACTCTCCCTCCTTCTACAAACTTCTTAGCCATTGCATGTAGGCACAAAATAACTAAGACTAACCTTCTTTGCTATCAATCCAGGTGCCCTGGAAAGAGTTGTGGAGGCCTGATGAAGGTGAGTCTGGCAGCAGAACACACCATGCAATGGAGTGGAAAGGTCAGAGGTTGGAAGCCACTCAGGGTTCCCAGGTCGTGAGCCATGGCTGGACTGTAGTGGTGATGGGCCTAGAGAGGATGAGATAGGGGAGGCAAGTGAAAAGAAAGATGGACAGGAGTGTGCTACTGATTGGATTCAAGGATTCAAGCATAAGAAACAATCAAGGGCCAGAGCCTGAGACAGGAGAGAATGGGGGAGGGAAGTACCACTGACCAAAGTGGAGAGAAATAAAGTGGGAGCAGTGCTGGAGCAATGAAAGCATAAGGGAAAAGTCTTGTATTTCTAGACATGGAATTTGTGGTCCCAGCCCATGGGGCACTACTAAGTTACTTTCATGAGAAGAAATATTAATTAATCATTGACCTGCCTAAGGCTATTGTGTTGAGACCAGAAAAAAGTAAATTAAAAAGGGTTTGAGTCCCTCTCCCCTGCCCCCAGAGGCTTGTTATCATTGACAGGTTCCTACTGCTATGCATTTTATAGCCTTTTGGGACACAGCAAGATTCCTGGCAGCCACCCCGATAAGATTCTCTAGGGAAGTGAGACCACCTGGGAAGTTTCAATGCCAGGAAGGTTTATTCTGAGTGATTCACGTATTCCACAAACACTGATCGAGTACCCTGTAGGCCAGGCACTGGCTATGCCCTGGGAGCACAGGGTTTACAAGACAGATTCAGTCCCTTCACCAGGAGCACTCAGAGGCCTCTTAAGACTTTGGTCTCCATAGACAGCGTATTTGTCTGCAGACTGCCAGGCCGGGGGGCGGGGGGGGGGGGGTACTTAGACAGCAGAAATTTATTTCTCCATAGTGCTCCAGGCTGGAAGTCCCTGGTCTGGGTGTGGGCAGTGTTAGCTCCTTCTGAGGCCTCTCCCCATGGCTTGCAGATGTCTGTCTTCTCCCTATGCCCTCACATCATCTCCCCTCTGTGTGTCTGCATCCTGTTCTCATCATGTAAGGATGCCATTCCTATTCAGTTAGGTCCCACCCATACAACCTCCTTTTGTCTTAAGTGCCCCTTGAAAGATCCTGGCTCCAAATGCAGTCACATTCTGAGGTACTAGGTGTTAGGACTTCACCCTTTGGGGGTTTGGGGGAGTACGATTCAGCCCATAACAGATTGTTCTCTAACCGCTCTCCTTGCCAAGAATTATTTTGTCAGATTCTGTGTAACCACTGCCCCAGCCCACCTACTAATCCTGAGGGAGGCTGTCTCATGGACACGGGAAGCCAGCATGTCTGACTGAGCTATGAAGACCCCCTGACCAGGAAGAAAATCCGTCTGTGGCATGGAAAGGCCTGTCCCTCTGCACAGGGATCTGTACTTCTTGTTTCTTTGTAGAAATTTGTAGACAAAACCGGGCATTTTGTTCATACAAATGAAGTGCTTAGGGAGGTGTGGTGATGTGCATGGGAGGGAAGAACCACTGACTTGAAATAAGACACCTACTCTGTGGCCCTCTCTTCATCTCAGAGATACTGAGAAGCTCCCTGCCCATCCCCCCCAACAGGTTTAGACCTTTCTCTGTCTCTGATCAGGCCCCTGCTCATTGATATACCATTTGTACCACTTGCCCATTTTGTCCTCTTCAGTCATTATTCTTTACTGTTTTCTCTATTTGAACAAAACCTTGATATTAACGTAAAGCTCCAACTTGTTTAAAAGCTATTTCCAGTTCTGCTTAGCATGACAACAAAATCTTTCTCTTAAAATTCTTCCAGACTTTTTTGTGATACCAAAACCCCTCTTTTGGAATGTCTCCATTGTGTCAGTTATCTGACCTGAGACTCGGGGACCTCTTAGGACTGGACTCCTGGAGTTTCCCCGAATCAAGTTCGCCTCTCTCTCCTCTGATCACAATTCCCACGCTCCAGTCCTTTGTACTGAACTCACTTAAAGTTTCCTCATTTTTCTCTGAGCTCACAGTTCTTTATAAAGCTCTTAAACATCATTACAATTCCTTCCTACGACCAACCCACCTGGCAGCATGGAATTAAAAATTATGGCTCCATGACTTGGACAAATATTGGCACAAAGTTATTTAATCTAAATTATACATGATTACTCCAGCCCCAAACAGAATACATATGTTGTGGATATACCTGTGATTGTAGGGTGGGCACACATGCTTGTGAGAGAGTGTGTAGACATGAGAACTATTTTCTTCTGGAAGGTTAAGTTTCATGAGCTTACTAGACCTCTTTTATTTGCTTTCAAATTCCAATATTCATGCCTGAATTGCTGAAAAAAAGACCCAGCTCTTTTCCAGGAGGGTTGGCAATAGTGTTTAAAAGTCCATAAAACCCAGACAATAGGTTGTTAACGTTTAAGCCAAGTGGTATAAATTTGAAAGAGGCCATGAATGGCTAAGAAGTCACCGTGGACCCTTGTTACCAAGCAAGTGTGAATGCTGCCAAACTGCTTTACATCTTGATTGTTTAAAAGGGAAAAAAAATCATTTCCTTGAAAGACTGAGACTGCCTTGATGTGAGCACTTTAGATTTGCCTTAAGTGCAGGCTGAGCCTTCTGCCTCTTACATTTTAGAATTAGGACAACTGCTTGTGTGTTGGCTTCCCTGGAAGCATTTGCATATTGGGATTTGACTGAGGGGTGCTCTCAGATCGTTTTCTGTTTTCTGTGGGGACACAAGGAGAAGTTGGGGAGAGAGGCCACGCATTTCCACTGGCATCAGCCACCTATTAGATGTGTGCTGACCCAGAAGGAGTGACCACTGGTAAGTGGCTCTTTCAGAAAAGCTAATTCCCAAAGAGGACTGACAGCATTGGACAGTAGAACAGTATTCATGACATTCTCCTATGCCTTGTGGGAGATAATCAAGGAATTTTCAGATTAAAAAAAAAAGATATAAAAAGGAATACAGATGTTAAAATAATGGCAGATACCAGGAACACAAATAGCAGAAGGCCTGACTACTGAGTAAACACAGAGTGGCTCATTTTGTGTTATGCAACAAGAAGTCTGCAGGTGGGCACACAACAATGGTCTAACGGGGCATTGGCAGTATCAGGCACGTGAGCTCTGTCTATCTTTCCATGTTACCATTTTCTGGCTACCCACCATGGTTGCAAGCATATGGCTGATTCCTTCTAAGCAGGAATGAGGGGAAGGCAAAGGGCTTTCTTCTGTCTAGACCTTGCTTTTTTTAATTTTTTTTTTTAAATTTGAGAAGGGACATTCTTCTTGGTGACTTTCACACATTTTACAGCTTATTAGCTAGCATTATGTCACAGGCCACTCTTAGCTTTGAGGGAGGTTAATTAATATAGTAATTTTAGCTAGCTGCATTGCTTTCCCCAAGAAAAAGCATTATTCTGTTAACAGGTAAGAAAGAAAGCATAATTATCAGGCAGGCAAGGAGCATGGTTGGCTCTAAGGACCCTGGTGCAAATTGAGCCTCTGCATTAATTCAGAACTTAGTGTTTGAGACTTAACACCTGAACTTCTTTTCTCCCTTCCTCCCTTCCACTCTTTCTCCTCTCCTTTCTTCTTTCCTTCCTTCTATCCTTTAAACATATTTATTCTGTGCCTATTTGACTGGATAAGAGGGTAAAGGAGAGAAAGTTGTTGAAGGTGATTCCTAGATTTTTGCTTTGGGAAGGCCAAGGAGAAAGACAAGGAGCTCAGGTCTGTCCATATTGACGTTGCAGTCCTGTGGGATATCCAGGTGATCCAGGTGGAGAAGTGGATAATGGGTGCAAAACTGAGAAGAAAGCTCAGGGCTAGAGACACAGACCAGGAGGTCATCAGCCATATAATTAGGTAAGACATTGTAGAAATGTGAGAAAAAAAGACAGCCAAGAACTCTCAGAGAACATTTTCTTTATTAAATCAAATTCTAGCTTCCCCAAGCCTGAGGTGGTCGCACCCTTCTCAGAGCTTCCTCTAGGGCTTTCATGTCCGTTCCACCCACTTGACACAGACTTCCTATCGTTAGTATGGATTCCTTTACTTCCCAAGGCTCTCGAGCTCTGTGGTTATTTGAGGCATTGAAACTTGGTGGGTCAACATCAACAACTTCATAAACCTTCCTTCCTTGTGCCTCCATTTCTCTCAGCATTCTCTGAGCTATGTCTATTGTCTCTCAGCAAGGGAAGATGGTCGGAAGGGGTGGAATCTGAGAAGTCTGGCAAGTGCAAGATGGGGTCCCCATAGGACTTTTGGAGAGCTCCATCAGATGACAAGACAGGACTCAGAAGCAGCATGAAGAGAAGCTCAGTGACCTGAAGTGCATGGTACTCAAGATGAGGATATTGTATAGACAGTTTGGGGACCAGAAGGGTCATTGTTGAGATGATTATGGGAAGAAACTGTAACTAAGGTCATCTCAGGGCTCAGGGTTTCCCAGGTTAGACTAAAAGGGAGAGTGAAGGGATTTCCAGGCCTATCAGGTTGGAATGACTGGGGGAGGGGTGGGCAGGTAGGTTGGTACTTGATGAATTCATTCACTTTTCATTTTACTTGTGAAGGCTTAGGGAGAACTGGTTACTATGATTAATAATTACTATTAGTAAAATTCATGTAACAATAATAATAATGATGGCAGAGTTTTCAATAACCATCTGCTCATTAGACTCTTTTTTTTTCTTTTTACATTTTGCTTTATGTAAAATGTGCATTTGTTTTTATTTGCATTTGTTTTTTTCTCTTTTCTTTTTTTTTTAATTTTAAATTTGTTTCAGCATAGTGGTTAGACAATTTTATAATTTACAAAGTGATTCCCCTGATAATTCTAGTATCCACCTGGCACCATACATAGTTATTACAATACTAGCGTTCCCGTTGCAGGAAGAATCCTGCAATAGGGTTTCCTGCTGCACTCTACCCCACCCCGCCTGCTTTTCTCCCTTCTCCGCCAGCCTGCCCGCTCTCCTTCCTTCTCCCCCGACCCCGCCTCCGCTCCTCCCTTCTCCTCCCCCCGGCTTGCTTGCTTCTCTGCAGCTTTGCTCCCTTCTGCAGCTCTTCGCTTCTTTCTACGCTTTCTTGATATGCAAATTAACCACCATCTTGGTTGGGGTAATTTGCATACACGTCCTGATTGGTTGGCGGGTGTGGCTTGGCTGGTGGGCATAGCGAAGGTGTGGTCAATTTGCATATTTGTCTATTATTAGGTAGGATTACTAACTCTATTCTCTATTCTGAACTCTACATCCCCATGACTACTTTATAACTTCTTACTCCCTTTGCCTTTTTCACTCATTCTTGCCATTTGGCAACCCTCAGTTTGTTCACTGAGTCTGTCTTTGTTTTGTTTGTTCATTTATTTTGTTCTTTAGAATCCACATATTACTGAAATCAGATGGTATTTGTCTTTGTCTTATTTCACTTTGCATAATATCCTATAGGTCCATCCATGTTGTCACAAATGGTAAGATTTTATCCTTTTTTTATAGCTGAGGAATATTCTATAGTCCATTGTACATATGTACCACATCTTCTTTATCAAATCATCTATTAATAGGCACTTGGGCTGCTTCTGTATCTTGGCTATAATAAATAAAACTGCAACAAACATAGGGGTAATATATCTTTTCGGATTAGTGTTTTGGATTTCTTAGAATATATTCCCAGAAATGGAATTGCTGAGTCATAAGGTAATTCTATTTTTCATTTTTTGAGGAACCTGCATATTGTTTCCATAGTACCTACACCAATTTGCAATCTCACCAACAGTGCATGAGGGTTTCCTTTTTTCCACATCCACACCAACACTTTTTGGTTGATTTATAGACAATAAATAGCCATTCTGACAAGGATGAAGTACTATTTTATTGTGGTTTTAGTTTGCATTCTCTGATGATTAGTGATGTTGATCATCTTTTCATATGTCTATTGGCCATCTATATGTCCTCTTTGGAGAAATGTCTATTCAGGCCTTCTGCCCATTTTTTAATTGGATTGTTTGTTGTTATTTTTTGGTGTTGAGTTGTATAAGTTCATTATAAATTTTGGATATTAACCCCTTATCACATGTATCATTGCCAAATATCTTCTTCTATTCAGTAGGCTGTCTTTTCATTTTGTCAATGATTTCCTTTGCTGTGCTAAAACTTTTTAGTTTGATATAGTCCCATTTGTTTATTTTTTCTTTTGTTTCTCTTGCCCAAGGATATATATATATATATATATAATATATGAAATGTCAAAGCCTTTAAAGCCTATTTATTTTTCTAAAAGTTTTATGGTTTGGGGTCTTACACTTAAGTGTCTTTAGTCCATTTTTAGTTTTTCTTCTATATAAGAAGGTGCTCTAATTCCATATCTTTTTTTGTGCATGTATCTCTCCAATTTTCCCAATAGCATTTACTATCTATCTATCTATCTATCTCTCTATCTATCTATCTATCTATCTATCTATCTATCTATCTACCTTCTGATTTATTTATTTATTTATTTATTTATTTACTTTTGTTAATCCTCACCTGAGGATACTTTTTCCACATTATTTTCCATTGATTTTTAGAGAGAGTGGAAGGGGGCTGGAGGAGAAAAAGAGAAACATCAATATGAGAGAGACACATCAATTGGTTGCCTTCCACATGCATGGGGATGGAAGCTACAATGTTTCAACCAACTTAGACACCGGTACAACACCATTTATTTAATAGATTGTCTTTACCCCATTGTTTATTCTTGCTTCCATTTTCATATATTAATTGACCATATTGATGTGGGTTTATTTCTGGGCCCTCTAGTCTGTTACATTGATCTATATGTCTGTTTTTATGCCAGTATCATGCTGTTTTGATTACTGTGGCCTTGTAATAATATCAGATATTTGATATCAGACAGCGTGATACCTCTAACTTTGTTCTTCTTTCTCAAGCTTGCTATGGCTATTCAAGATCTTTTGTGGTTCCATATAAATTTTTGGATTATTTGTTCTAGTTCTGTGAAAAATGCCATTGGAATTTTGATAGAGATTGCATTAAATCTATAGATTGCTTTGGGTAGTATGGACATTTTAATTATTAATTATTTCTATCCATGAGCACAATATATGCTTCAATTTATTTGTATCTTTCTCAATTTCTTCCTTCAATGTCTTATAATTTTTTGAGTACATGTTTTTTATCTCCTTGGTTAGATTTATTCCTATTCTTTTCTTTTTTTTTGGGGGGGGGGGGGCGTAAATATTTTTTATGTCAGAGAAGAAGGGAGAGGGAGAGAGATAGAATCATTGATCAGCTGCCTCCTGCATGGCCCCCTACTGGGAATTGAGCTCACAACCTGGGCATGTGCTCTTGACCAGAATTTAACCAGGACCCATCAGTCTGCAGGCCGACGCTTTATACACTGAGCCAAACCAGCTAGGGCCTAAGCATTCTTTTGATGCAATTGTAAATAGAATTGTTTTCTTAGTTTCTCCTTTCTATAGTTTATTATTGGTATATAAAAATGCAAACTATTTCTAAATATTAATTTTGTATTCTGCTACTTTGCTGAACTCATTTATCAGTTCTAGTAGTTTTTTGGTGGAATCTTTAGAGTTCTATATATATAGTATCATGCTATCTGCAAATAATGACAGTTTTACTTCTTTCTTTCCAGTTTGGATGTCTTTTATTTCTTTTCCCTGTCTGATTACTGTGGCTAGAACTTCCAGTACTATGTTGAATAAAGGTGGTGAAAGTGGACAATCTTCTTTTTTTTTTTTTTTGTCATTTTGCCATTTTAATTGTGTGTCTTGTTGTGGGCCTCTTTGGGTTCATCTTGCTGGGGACTCTGCACTTCCAGGATTTGTTTGTCTAATTCATTGCCAGATTAAGAAAGATTTCTGTCATTATTTCTTCAAATAGATTCTCAATCCCTTGTTCTCCTTATTCTCCTTCTGGTACCCCTATGATACAAATGTTTTTGTGCTTGATGTTGTCCTAGAGGTCCCTTAAACTAGCCTTATTTTTAAAAAATCTTTTTTCTTTTTGCTGTTTTGAATGGGTGTTTTCTGCTACTATGTACTCCTAATAGCTGATTTGATCCTCTGCTTCATCTAATCTTCTGTTGATTCCTTCTAGTGTATTCTTCCTTTTAGTTATTGTATTCTTCATTTATGACTGGGTCTTTTTCTATGGTTTCTATGTCCTTTTTTATTATTACTATCTCTGTTGAAGTTCTCACTAATTTCCTTAAACATCCTTATAACCAGTGTTTTGAACTCTGTATCTGGTAGACCTCTTGCCTTCATTTCATTTAGTTATTTTTCTGGAGATTTTTCCTGTTCTTTCATTTGGACATGTTTCTTTGTCTCTCCATTTTGGCTGCCTCTCTGAGTTTTTTCTCTCTCTATGTATTAGGCAGCTCTGGTACGTTTCTCAGTCTTGCCAAGGTGGCCTTATGTATTAAGTGTCCTGTTGGGACCAGTGGTGCAGTCTCCCTGATCACCTGAGCTCTGGGAGTGTCCCTTATGTTGGTTGTTTGTGGCCTCTTATTGTAGTTGAGCCTTGATTGCCATTGGCATGGAAGTGGGTGGTATTGACCCTCAGGCCAACTGGCTGTGAAGATTGCTCACGACCCCAGCTGCTGGGATTTTGCCCAGGGGGCTGAAAACTCCTTTTGGGTGTGCCACTTGTAGAACTAATCATATAGTGTTCTGTCATGGTCTGAAGCTGGCCAGCAGTGTTTGTTGGTTCTACAGCCCCTTGGGAGAGACTCTGGTGCAGGTCAATGTCAGACACTGCCTATGACCAGATCAGGGTTTACCAGTTTGGAGCTACAAAGCGATCCATAGTTTATAGCTGCCTGTGCTGGGCCTGGATGCATATGTGAGGGGCCATGCTGTGAACCAAGGCTGGCTGCCATCAGCACTTGGCGTAGGGTATGTCAGCCCAAGGCCACTGAGAACTGCCACTGCCCATAAGGCTCAGCTGCTGAGCCTCGGGCAGAACACAAGTTGAGTGAAACAGTGTCTCAGGGAGTCATCGCGTGGAGTTAATAGTGTTTACCAGGCTCATGTGGAATCAGGTTTGGCTATGACAGGGAGGGCTCAACACAGGGACAATGGCAGCAGTATCTCCAGCCCTTGCCCTGAAGTCATACAACTCAGTTTCTATCTGTTTGTCTAAGCACCCCACACACATCTCCAAAGTTTGACCCCAGGTTGTTTTTTGTTTGTTTGTTTTTATTATTGACTAGAGGCCCGGTGCACGAAATTCGTGCACGGCAGGGGGGGGGGTGTCCCTCAGCCCAGCCTGTACCCTCTCCAATCTGGGACCCCTCAAAGGATGTCCGACTGCCCGTTTGGGATCGGGCCTAAAAGGGCAGTCGGACATCCCTCTCACAATCCAGGACTGTTGGCTCCCAACTGCTTGCCTGCCTGCCTTCCTGATTGCCCCTAAATCGCTTCTGTCTGCCAGCCTGATCACCCCCTAACCACTCCTATGCCAGCCTGATTGATGTCTAACTGCTCCCCTGCCAGCCTGTTTGCCCCCAACTTCCCTCCTCTGCCAGCCTGGTCACCCCTAACTGCCATCCCCTGCAGGGTTGATTGCTTCCAACTGCCCTCCTTTGCAGGCCTGGTGCCTCCCAACTGCCCTCCCCTGCTGGCCATTTTGTGGTGGCCATCTTGTGTCAACATGGGGCAAGATCTTTGACCACATAGGGGCAGCTATCTTGATCTTGTGTGTTGGAGTGATGGTCAATCTGCATATTACTCTTTTATTAGATAGGATAGAGGCCTGGTGCATGGGTGGGGAGCAGCTGGTTTGCCCTGAAGGGTGTCCTGGATCAGGGTGGGGTTCCCTTGGGGTGTGGAGAGGCCTGGGCGAGGGGCCTATGGTGGTTTGCAGGCCAGCCACGCCCCTGGTGACCCAAGCAGAGGCCCTGATATCTGGAATTTATTTACCTTCTACAATTGAAACTTTGTAGCCTGGAGCGGAGCCAAGCCTCCTGCTAATCCATAGCTGCTGCCATTTCTATAATTGAAACTTTGTATCCTTGAGTGGAGGCCTGGGCCCGCCAGAGAGTGTGAAAAGCTTGGCTTCTTCTGTTGCCAGGGAAACCCAATGGTAGCCATCTTGGCTGGGGTTAATTTGCATACTCGCCCTGATTGGCTGGTGGGTGTGGCTTGGCTGGTGGGCGTGGCTTGTGTAGCGGAATGATGGTTAATTTGCATATTACCTTTTTATTAGAGAGGATTTCAGAGAGGAAGGGAGAGGGAGACAAAAACATCAATGATAAGACAGAATCATCAATCAGCTGCTTTCTGTATGCCTCCGCCCCCAGGGATCGAGTCAGCAACGCTTGACCAGCATCCAACCGGGGACCCTTCAGTCCACAGGCCTATCCACTGAGCTCTATCCACTGAGCCAAACCAGCTAAAGCTTGGCCAGAATTTTTTTAAGAAAGAGTGCAACAATGTGGGTCTAGATTGATTTTCATTAGACTCTTTTTTTCTTAATCTTTAGCAGCTCTGTATATTAGATGAAAAAAAAAGGCAATAATTAAATGCTACTGATATTAATGTGAGATGTTTGAACCTCTGACCTTTATAATCTCCAAAAAATTGTTTCATGTAAAAATATTAAGCCCAGCCGGTGTGGCTCAGAGGTTGAGCATTGACCTATGCACCAGGAGGTCACTATTCAATTCCCAGTCAGGGAACATGCCTGGGTTGCAGGCAAGATCCCCAGTAGGGGGCATGCAGGAAGCAGCCAATCCATGATTCTCCCTCATCATTGATGTTTCTATCTCTCTCTCCCTTCCCCTTCCTCTCTGAAATCAATAAAAATATATTAAAAATTTTTTTAAGTATTAAGAAAAACTACTTTCGATACATTGTCTTAAAACTAATTATCTTCTACCCTTGGTTCATTAGAATAACAGCAACAAAAAGCAATATAAAAGCTATTTTGTTTCCACCCAGAATAAACCCTAATGCACAAAGTGTTATAATTTGCTTTGCTATGACAATTTGAGAGTCCAAGCTGACATGCTAAAACAAGTTTGTATTCCAAAAATAGCATTGTGTCTTTTTGGAACCCCACAGGAACAGGTAAAGGAAGCCCTGTTCTGGCACATGTTCCTCTATCAGTGACTACCTACCCCTCTGCCCTTGTAGTTCAGGATGATTAAGTAATGGGAGATGCTGTGCATCCCAATTCTTTTCTCCAGAGAAAGACCATTTGTTGCTCTGAGCAAAGGCAGTTTTCCATGAAACCTATGAAGCTTAATCTTTAGGGCCCTTCCCTTGCGGGGGCCCACCTTCTGCAAAGGACCTTAGCAATGTGTTCATAAGTCATATGTTTTTGGAAATTTGTAGCAGGAATCTTTTCAATTCTTTTTCTTAAAAATTGTGCCCCAAATTGTCTAAACTCCAGGGTCCACTAAACCTGGATCTGCTCTTGCCTCTGGAATGACTTTGCTGACAAACATTTCTGGAAATTCAAACATGTGCCTTTCTTCCTCCTATACCATTGGCCCACCAACACATGGCATTCCTCTCCTTCGTGGGCCTGAAGTTTGCTGGCCAGACAGGATAGGCAGTCAGTGTTCACAGGTTAAATTGGGGTGCTTTTCCGCTACAGGGGCATGAACAGACAGCTGCTCAGGGAAGAGTGTTGACAGAGGAAAGCCAGGTGGAGGATATCATCCCCACTAAATTATCGGAAACCAGGCCAAATACATATCTTTAATGTGAGTGAAATCCTTCTGGGAAAACTCTGAAACCCCAGGCTAGGGATGAATAATCCGGTCCATGTGTTCCGGGATCCTATTGGCTTTGTAACACCTGGTATATCATGTTGCAGTGTCTGCTTATATATTTCATCTCCATGCTAACTCATGAGCACCTTGAGGATATTCCTCTTGTATCTTCTCTATGCCCAGGACCGGGACTCAGCCGAATGGCTAGTAAATAATTGGTCCTGAAACTATTTGCTAAATCAATCTCTCTTTCTCCTCTCCTGTCTCCTACCCCCTTCTCCTCAAACAGGTGGTGGTTTATAAAAAGGATACTGACTCTCTCCAGTACTTCTCTGGTGCGGCTATTATAATGGGGATCTTCTGTACACAGTCCTTTGTAGAGTGTGGTACAGCATCAACTTTTTGAGGAGCTGCTCCAAGTAATTATTGCCAGTGTGTGATTTTTTGGAAACCAGGCAAGGATTCCTGACCTCAACTATTCCATCTTCACTGATTATCTCTCCCCATCAGAGCGGTCTTCCTTTGGGTATGAGAATTTTTCAGACTTGAGTTCTAAAATGTAAATATCCTACCTTGGCTATTAATTAATGCTTTAGTGGGATATTTAAAGAAATGAATAACTGGACATGAAGAAAATTAGGGATAAAGTGGAGGGGAGGCAGCAGCAAAGACAAATGCTTACTCCATTAGTGACCTGGATCATTCCTGAAGGGTTTCCAAGTTTGGGAGGCCCAGGCGCATACCCTGAGAACCCCCAACCGTGGCAAAAGCAGCCTTCAGTCCTGGCTGACTGAGATCAGGCCTGGGGTTGGGAAAAGCCAGTGGAGGTCAACACATAGACCCCTGCACACCATGCTTACTTTTCTGGTGGACCCAGTTGGAAATGACAACGCAGTAACCGTTTGATACCTACAGTGCCGTGGATCTCTTTGAGAAAGCCCAGCTGAGGAGCACAGGGAGGTGAAGTGGGTCTGCTCTCCCTTGGCTAATCAGAGTCTCTGGCAAAGAATCCATAATTCAGCAGGTATTTGTTGAGCGCCTATTATGTGTGAGATATACACTAGGTTTTAGTGAATCAGACTGTGAGTCACTTTCCCTGGCTCTTACAACTTCATAGATCAACAGGATGCCTCGGAGTCAGCGTGAGACAGGCCAGAGTCAGACAAGGCAAACTTGGAAGGTTGGGCTGGAGGTCAGAAAGGACTAAAGTTTAAGCAGAAGAAGACCATGTGTGTCTACTCACCTCATAAACAATACACACTAATTACTTGGTAGCCAAGCTCTGGCTGTGACTGGCTTCAGGTGTCAGATTAACCTGGTTTCTGAAGTGTATTTGATCACAATTCTATACCCTGTGCTGTCACAAACCTTGTTTTCTGCTCGCTGGGCATTATTGTCTTTCAACTATCACAATGCAGAGTAACAAAATGATTCCCAGAGAACCCTGAAAAAATAACCCATAGCAATACATAATAGTTACATAAGGAACACCATCATATTGTGGATTTGGGGTATCACCTATATACTTTATTTTTATTTCTATAAAATTGGAATAAACCCTAATGCACAGCATTTTCATGAGGATTGGATAATTGACTTTAAGCATGGGACTCGGCATATTGTAAGTCCTTAATAGAATGTAGTCAATAATGATAATTTTATTTGATCTTATTATTAATAAAAAATTGCAATATGCCCAAGGGGGGGCATTGTGAAGGGAAGGGCCACACTGGGAATTTCTGAAATGATGTAAGGTTTTCTTTTTCTTTTTTTTTTTTTTAATATATTTTATTGATTTTTTACAGAGAGGAAGAGAGAGGAATAAAGAGTTAGAAACATCGATGAGAGAGAAACATTGATCAGCTGCCTCTTGCACACCCCCTACTGGGGATGTGCCCGCAACCAAGGTACATGCCCTTGATCGGAATCGAACCTGGGACCCTTGAGTCCGCAGGCCGACGCTCTATCCACTGAGCCAAACCAGTTTTGGCAATGTAAGGTTTTCTTGATGTGACGAGGATAGGACTGCCTGGTTTGCTCATTTCAGGGATTTCCAGCGCACTTGCAGGCCATTGTTTTCTTTGAGGTGTGTGCAATTTGAATGGAGGGAAAAAAAGCTTTTCTTATTCATGTTCCCAGAAAACTGAAATAAAACAGCAGATTTTGGTTGTCTGGACAAAGCTCGCCTCTTATCTATTCCCAACATTCCTGCCTCCACCCAGGGAGGGATGTCTTCTGAATCCCTTTTCTTTTAGAGAAAAAGTTGGAGAGTGAACTCCAGAGTCCCCTGATGGACAGGGTGCCAAAGGGGCTTCCTTGGGCCTTGACTAGATTCAAGGAATGTCAGGCTTCTCAGGCTCAGACAGGAGCAAAGCAGGGCCTCTCCACAAACAGATGTCTGCTTTGCCTAGGGGCAGGGCCAGCGCACAGTGACCTGGTTGTCACTGGCTGACACCCCCACCCCAAGGCCCTGACCCTGGACAGGGGGCAGGCATGAAAGGCAGGATCAGCAAGGCCTCTAGCCACCAGGAGAGCCTGTCTTGACTTGTGGGCTTTGACTCAAATGTGAAACATTTGGCCTTGAAATTGTATGCCTTTAGCTATTATGATGATTCTGGTATCCCTTTGACTTTGTGTCAAAATACATGGTTATGAACATCGCATCCTAGAATACTTTTAGTTAAAGCCTTGCCCTATGCCTTCATTAGAAATTAAAATGTAAAGAAACAAAAGGGGCTTGAAACTCCGCTTTCCTTTGACTTTCACTCGTGGCAGCTCATCTCCTAGGGGAGGAGCCTTCGTCGGTCCAGACAACGTGTAAGCATGGCACACTGAGATTACCACTTTGACTATAATGTTGCCTCATTTCTTCCTTCCATCAATCTATACCTATTAATTGCCAACCGTATGCCAGGCATTGTGCTAGGCACCAGGGGGGGTCAGGTACTGTGGTTGCCTTTGGGGAGTTCACGGCTGGCCTCCCTTGTCTCTATTACACTTGACATCTCGTGAGTACTGATTCCTATTGACAGTCCCAACACCTGGTCTCTCCCTTTCTTTTCATATGAATTATAAAGCAGACTATAAAAACAGTGGCTGATTTTCCCATGTGGCCCATAAACTGGTTATAAGCGAAGGTCCAAAAGAACAGCTATGGTTAGAATGAACAGAGCCTTCCGTGGTGACTCTGTTGAAGGACACCGTTTATTTGGAGACAGGAGTTCTGGCGTGTTGGAGAATAAACAAAATGAAAGCTGAGCCTCATTACCTTACCAGTCACACCTTGTACAGGTCAAGCCCCTTGACCTATGTGCCCCGAGGGACATTTTGGTTGAGCCAGAAACTTCTTTTGTGAGATAATGTTTCAATCTCTAACACTGATCATTAATTGGTGCTAAGAAGTCTTTGTAATCATATTTAAATATCAGGATTGAATTTATGCAGTTTATTCAACCAATGTCTTTAATGTATTCTTCTTTCCTTGATAAGTGATAGATTGAGAAAAGAAATACTAGTAATCTTTCAGTCCTCTTCTTATCCTTGGCATTAATTGTGCAGTGTCTGACAAGGAGGTGAAAACCAACGTTTCTTGAATGAATGAAGTATACATGAAGGAGAGACTATGCCTACTTAACTCACTTTTCATAGACACTTTAAAAGTAACAGTTATTTTTGTTTCTAGGTAATCAATTTGAATTAGCAATTCAAACTTGAGAAAGATTTAAGAGATAAACAAAGAGAAGAAAATAAACCCCCTCCCTTTCCCTGTGTTTTCTCGGTTCATTTGTGATGTCTATGGATGTGTGTGAGTTTGTACCCGCCCGTGTGTCTGAGTGTACGATTTTCTTGGGTCTCAGGTTGAGTTTAAGAGTAGTTGCCTGTGACAGGTTTTCCAGATGCCTGTCTGTTTGCATGAGGAACCAAGTGCTGGCTGACAACTCTTCCTGAAGTTGGCCAGGCAGGTAAGTGTCTGCTCCACGAAGGAGTGGGGGTTGTGCTGAGGTGGGAGTGCTGGGCGGGCCTCCGCCCTGGTTGCCTCCCACTCTATTCCTCAGCTGAAGCTGCTGCGGCTTCCCTGGAGCAGTTGTAACCCACGTCTGAGACTTAGTGATGAGCCAGATGAAAGACACCTCAGGGCTTCAAAAATGCGTGGAGTTGCCTTTAGAAGGCTGGGGTTCCATATTCCCAAAAGGGGCACATGAGCAGAGATTTTGGTAACTACTGCTAAAGGGACTCCATTTCTTCCCAGACACTGAGGTGGTTGAGGGAAACGTGGGTGTTAGTGTGTATGTGTGTATGAGTCTGTGCATATGTGTTTGCTCTCAATAAAATGGCTCATGCTGTATGTATAGCTCTGTGATAGATTGTTGGTATCTGATAAATCATTGCTTTGTAATAAATACAAAGCACAATGTACTGTGAGTGTTCATGCCATTCTTCCATGCTGTGCATAGTCCAGGGTTACTGAGAAGATGGCCACCTGGTGGGGAGGAACTGAGAACACTCTCTCCGGGTTTGCACTGCACTGGGCAGCCCCACATCAGGCAGGGAGGGTCTTAGTGCGGAGCTCCCTGTCTCCCTAGATTTTGTGCTTCCCAGGGTCCCTCATCAAGACCATTGGCTTCCAGAAGACAGATTGCTCTATTCTTTCTCTTCCCTTGTCTTTAGTTTTATGGAGTCACATCTTCTAAATTCTTCTTTCTAAATTGCAGACCTCAACTAACCTTTCTGTTCTCCAGGGAAATCTTACAGGATCTCATTACCTTCTGTCTCTTTATTACCCAACTAGTAGCCCATTTGCAGGAAGAATCCTGCAAGCGGCCGCTGCAGCCACGTGCGCTAACGCTGCCGCTGCCTTGCGGCCTCCGCGCCTGCACCCACGGGCTGCTGCCGCCCACCCTGCTCCGCCCCGCTCCACCCTGCCCGGGCTTTCCCTCTGGTAGCCACCTTCCTTTCCGCTTTTCCTCCCTCTTCCTTTTAAGTTGTCTTCAGTCTTCACTCCTCCCTCCCTCAGTGTATGCAAATTAACCGACATCTTTGTTGGGTAATTTGCATACTCGCCCTGATTGGCTGGTGGGCAGGGCTTTGGCTGGTGGGCGTGGCTTGGGCATAGCGAAGGTGCGGTCAATTTGCATATTACTATTTTATTAGGTAGGATAATAAAGCTACTAACTCAACTAAAGCTTTGTAACAAGACCCTTCCCTAACACCCTCTCTGCCAATTGCCCCATCTCACTCCATCTTTTTCTCTCTGAACTTCAGGGATCCCGTTTGGGGCTCATAGCCTGATTTAGTGTATCCTGTTGCTGTCCTTCAGCAGGGCAATGTGGGGAGCAGGTCCCAGGCTGGGGAGGCTGCAGGATCAGGGCCCTTGGGCAGCACACAGGGAACGGTGCTTGTGTGTCTTTGGCCTGGTCAATTAAGACTCACCAATGAATGAATGAGAGATCATATTCAGAAACTCACGTGTGAAACATAGTAGACTCCTATAGTGGGAGAGAGGAGACCTTGGGAGGAGGGTGTGGGGATGTCTGCTCTGTTGGTAAACCCTCTTCTCTATACGAGAAGGTTCCTCATTTCTTGTGGGTTTGGAGACCCTGAACACCCTGGCCAAGAGAGTTGAGAAACAGCCAGCAGGAAGATGTGGTTGCATCTACAAAAGAGGTCTTGCCAGCTAACTGCTGTCAATGTTAAGACATGAACTGGAGTTTCAGAAAAATCTGACCCCTGCTGCCGCCACATTTCACTCAGAAAAGTACAAGGTGTTCAGGTCACGTCCTAAGCCAACCATGGACAGTCTCAGTTTCAACCCTAAGATCCCCAATGGTGAGTTGCTTCATCTCATTAGGTCTCAGATTTCTCATGTGAAATGGGACTTGAAATAAATATGCTTTGAGCTCTTTTCCCATGTAAAGTTCTCTTTTCTTCTCAAGTTCCCTTCCCCAACTTCCTCATTGTCATCTAAGCCTCATTCTTCATGCAGCTGTCTTAGATGCCCTCAGCTAGCCATCTGAAATTCTTCTCTGGGACCTCGGTCAAAGGGAGGGAGGCCAACAGCTTGAAGGTCTGCCACCCCTGCAAAGAATGAAAATAGCATGTTGTTTGGAAAGAAAGAGAAGAGGAGGAGGGGAAGAGTAGTTAAAGCTAATTATGGAAATAACAAGTTAGAAAGATACCCTAAGAGAACAAAAATCTGGGCCTCCCTCCTTCCTTGGTGGGTGATGAAGTCATTCTGATTTGAAAGTCCAGCTTCCCTAGAGAGGTTTAGGGGTAACCCGCAAGGATCAGGGAGCAACCAAGAGTTCTTCATTTTAAGCCACAGGAGTATCAACAACCGTGGAGAAAACTGGAGACCAGGGTGGGATGATGTTTATAAAGTAAGCTGGGCAAACCCTATGATGGCAGCCTCATTCTTCCCAAACCAAAGCCACTTCTAGAATTGCCTCTTTCCAAAATCTGAGGGAAGAGAGCTGGCTTTTATTTGTTATCAATAAATTAAAAATACACTAAACATGACTGGCTAGAGCACATAGAACATTGGTCTTAACTCTGTAATTGGAATCCAAACAATAGTTTAGGAATGGAAGAATTTTAGCCATTACCTAGTCTTAATTGTGGAAACTATTCTTAAAATAAAGAAGCTATGGATAGTCACGGGGCTACAGATGAAGCAATTCTGTGGGCCCCAGGACTCGTTTCCCTACAGCAGGTCCCAGAGCTTCTCTGGGAAAACTGGGGGCCTTGGTAGAAAGCCTAATTCAAAAACCATTTGTATAATCCAACCCTCTTATTTATTCCAAAAGCATTTATTGAACATCAACAATATGCTATTTTTGAGGCTTAAAAGGAAAACTAAATATGGAAAGCCAGACATGCTTGTTGATTTCTGCTTTAGCTGTGCTTCCGTGTTTGAAGGCTGCCTGGGATGTGGTGGTCCTCCATCGGTGAAGGTGGGGAGCAGGTGGTTTGCGCCATTCACTTTTCCTTGCTGACTCTGGCTGATTTTCTTTTCCTGATGCCTTCAGAGGTGTAAGAACCCTCAACCCTCCCCGCAGGCTCATTCTCACAAAAGGCTCCTTCATCCCTACTGCCATCTCGTTTATGATTGTGGGACAATCTGTCTGGTATTTTCTCATCCGTTCATAACTAGGTCGCCTTGTCGGAAACTGAATTGACAGTTAATATTCAAGGCAAGAGAAATTCTGATGTGAGATGGCAGAGCAACGAAAAACTAATTTCACCTTTCATCCTCAGTACTAAGCTGCTTCTGATAACCCGAAAATTGATTCTTTATTTTTAAAACTGATTTCAAAAGTGAGCCAAACGGAAGGTTTTCTTGTTCCTGAGAATACCAGCTGAGTTCTCTATAATCTAAATCTCCATACTTCTAGAAGAAACATTTGTGCTTCCTCATATGGTTTGCACATACTCCTTTATACCAAATGTTTTTATTCGAATTGTCTCTTTCTGTGCCCATCTCCCGCACCAGAAAGGAGTGCCATAGTCAAGGCCAGTGTTCTATGATGCTGTGTCCACAGTGCCTAGACTATTACCAATGTTCACACACAGAAAACACATCTGTTGTATAAATGAAAAGTCATCTCTGGTAGGATGTCAAAAGAGGTAGTCAGGGATTTCTATGTTTAAAAAAAGAGTATAGAATCATGTTTTAACTTTACTGAACTTTGCTTCTGCAGCAGAATTTAGAAACTACTGGTTGATCATGAACAAAGAACAAAAGGAGCTAATGAGCATGGTTGCCCCATTCCATTGGGTCTATATATATATGAATGTATACGTGTGTGTGTGTGTGTGTGTGTGTGTGTGTGTGTGTGTGCTTGCCTTTGTCTCCCTGGGAATGCTTTTCTTTTGAGATGCTTTTGCCACTTGGTTTGTTCCAGGGTCCTTTTCCTCTTTCTAGTAGTGGAAGCTTTCATTTTCCTCTTTACCTGTCCTTATTTTACCCCATGTCCCTATTTATCTAGACCTTTATAAACCAAATAATGGGAAGTTAATTTTTCCTAACCCCTTTAAACTCATAGTTGGAAGAAAGAATTTTAAATTCTAACAGCAAATATTTTTTTTAAAATATGAAATTTTGAACATGATACAGCCTTTTCTTTCTTTCTTTTTAAAAAATCCTCAACCATGGATATGTTTATTGATTTCAGAGAGAGAGAAAGTGTGTAGGGGGAGGGAAGGGGGTGGAGAAACATCGATGTGAGAGAGAAACATCAATCTACTAATTGCCTCCCATACAAACCTGAACTGGGGATCAAACTGGAAACCTAGGTATGTTCCCTGTCCTGGAATTGAACCCACAACCTTTTTGGTGTATAGGATGATGCTCCAACCAACTGAGTCACCTGGCCAGGGCACCTTTTCCACTGCTTTTCCCCTACCCAACCATGTGCTTAATGGGAAAAAATGAAAAGCTATATCTTTGTTCACAGAAAATAATAAACAAAATGAAGATGCAGCTAGTTTCCACCCCTCCAGACTTTTTTTCATTAGGAAAGAGATAAGTGGGAAAGTGGAGATTGAGGACTGAATTGTGAGCCAAAAATATTCCCATGTAACTGTAGCTCTGTAAGAGGCAGGGATAAGATGGGCCATTTCTTTTGAGTGTTGCACGAAACTGATAACCTAGATCTCCATTTGCTTCGTGTACATAGAAACACAGCCCATGGGTTTGAATAAGAACCCAAAGGAACAATAAAGTGACAGAGACAGTGTCCAGGGAATGAGGAGAGAGAAAAGACTGAATAACGTCCAGGCAGCAGGCCAAGTTTCTGCAGCTAACTACTTTATAGCTCATCCCTTGGCATTTATTAGACTCATGATGTTGTTAAAATGATCAGGGACATTCTTACTGAGTTGCCCTTTTCTATGCAGAGGTATTTCAGAACTGTGCTGGGAAGTTAGGGGCTGTGGAAGCAAAGTGCCAGTTTTAGCTGTGTTAATCAACTAAGAACCCAGCTAGGAGAAATCATCAGATGACTGGCAACTCTGTTTCCTCACCCTTTATCGCCACACACTCTCAACTCCACAACTTAAGGGACCAGTGGAACCTGACTCAATGAAATAATGATTAGGTGGATGCATGTCAAAGGTAGCTGCTACAGACCATAGATTTTCTGTACTTTTTTTTTTTATTCCAGAAGGGGGAACCTTACCTTGTTGATGAAACAAACAACAATTAAATGAGCTGAGTGAAGAGTCCTTGTCTGTGTTCCATCTATGAAAATGTGTTTGTATTCATTTTATTTGACATTGAGATGTACCCAATTTAGATGGCTTCTGCTGGATCCCTGGTGGTGAGAGGAGTTGGCTTCAATAGGTCTTTAACTTTGGAATCTGAAGGCAAGAGAATGAACCCTGCTATCATAGAAGCCCATCAAATCCTTACCCTCGAGAACATTTCCAATTACGTACTCAGTGAAAGAGTACAGTGGGAGCTAATGGAAATGCATTTTGTTAGCAAAGGGAGATTGATGACATCTTAAACTCTATTTGCAGATTCCTAATCTACTGAAAATCCTTGTGCTCAGAGTAAAATTATAATTTCCTTTGCTGTGACCTGTTTTGATAGAATTGTAGAAAGTCATGGCAAGAAGAAACTTTGGACATCAAACAAATCTCTCATTTACAAATGAGGAAGCCAAGGCCTGGAGAGGTTAAGCCTCAGGTCACTGAGCTAATTAGTAGGCTTTGAGAGAAAAATAGAGTTGTCTTTTTTTCTTTTTTTTAAGTGGGTCCTGGTGGCTCCACTACCTGAGTGCACATTATAAGTGCTTATATGTGGGGATACAAGAACTTTTTAATAGAAAAGGGTTTCTTTGAAATAGGTTGCCAATTCTCTCCCTGCCAAGATATTAAAAAAAAAAACAATAGCAATGAGCTAGGACAATTGTCTATCATTGGGAATTTGGGAGGCAAATACTTCCACAGAACCTAAGTGTTCATATAAACTGGCCTTTGCTCCTTTAGCTGGCCTTTGCTCCAGCTAAACCATTAAAATTTGGACAGGAAGCAAGGGAAAATAGAAAAAGAAGGTAGATAAGAAATACAGAGTCCAGGATTCATGTATAAATTATGTGAAAAATGAAATTAATGCATACTCAGGTGTGTGTTATTTATTTATTTATTTATTTATTTATTTTTAAATATATTTCACTGATCTTTTACAGAGAGGAAGAGAGAGGGATAGAGAGCTAGAAACATCCATGAGAGAGAAACATTGATCAGCCGCCTCCTGCACACCCCCCACCGGGGATGCGCCCGCAACCAAGGCACATGACCCCGACCGGAATCGAACCTGGGACCCTTGAGTCCGCAGGCCAACGCTCTATCCACTGAGCCAAACCGGTTTCGGCAGGTGTGTGTTTTTTAAAGACATGATTGCTTCAGAGGCTTTTCTACCATTATCATTGGCTTCTAAAACAGTGTATGAACTTAGAAGTTTCTCCTTTGGAGTGTCAGTTTGTGGTGAGAAATTGGCTGTAGGTTTAGAGAATTGGGCAACCTGAGCAGGAGGCCCTGCAGGACTGTGGTGGGCTCAGACTTGTCAGGGGACATAGCTGGATCTAGAGGCTCTCAACTGATTCAAGCCAAGACTTGATTAGGCAAGCAGGATCCTGGGCAGGGAGAAGTCATGGATGGGGAAAATGCCATAGGGGAGCAAGAATGGCAAAGATCAGGTTATTAGAAGTCAGCCTAGATAACTGGGTGAGGCAAGAGCTGTAACAGAGGGGTCTGGACTTAGATTTGCTCTGGTGTGTGTTTGGGGGGCAAGGAAATAAGTGGGAAAGGGTCAGGTGGGAGCAGGTAAATGAATTTGAGTCTTGATGTGCTTCTCAGTTAAGAGATGGGGTAAGGGGTAGGTCTTCCATCCCAAAGTGATCCCTTGGTGATCCTCAAACACCTTCCCAGAACATGAGCTCAGGGTGGTCAGGACTAATGGAAGTAGAAGCCCTTGGGATAACCAAAGTCATTCAACTTGGGTTCTGACAGTATAGGTATTGGAACAGACTCTCCACTCCCCTTCTTTGTAGAGAAAAGTTGTGCTCTTTACAGCAAGAGGAGACAGAATTCATCGCTATTTCTTTCAAAATACTGCCTGAATATGGGAGGATCTTCTCATCTCTAAAAATGTCAAGCAAGTGGCAAACTTAGTCTTCTGACTTGTAAGAAATATGTGATAACTTACACGATTGACTTGAGGACCTTCCTTAAAAAATAGCTTCAGACCAGGGCAATTGTTATTGGAATCCCAATATTAGAGATTCATTCTTTAGCATCGACTGTAACCCTAACAGTACAGCTTGCTTTTAAAATGTGAAATATTGCTGGAGATAAACACCACATTAAGTCACTGGCTTCAGTGTGAATTAATTCAGCAGTTCAGGGACTCAGGGCCCTATGACAGTTCTGAGTCAGGATGGGCAGGGGAGAAAAATTGAGAGGTTAGAAGCAAGGGGGCAATGTTTCAAGAGGGGAAAGGTTTGCTTATTTTCTATCATTGTAGAGGGCAGTTTTTGGAAAGTATTGCTTGTCTGGTTCTGATAAAATACGGAAGAGTATGAGCAGACTCAGTATCAGGTAACATTGTAGGGTCCAAGAAAGGCACAGAAAGAAGGCTGTCCTGATTTGGGGTTAATTTTATTAACAGAATCACTGCGTATTTACACAGTAACCCACAATTCCAATGTGTTTCCATGATCCACATTTCGCTTCCTCCTCAGAGTATTGTGATGGAGTGCGATGGAGTACTGTGAAAGCAGATTTTAAAAGAGATGAAACTTGGTGGCTCAGGGAGGTTAACTGGTTTTCCTGATGTCATAATGTCAGAAGTGGTCTATTGATCACCTCAGTGGATTCCTGGGAAATTGAAGGATGAAACTGGTGGTAGTTGAGGTAATTAGGGGATCTGTAAACTCTTTGAAGTGCTATTTAAGGGTTAAGTTTTGCATGTGCATATATGCATTTTTATTGAAGGGATTCCACTACATTCTTAAAGTGCTCCTTGAAGCACAAAACTTTAAGACCTGGCTTTTCAGTGTGTAACTGGAGTGGTATGGGAAAAAAATTTGCCAAGCACAGCCCTTTTGCTAAGAGATTGGGTCCCACAAGTGAAGTGGGTCCAGACTGTGCAGTCGTAGTCCCTCTGCTCCCAGCATTGCTTAAAGGGCCTTTCCTCAGGCAGTAGGCTATGCCGCCAGGTGGATGCACACCTTCCATCTTCATTACTTATCCAGAAGGCCCTCCATATGCTCGCAGGCCTGCCTTGGACAGGACAGGCATTTTGTCATCTGTAAACCAATTTTAAGAAAACCAGATTTAGAGCAGAACAAGAAACCAGGGAGTAACTCAGTCTTCAGTTTCAAATCTCCCAGGCCTGGCTGCAAACCTCAGATTTCAGAAAGTGGAAGGAGAAAAAAATCTAAAGCATTTGGTGGACTGAACCCACATGCAGATCACCCCAGGGCAGGGGCGGGGAGAGGGTAAGGAGGAGAAATGGACATCCATCTCTGCATCTGTTTTTCTCATAGTGCCCTTGGAGCTGCCCAGATGGAAACTAGGAAGGATCTAGAAGAACAAAGGAGATGGTAGTGGATGCACCACAGCCAGGTGCTCGTGTAATACTCAGGATGATCTGGGATGCCAGTCTCTAGACAATGCTGAGTTGTTAATTTGTTGGCCATCTTTCTAAAAAATAAAGTAAAGTTTATTATGTCAAACTTTTAGGATTCAAATGAGATATCACTAATATCTGATTTGGGTCTTTAAAACCTTTAATCCCCTTAAAGCATTTTAGACACATTCAGAGAGAATTTCTGTCTTCTAACGACATTTTCCTAGCATCATTTTGTTGTAGAGAACTAGCAATCAAAAAATCCCCTCTAAAGGAAACTAAAATTAATGTACATTTTAAAGCCACTAATATGTGTTAGGTCTGATCAAATAATTGAATCGATGCCCCCTCCCCTGGGAACTGATCTTTAGACCACTTCATAAACGACATTCCCTTTTGCTTAGACCACGTTTCACTTGCTAGGACCACATTCCACTTACTAAGACCATTTCTCCCCCAGACTTTTTCAGGATCTGACCTGCCCAGAGAGTTCCCCACCCCGGGTGCTGGCTCCATTTTGGGGCTCAGCCCATCTAGGTTTCCAGATGACCTAATAAATTTATAATTCTTTACCACTTTCGGCCTCGTGTTTACCTCCTTCGGTGACCCTAACAATATGCTTCTGATTTTAATATTGTTAAAATATTATTGTAATTTTGCTTTAAATATTCACTTTTAAAATTAAAAAGAAATGAAAATTAGATCTTAAAAAGTCATTTTAAAGATGAATATAGGGTGGGCTAATTCTTTACAAAATGATGCACATTATTTTTTCAAAGAGGTTTAATTTATAAAATGTTAATTCTCAGTCTTGTTATGATGCCTATATGTTACCTAGAAACAGTTGAGTAAAAAGAATGTGTTACTTTAGCTTAGGTCAACTCCAGGTGCTAATCAAGAATGACTAGTAAGGAGGTGACCAGCCAGGGTTATATTAGAAAGGCCAGACACATCTTTTACAAGGCCTCCTTATTCAACTACCATTGCTTTGCTTTTATTACATTAGGTATCAACAGCGTGGTTTCATTGATGAAAGTAGTGTCTTGTTAATTAGCTCTCATTGGTGAAATTAAAGGGATTTAAGATGTGCAAATTAAAGCTTACAAGTACTTTTTCTCTGAATGAACAGGGCCTATAAATCCACTCAACCATGGGCCTGTCCTGTTTGGGGATATTTTCTTAACTTGAGCTCCAGTTGGTCCCATGTCCAATCACTGGTGTAAGTAATGAAATAGCCCAAGAATATTGCTGTGTCTGCTGAGCAAACCTTTTACAGGGCATGTTTGGAGCATCTAAAGGTTCAGAGAGCTGGGAATTTATCACATTTAGAGAACCGGTTGATAAATAGTTCTGAGCCTGCTCTATTAATAAATGTATATCAAATAGATGTCCGTATGTGTATGAGAGTTTGGCCTAAGACTTGCTTTCATTATGACTTGCTAACAAGGTTGCAGAGGAAAGCTAAGTATTACTGACTCAAATGTTCTTAAAAGCTACTGTGATCTACCAAACTAAACCAAACTCTAAAAGTTGCCCTGACCAAATTGAATGAAGTAATTTGCTATAATACTAATTTTTAGAGGGCTGCTAATTGTATCTATAATATAGAATTTACCTACATAGATTCTGAACATTTTTATTACTCCAAAAAATAGTGTGAGGAAAAAAGCGCCTGTAGGAGAGGGTTTGGTGAGAGATAGAAGGGATAAAAAGGCAAGTATAAGAAGAAAGCTTAGAGGAGGTCTTCAGAGTGTACGTGAAGATCTGCTCTAAAGCACTGGGGAAAGGGAGGCCCGGACAGATGGAGACCTTATTTCTGGACAGAATGAATGTAAACGTTGGGCAGAAGCATTACCCCTCTCCCCGTCCCCAGTAGTTAAGTTAGAGAAAGTGAGGACTTCATTATTTCCAGAAACACTCAAATGTACCTTGAGAAAAATTCTAATTGGCATCATCAAAATATTTCTAGGAATTTTCTACCTCCATTTTCAGAAATCTGTTTGAGAACTGTCAGCATTTTACCTGCCTCATAATATTGGTGTTGACCACATCTTTATAGATGTTCTCTGAGTTTAGTTTTTAGCAAAGCCAATAAAGACATGCTTATTGAATGTCTGTTGTGATTGTGCTAGGTACTTTGAGGGATAGCAGAAAAACATTCTGACCTCAACAACTAGTTTCAGATGCTGATTTCACAGAGATTAAATAACTAGTGACCCATTCTGTGCATTTTATGCTCATGACCATTATTATAATGGAGTTTAGAGAAAGAGGATATCAGTGTATATAGACAAGAAGATAGGATTTGAATTGAAGTTGTAGTTTAAAAGCATACATATTTGTTTTGATGGGGAAAGGAGGATTTTGGAACAGTGCCAAGGGGCTGGGTATGGGGAGGAGAGAAAATAAGCAGTCACTACATCAATGCAGCATGAGGACTTGGGAGATCAGTGGCCCTGTCCCCCACTCTCTGGGGCCAGTGTCGGCTGAATTACATTGTGTTAAGCAGGCATCTGGCCGGTGATTTATTTGGCAACTTGGTGGAAATAGCACCTATCCTTACTACCATTAAGCCAAAATAGTCAAGACTATATAACAAACAAAACTTATGTTCAAAAAATAAGTTAGGCCCTGAGATAATCCACCCATAGGCCTGGATTAATCTGTAGGTCTATGTGGTGCTGGGCTAGCCACCTAAGAGACTCAAAATCATGCAGGAAGGACACTGAGAAATAACAATTAGCACTGGTGGGACAGGAGGCCTGTTGGTTTCTATTTAGAGTGGGTAGGAATGGCTACCCAGGCCCTCAGTTGGGCACCTCCCAGAACCTGGTTCTAAATGGGCAGATTTCACTAATCAACCCCCCAACCCATTACACAGAAATAGGCTGTTACCAGCAAATAAACAGGTCTTTCTAATTTGAAAACACTTCTCTTTCATTGAAATCAAACACAATTAACTTATTATTTTAACTACCCAAGGGAGTTTGTGGTAGAATTTTAAAAACGAAAGAAAAAACATGGAAACTTCATAGAGTTCAAAGAACAGTCAGACAATTTTACCAGCACAGTTGTTCAGGAAGTCACTGTTATTTGAAAGAATTAGGGGTAGGAAGGTCCTCAGAGAGCATCTGTGAACCCTCTTCATTTTCAGGTGAGGACACAGAGGTCAGAGACTTAAGAGACTTACCCTGGCTACTTTGCTGTTTAGAGCAGGGTCAACATTAGGACAAGACTGCAAAGATTACGAGTTTAAGTCCTATGTTCTTTTAATGAAATTTTCCAGCAAATTATGAGTATTTAATTAACCTTACAATTTTTGAAAAAGAAGTTTTGTTGAGATATTCACATAACATACAGTTTGCTCATTTAAGTTTACATATCAATGGCCTCTAATATGTTCACAGAGGTGTGCATTCATCACCACAACCAATTTTAGAACATTTTCATTACACTAAAAAAGAAACCCTACACCCCTTAGCTCTCGCCCCTAATACCCCTATTTGGCTATTTCTTGATTTTTGTTGCCTTTCCATTCAGATATTTTGTTCCCTCAGCCCTAGAAAACCACCAATCTACTTTTTGTCTCTATAGTTTGTCAATTCTGGATATTTCATAAAACAGTCAGAAAATATTGGTCTTTTGTGACTGGCTTCTTTTAGTTAGTATGTTTTCAAGGTTTCATCCATGTTGTAGCATGTTTCTGTACAGTTATGTGCTGCTTAATGATGGGGATATGTTCTGAGAAATGTGTTGTTAGGAATTTTGTGGTTGTGCAAATATTATAGAGTGTATTTACACAAACCTAGATGGTGTAGCCTACTGCACACCTAGGCTAGATGATATACCACTGTCATATATGTGGTCCATCATTGACCCAAATGCCATTTTGCAGTGCATGACTATACTTCATTTATTTTTTTATTGCTGAATAATATTCCATTGTATGACTATGTCATATTTTACTTATCCATTCATCAGTTGTTGGACATTGGGTTGTTTCTTACTTTTTGACTATTATGAATAATGCTGCTATACACATTCATGTACAAGTTTTTGTGTGGACAAATTTTCATTTTTCTCGGGTAGATATAATTCTGGGAGTAGAATTGTTGAATCATATGGTAAGTCTATGTTTAACTGCTTAAGGAACTGCCAGACTGTATTCCAAAGTAGCTGTACCATTTTACATTTCAATAAGCAATGTATGAGGGTTCCCACTTCTCCACATTCTTATCAACACTTGTTATTATCTGTCTTTTTTAGTATAGCCATCCTAGTGGATGTGCAGGGGTATCACATTGTGTTTTGGATTTGCATTTCTCTGATGGCTAGCAATGCTGAGCATCTTTACTAGTATGTGTGCTTGTTGGCCATTTGTGTGTCTTCTTTGGAGAAATATCTATTCAGATTCTTGCCTACTTTTAATTGGGTTGTCTTGAGTTGTAATAGTGTCCTAGGTATTGTAGAAACAAGTCCCTTATAATATATATAATATTCAAAACTTTTCTCCCACTTTTTGGTTTGTCTTTTTAATTTCCTGAGGATGTCTTTTAAAGCAGATACGTTTTAAATTTTGATAACTTCATAATTTTTTAAATGTTTAATTTTTATCTCCACCTTTGGGTCATTAATATATATATGTGGTCATGAAATATTTGCTATAGAACACCTGTGGATTGATGTATATGAGGTAGTTTTAGCTTGATATGAAGGGCAGTAAAAATGGACTGAAGCAGTAACATTAGAGAAAACTGCAGAAAAGTAGGGTGTGGTGCCAGAAAGTGTAGTGTGGAGAAGGGCTCTGGTAGTGTTGCATGTCTAGGAATTACCCCGGTTATCTAATATCAAAAGGTCCCCATTCAGTGTCACCAAGAGAAGAAATAATATTTTAAGGATCAGCACTTATGTAGATAAGGACAATCACAAGAGATTATCCTATATAATAAAAGCCTAATATGCAAATTGTCCCCTCAGGTGGTCATTCAACTGGGAGTTCCACTGCTCACTATGACATGCGCTGACCACCAGGGGGTGGCACGGAACATGGCAGGCATTGGCAATGTGGAGCTGGCAGCGGGCAGCAGTGGAGGCGCTGCTGGCCCCAATGAGCCATGATGAGAGGGGGACCAAGGCAGGATGGTGGAGCAGGTGAGTGGATGGTGCCAGGCCAAGGTGAGTGCCAGCGGGGGCCTGATCACCCTGCCAATCACCCCACAGACGGCCACCAGCAGTGGCAGCAAGGGGCGGGGCTGCTGCCCGGCTCCCAGGCACTAAGGGAGCCGGGCAGGGGACCCGGCCTGATCAATCACCCCGCAGGCAGGATGGTAGAGCAGGTGAGGGGGCAGCGCCAGGCCAAGGTGGGATGCCAGGCAGGGCTGCGGGGCTGAGAGGCTGGGGGCATGAACTGCAGCCCAATCTCCGCAGGCCACCCTGAGGGACCCCACCCGTGCACAAATTCGTGCACTAGGCCTCTAGTCCTATCTAATAAAAGAGTAATATGCAAATTGACCATCACTCCAACATACAAGATGGCTGCCTCCATGTGGTCAAAGATGGCTGCCCCCATGTGGACACAAGATGGCCACCACAAGATGGCCAGCAGGGGAGGGCAGTTGGGAGGGATCAGGCCAGCAGGGGAGGGCAGTTATGGGTGATCAGGCCAGCAGGGGAGGGCAGTTAGGGGTGACCAGGCCAGTAGAGGAGCAAAGTTGGGGGCGACTGGGCCTGCAGGGAAGGGCAGTTAGGGGTGACCAGGCCAGCAGGGGAGCAGTTAGGCATCAATCAGGCTGGCAGGGGAGTGGTTAGGGGGTGATCAGGCTGGCAAGCAGAAGCGGTTAGGGGCAATCAGGAAGGCAGGCAGGTGAGCAGTTGGGAGCCAGCAGTCCTGGATTGTGAGAGGGATGTCCGACTGCCGGTTTAGGCCCAATCCTACCAGGATCGGACCCAAACGGGCAGTAGGACATCCCTCGAGGGGTCCCAGATTGGAGAGGGTGCAGGCTGGGCTGAGGGACACCCCCCCCCCCACTTGTGCATGAATCTTGTGCACCAGGCCTCTAGTTGTTTATAATTGTCTATGTCCTGTTTGTAATAAACAGAGTCCCCATAGCAATAACTGCTTAGTAATGAAGCCATGTGTCCAGTTACATAAAGTATAACATGGGATTTTTGATAGACGTGTCTTTATGTATAGGCAGTCGTTTTTATTACACTTTTAGATGAAGCCAGAATTTCAGGTTGTTAGCATTATAGCATAAATAGAATGAAGGTGTTTTTTTCTTTGTTATTTTACTTGTCTTTCTCCCTTCACCTCCCCCAGTCCTACCACTTCCCATCTAAACACAGGAATATACTAATCAGGGAAATATGCACTGCTGTTTAGTAAAGGGGTTAAATCCATTTGGATGGAATTCCAGGCTCAACATACTAACAATGGCAGGAAACTGGGTCCTCCAGCCGGCTGCTGCCAGGAGCTGTTGAGCGATAGATTGTTGAAAGAGCCAGCCCTGGGGTATGCTGCTTTGGTTTGCTTTGTGTTTGGAATGCTGTGATTGTTCCAAACACAATGAGGGATCTGTCTGTCCACACAGGACAAGTTGTAATTACAGGAACAGAAGCTAAGTTACTGCTCTTAATTGCAAATGATACCATAGCAGTCTGTATCCCGCTGCTAATTTGTCCTCTGCACAGTATAGAGATAGGCAGGATTTTTAATTTAATGTTTTTGGTGATTAGGGGAGTAGACCTTATATCTGCTTTATTCACGTCCAGGTGATACTAGGATCCCTTCTGGACTACCTGTCTCATTGATTTTGATGATTCATGCCAGCACGCGGTATTGTCTGTGTTGAGAGGACAGGGCGTTGAAAGTCTGTCTTTGGTGTCCTAAAACTTTGATTGGTTGTGATTATCAATAACATCATGTAGAAAAGTCTTCTTGTATCACTTAGAAACCATTTCCTAATTAGGGAAAAGGTTGAAATCTTGCCTTGCTATATGATCTGGAAAAAAGACAACTACAACAGATGAGAATTTATAGCCAAACATAATCCCTACATGGATATTCTTTGTGAGCTAGGATCTTTGTCTCTTTGTCTATTAGGAAGCACATTGGGAAAATTCACCACTTTAGATAGTTGATAACATTATTTATTTATTCATTCAACAAATATTATTTGAGGGCTTATTATATGCCAGGTATTAGGAATGGGATGAAAAGTAGCAAAAAAAAAAAAAAAAAAAAGGTCTCCTTATGCACTTAATGTCTCAGTAGGGACCAAAACATGTCAATGAAAAGGCATTGTGATAGTTTATGACATAGTTATACATGTTTCATGATCTACAGGTAAGAATGATGAAGAACATTTTTTCCCAAAAGTAGCTGAAAACTTTCCTCACATACCATTGACCAGAATTAAGATGTGGACCACTACTACACCAGCCCCTGGTAAGGCAAATGGACTGACTCTCAGCCAAGAAGCTGGGAGCTAGGACAGCTTTCCTCTAGGAACAGGCAAAGGTGGGAGTTATGGGTACTGAGTAAAATCCAGCTGTTTGAGAGGAGACAGGGGAGTGATGCTGGGACACAACTAATAAAATCCACTTTCTTTGACTGACAAAAGAGCTCACTCTGGCAACAGTGTGGAGAATAGGGGTTGGGGGCAGATGGAAGACGGGAGACAGTGAGGAGGTGCTGCAGTTTTTGGAGCGGGACAGTGAGGCCTCGAACTGAAGTGGTGAAGAGGGAGTTTCTGGGAGCTGTGAGGTAGAAGAATTTATAATACTTATTCTTAAATGTTTAGGGCAAAATGGACCCCTTTGAGAATCTGATGCAATAAGTTTTATACTGAATTCAAGATTTGCTCCATTTTAGCATCAGTGTGACCTTAATGGCAGGGAAGCTAGGCTGATGAGCCCTTTGCATGGGCCACAGTTTTTGTTTCAGGTGGCACTGGAGATCTCTAACCACATCATGGAAGTGGGAGAAATAAAGAATGAGAAGCCGCATTTGTCAAGGGCTGGCTATTTATATCACGCTCTGAGGCCCACCAAACAGATGGGAACACTGAGGCATTAGATGCACTGTTTAATATCCTACCCCTGGAGAATGGCAACTGTGGAGTTTGATCTTGAATGTGTCTGAATCACAATCCCAAGCAGCTGCCTACCGGTGCTGCCATATTTGGTCCAAATGTGAATGTCCGTGATTACAGATTTTTTTTTCTTTCCTGGAATCCTTTGGTAGCCTGTTTGTACAGCTGAAGGAGACACTCATGACCTCATTCCTGACAGTTTGGGGAGCTGACAGCAGAACATTCAAAGAATGACATCAAGTAATTTTTTTCAAGATCGTTTCCTGTCCTTGATCTCTGCAAAGATCGCATTCCTTAAGGATGCGTGGGGGTTGGAAACAGACCCTATTCTGTCAGGCGAGCGATGCCTGGGGCAGCTGTAATAGGCAGATGAGTGTATATGTCCACATCCTCTGTGACATGCTTTGCTGGTGAAACACACACCCTCCATTTGGCTAAAAACAAACAGGTCTGCTAGGCTGCATGACTCATGTTTGATGAAGTCTTTACCCCGAGCTAATAATTCACATTTTAAAGGCAAATGCTGAGCTCAACGTCTAACCAAGTGACACTGCCTAGAGTAGCTCCGTGCATTAATTTGGTTTATTAGTAAAAGCATCTTCTTAGGTTCTTGAAGTAGAGCACACTTAAGTGGACTCTGCCCCTTTTCCTGTCCGTAAGAATGGATTTTGTTGTAGGTGCAGAGAAGGAAGCCTGGTGAAGTGACCCGGTAATAAGGTTTGGAGTCAGGGAGTCCTGGTTTCATGTGTACTTCTTTATTACCACACAGTGGTGGGCAACTTACCCTTCTGAACATTATTAGTCTGTCACCTTTGAAATGGTCATATTTGTGCTACATTGAATCTAAATGCCCATGAGATTTGAAGATAGTGTGTGCAGAGGACCTGGGCATCGAGTAGATGCTCAATGGCATGGGTATCAGTATTTGCTTTGCTGCATGCCATCTGCTTAGCTGAGTTATTGTTTTCTCCCTTACACCTTTATGTTACATTAAGGGTTTATTTATTTCTTTAAAGGAGAAAGACATCCAGTCTGAGTCATGTATATTATACACTGAATGGCCAGATTATTATGATCTCTGAACGCATAATAATCTGGCCAATCAGTGTGTGTGTGTGTGTGTGTGTGTGTGTGTGTGTGTGTGTGTGTGTATTGGAGGCCCGGTGCATGAATTCATGCATGGGTGGGGTCCGGCCAGCCTGGACAGGGGGAGGGGACATGGGCGGTTGGCCGGCCTGCCTGCTGGTTGAACTCCTGGTGGAGGGGACAATTTGCATATTAGCCTTTTATTATATAGGATATATACTGAGTGGCCAGATTATTATGCGTTCAGAGATCATAATAATCTGGCCACTCAGTGTATATACTCATAGTGGCTTTTGCCACTTCTCCCATCACCTTTGTATTTTGCATCACCCTGCAGGAGGACATTGGTTACAGCAAGCATGGTGGTGAGGGAGAATCGAAACGTGCTATTATCTACATATCATCTATCTACCTATCTATCTATCATCTATCTATCATCTATTTCTCTCTGGCTCTGCTCTAACTCGATAATGGCCTATGGAAAAGTTACCTAAACTCTTGGGGCCTCCACTTATTTTTCTGCAAAAAGCGGGGCTTGAACTAAGAGATCTTTCAGAGACTTATATCTTATCTTGCTGAGTCTTATATTTCTTCTCTGGCTGATACTTAGAACCAAATTTCCTACAATCAGCGCAAGTGGGGCCAGCACCCTACCTAACACCTTTCCTGTAAACGCTCTTCTGGAGTACGAGGCTAACCAACCTACCCATTTCCAGGGAAATTAATTTTTCTCCTTGCTCTTCATACACATGGCTTGCTTATATGTAGATCTTTAAACACAGTTGATTTATAAGGGGTGACTTACACTGAAACATAATTTGTGTATGTCAGCTAGTTAAAATTGGTATTATAGCATGAACTTTTTCAGTTATTAAATATCTCTCCTCTAGTTTTTCTCATACTCAGGAATGAATGGTAGGTTAAGAAGTACAATCCCAGTTTGAAAAACATCAGAGGAATTAACTGGGTCTACTTACGTTTTACCTAAAGATGTGAAATGTGAGACTTTTCTCAAAGTGAAAGGTGACTAACTGGACAAGTTTGCGGGGGCCAAACATTTGCCTCAGAAACATTTTTGAACCTTCTTAGAATCCTGGAGTGTTAGAGATAAAAGGGACCTAAGAATGTCTGGGCAATTCCTTCTCCTTCTCTCATTTGTCCTTCTTGTAGTTAAAAAATGATCAATCATAAAACATTTTACCTTAAAGAAAATGTTCACTGAAAGACACTTGTGCAGAAAAATAAATTGCCTCAAGTGGCAGAGTATCTCAAAAGGGATTTTTTTCAATAAAAAATAAGAAATTTAAATTCTCTATACTCTTTACCAAATTAGTTGTATGTGGGTTTTTTATATCTCATTTAAGACAGTTAAACTCCATGAATCCTAAGAAGTCAGCATGAATTTTGCCAGCAGGTGGCACTAAATGTTTTCATTAGGAAAACAGCAGTGCGAAGGAAAACCTTTGCATCCTCTCTGCTAGTAAAAAGCCTTTTAAGTTAGTGTTGTGGTTCATTCACCCACATTCAGGAAACATGTGCCTTTCTTATTTGGTGGCTCCTTGGCAGTACACTGCTGTTCATACTAAGGAAGTGACCCTGCCTGGAGCTGAGATTGGGAGGATAAGGAGGAATTAATTAGGTGGAGAAATGGGAAGAGGAAGGGAGAATGTTAAGACCAGGGAATTGAAAGTTCAAAGACCCTGGGATGGGAGAGAGAACGGAGAGTTTGAGACAATGAGATACAGGTGGGCAAGGAACTCGGTGATAGAAGGGGAGAATAGGTGTTACATGAACAAAAATTCATCATGATTTTTGCACTTTTCTCCATGTTTATTATATTTCCCTTGGCGCAAAAAAAAAAAAAAAAAAAAAAAAAAAAAAAAAAAAAAAAAAAAAGCCAAACGCACACACTCCAAAATTCTATTAATCACCGATCTTTACTAGTCTCCTGCTTTTACAGTATTGTTGGCTTGAAGCTAGTGTCTAAATATATCTGAAAAGTTTGGGAGTTTTCCTTTCCTCAGTACAGCAACCCATATAAATGGACATAAATATATTTGGGGACGGCTAGGAGGAAAATTCACAGAATACACTTGTAATATTAGTAGAAAGTGATTCCCTAACCATTCTCTTTTTCCTTCAAAAGGGGATGTGGCTCTGTAAACTGACTGGGATTTAGAAATGGCCCTAACTTTCTGGTATAGTGGCAGCCTTGATTCATCAGACCTGGAATTTTTTCCGTTATATACATCAAGCTGGGCGAGGAAACCCATGATTAAATTACCACAACCTAAGGTCCTGCGGGTCAATCTATTCTGATGAGCCCTAAATGTCTACAAGGTGAAACCATACCCATTTATATCTGACTGTTTAGGTGTAACTACTTGTCAATTGCCACTTTGGGACTTTATCATGTTTATCATAATCAATGAGTCCTTTTCAATGGCAGCATCTCTACCAGTATCCCCAGCCCACGAGAATAGGCACTGTGCTGCTTTCCGGAGATGCTGGTGTTCCCTCACCAGGGTATAGTTCAGGCCTTGATGATGAGATCATCTATATGATGGAGCGCCCACCATCATATCTACAGCCACCTTCCTATCTCTCAATGTCTCTGAATTATTTCCTTCTATTGAACCTCACCGTTTCTGGCACCTCAACTTTCCCTAGACTATACTTCCAGTTGAACCCATTTCTTCCTTAGTCAGCAAGTGAACTATCAGAACCACTCTGAGCTAGCATCCTAGATTCAGAATCATTGGTGAGTGTTTCCATATTTATCCTGATCAACTGATGTTTGTTTCTCCTTGGTCAGTAGCCTAGGATCCCTTTCTTCATGCATTCCCAGATCTTTGCCAATATACTTGAGTAAAGTCCTGTAAGTTATTTTGGTGGGTAAATACTCTACTGGGTTTGACTTTGTAAATCTCCCTTTTCCCCCAGGTAATGCTGGGCTCTGACTTTAGGTATGGTTCTGGGGATATCTGGGATCATTGTATAGGAGTGGTGGTGGGATGGGGTGGATAGAGAATGAAGAGAATCTGCTCCCTCTCCCTAGGTAACTAATGGCCTCTGGGAGAAGGGAGCCGTGTCCTTAGGTCAGACGTGAAGAGCCTAATTAGATAAGAAGAAGGGAATGTCAAGGAAGGCAAGAGGTGAGGAGGCTAAGGGTGGGTTGATGGTTGGGAAAAATGGAGGTCTGTAAATCTTCCCATACATACAAAAGAGACATCATGATTATATGAGTTCAACTGATAGTGTAATTCACTAACCTTAGATCAAACCCTGCCTTTGTTTTCCAGCTACCTCAGCCCCATTCTTTTGACAGAGTTATAGAAATACTTGGTTAAAGTCGATGATTTATGCTTTCATCTGCCCCTCAATGTCAGTGTCCTAACCATGTCCCTCTGACCCTTTTCACTTCAGTATACACACACCGGACTTCTAGCTGCCAGCATTTACATCTCGTCACCTGACGACTTCCTCTGGTCTCCAGAGCTGCTCTGCTCATGCACAGCAGACCAGGAAGGCAGTGACGTAGCCCCTTGGCAGCAGCACTCAGCCAGTGACTGGTGGGAATTAGCGTACAAACTCTGCAGCTGCCTTGTCCCTTGGGTGGGATGATATTGGTGCATGCCTTACTCTCTTTCCTAGAGCACCCCCAGGGGCTTGAGTTCTAGTTGCCCATGGTGGTAACTGGCTTGGAAATGCATCCATTGTTTGGATTCCTTCTCCTCCCTGTTTCACTCTCCCACTGTCCTGCTGGTTTTTGTTGGGATCACCTCCCAAATAAACTACTGGAACTTAAATCCTTGTCCAGGGTCTGTTTCCAGGTAAATCCAAACTAAGATAGGACCTTGTTGGAAAAATATCAGGTAAGTCACAGATGAATTAAGATCTAGGCTGTGAGAATGGGTAGGGGACAAGAGACACTAGAAAATAAGATATACTGCCATCATTACTATACAGAAGCACCAGCTGCACCCCACATCTTCTAGACCAGGGATGGGGAACGTCTGGCCTGTGGGCTGTCTAAAGTGAAATCATTTGGTCTGGCCCTGCCAAGGCAACTGCAGGTGGGACTTGAAATTCAGTAAATCTAGGAGGTTTTTTTTTTTTTTTTCATAGCAACATACATTTATATTAAGTGAATTATATTAAGTGAATGATGTTATAAATATTCAAATGGCCCTTGGCAGAAAAATGATTCTCACCCCTGTTCTAGACCATGCATTCTCAACAGGGTGATATCAGCTCCCTCCATGGGAGCAATATATATACATCCTACTCTTTATGTATAAAGCATGGGCATACATACAGTACATAAGCAAATCCTATATAATAAAAGGGCAATATGCAAATTGACCCTAATGGCAGAACGACTGGGAATGACCCGTCACTGTGACGTGCACTGACCACCAGGAGGCAGATGCTCAACGCAGGATCTGCCCCCTGGTGGTCAGTGTGCTCCCACAGGGGGAGCTCTGCTCAGCCACAAGCTGGCTGACTGATGCGAGCACAGCAGCAGTGGTGGGAGCCTCTCCTGCCTCCTCAGCAGCACTAAGGATGTCCAACTATGGCTTAGGCAGGGAGTGGGCCTAAGCCATCAATCGGACATCCCCTGAGGGCTCCTGGGCTGCCAGAGGGATGTCTGACTGCCAGCTTAGCCCCAACCCCCTGGGGAGCGGGCCTAAACTGGCAGGTGGACATCTCCCGAAGGGTCCTGGACTGAGAAAGGGCGCAGGCCTGGCTTAGGGGACCCCCCACCCCCAAGTGCACAAATTTCTGTGCACTGGGCCTCTAGTACACATATAATGTATCTCTTGTCTTAGGATTTCATGGGAGGGCAATATAGGGGGAAATGTCTAAAATGTCTCCTTAGGAAGGCAATAATGATAAGAAGGTTGAGAAACACATCTCAAAACACTATTGCCATAATGCTGTATTGCTGTCCCTAATGGTGCTGCCTTGAATTTTAAACTTAATGATCATGGTCTGATGAGACTATCTGATTGACAGAAGACATGACCCAGTTTTAGCTGTAGGAGTGGGGAGAAGGGACATCTGCCTACTTCTCCTTCTGTTGTACCTAGCAGATTCCAGCTTTCCCCAAAGACTCACAAAATAAGGAGATTCTCTAAAAATTTTAAGAAAGTTCTTTCAAAATTTGAAGGAAAACTAGATATGGGCCAACTCACAAATGATAACTGTTCACCTTTGAACAACTGTGGACTATGAGGAATTTGAGGGCTCTATCTTGGGAACTCCTGGTACTGCCTCCTTCCAGAACATAGAATGTACTCAGAGGTGCTTGTGAAGAGACATCAAGTATGCCTTGGGTTATAAAATACCAAGGTTTATAAACTATTCATCAGAGCAATTTTAAAATTGAATACAGTCTAATTTGGTGTTTTTGAGTGAAAAATGTGAGATAAGAGAGTTGTCCTTTTTGATGTCCCCTGGGATCTGGAACTTTAAGTGCATGCAAGTGCACATTTTGGGAATTGGAGCTTAGAATCACTAATTCTCCAGCCCTCATGGCATGATGGAAAGATTACACTACTAAGGAGATCTCAGCATTGCCATTGGCCAGCAGTAGGATTACAAGCAAATCTCTTGCTTGTATGAGGAAGGCATTAAACTAAAGGGTTTTAGGGTCTTTTTAATTTCTCCTATTTTATATATCAAGGGAGGTAGAAAGAGAGGATAGAGGAAAAGAAGGAAGAAAGGAAGGGAGGAACACAAAATTTATTGTGACCTAATGTGTGATGACCCTTTAATTTTTCTAATAATACCAAGGGAACACTTTATTATTTTCATTGCATGGTGAGGAAGTGGAAGTTCAGAAAGGTTAAGTCATTTGCCCAAGTTCTCCCATAATCGAAAGGGCATTCAAACCAGTATATGCCTGGCTCTAAAAGTCATGTAGTTTTCACCAAACCACACTGTGCTGTGGGGGAAATATTAGTCAGCAATAGTATGCTTTAGGTGTTTTTCCTTCCCTGGCTGTGGATGGATGCCTGAGAGTCTCCCATGTTGCTCAGGCCTGAGCTACCTCATCCTGGTATGCATGTTCTTACCAGTGCCTTACATTCACTCTCTTTCCTCCTCTATTTTCAGCATTTCTTGCTCCCACTGAAATGCTGTTAAGAGACTGTGAAATGCTCTGAATGAACTTCCCAGGCTCTCAGGGCTGTGCTGATAGCTTGCTAGTCTGGTAAATATGTATGTTAATTGGAGGAGGATAAAGCCACAGAAGGTCTTTCTGCCTCGAAGCTGTGGAGTGAATTTGATCTTCCTTTCAACCCAATAACTCCAAAGCATACACCCATATAAATTATTAGTATAGGGCTGAACACCACAAGCTCACAGGTCCGTTGACCCCCCCGCTTATCCACAATTTCGCTTTTCGTGCTTTCGGTTACCTGCAGTCAACTGCGGTCTGAAAATATTACATGAAAAATTCCAGAACTAAACAGTTCATACATTTTATTTTATTTTATCCCCCCTCAAAATATAGCTTTTAATACTTTCTAGGAACTTTAAAGATATATTTTAAAAATATTTCTTTATTTTATTTGTTTCCATCACCATTTACACCCTCTTCCACCTCCACTCCCCATCCTGAAATCACCACAATGCTGTCTGTGTCCATGAGTTCTTTCTCTCTCTCTTTTTTTCTTTTTTGCTCAATCCCTTCACCCATCCACTCTAACACCCTCCCCCACCCCCCAATCAGAGCAGACTACTTGCTCTCTATCTACAAGTCTGTGTCTGTTCACTTTGTTCATTAAGTTCTACATATAAGTGAAATTATATGGTACTTGTCTTTCTCTGACTGAATTATTTCACTTAACATAATGTTCTCCAGGCCCATCCATGCTGTTGCAAAGGGTAAAATTTATTCCTTTTTAAAGCAGAGTAGTATTCCATTGTGTAAATGTACCATAGCTGATTTATCTACTCATCTACTAAAGGACACTTGGGCCATTCTCAGTAGCCAGATGAAATCTCATGCTGCCCTGCTGTCCTGCCCAGTGAATCATCCTTTCGTCCAGCTCATCCATATTTTATACATTCCCCTCCCATTAGTCACTTAGTAGCTGTCTTGGTTATCAGATTCACTATTGAGGTATCACAGTGCTTGTGTTAAAGTAGCTCTTATTTTACTTAATAATGGCTCCAACATGCAAGATTAGTAATGCTGGCAATTTGGATATGCCAAAGAGAAGCCACCAAGTGCTTCCTGTAAGTGAAATGGTTTGTGTGTATAAGGCTCAGTACTATTGACATTTCAAACATCCAGTGTAGGTTTTGGAATATACCCCTGATGATGAGCTCTAGGAATTGTTCATATTATAATCTACTAGAGGCCTGGTGCATGAAAATTCATGCACTGGAGGGGGGTCCCTCAGCCCTGTCTGCCCCCTCTCACAGTCCGGGAGCCCTCAGGGGCAGGAGGCAACCCGGTGATCAGAGGAAGGAGACGCCCCATCATACCTCTGCTGCTGCCACTGCCGGCAGCACAAGCCTCGGCCGGCCCTGGTTACCTGAGCCTCAGGTGGCCCTGGGCAGCTGGGCAACCGCCATCTGAGGCTTGCCTGTGCCTCGAGCCGGCCCTGGGCAGCTGGGGAGCTGAGGGGACTGGGTGCCACCATCTTGTGGTTGTCGGCGCCACCATCTTTGAGGGCATGGCAGTCAATTAGCATATTCCCTCCTTATTGGCTGTGGGCACCACCATCTTTGAGGGCAGGGCAGTCAATTAGCATATTCCCTCCTTATTGGCTGTGGGTGCCACCATCTTTGTGACAGCATGAGGGTCAATTAGCATATTTCCTCTTTATTAAATAGGATGGTAGTTCCTGCATGCCTGTGGCTTTGTGGAAATTTGCCCTACATGAATACAACTTAATATTCAGCAAAATCCAAGGATAGCCCTATTCAGATTTCTGAAACATTTTCTCTGTGTGGCTCCCTCTTCTCCAATACTCTGTCCCATGGATTCTGACTACCTCAGATTCCCTGGAATCAGATGCATGTATTCTCAATTCAGTAAGACAGTCATGTGCTGCTTGGGCTCTCTGGTCATGTGCCACGGTCCAGAAACGTCCTGCAAGAAGAAAGCTGGACAAATTGTAGTGCTCGCATACTTGTTTTTGTTCTTTTAATGATTGCAGTTTTGCACTGCTTATTTTTCAATAACTGAAAACAGTTGTTTCATACATTTTGTCTAGGTTTATATTTGTTTACAGTGCAAGAACAATCTATTACTAGATAATTCAATTTGGATGGAAGTGGAAGTCTTCTGAGTCTGTTTCCTATTCAATAAATTGTAGGTTCTAACAATATTCCCTGGCCTATTTTACTAAGTGGTTATGAAGGTAAAATGAAATAATGTACATAAAAGTGCTTTGCAAACTGTGAAATATTATACAAGCCTGAGGTATAAGAATAAGATAAGTGCAGTAACAGTCATGATTAAATAAGTCAGCAAGGCCTTCTGAAAGGCACAACTCTTGGTAATTAAAGAAGTATAAAAAATACCTCTAACCTAGAGTTACTAGTACAATAAAATCTCACAACAAAATAAGATAACAAGTAATGTAATATATGCCATATAATATCATATATACTCTTTATTGAATACATAGAACATACTAGGTACGTTTTTCATAAAACCTTATTTCATTTAGCCCTTAAAACAATCTTGAGAGGTAGATATTAGTATTTCTTCTCTATAGATCAGGAAACAAGTTTCAGGAAGGTTAAGTAAGTGACAAAGTTTATATAGAATATAATCAAGCTGGAATTTAGACACATAGTTGAATCTTGATTATCCTTTAGGAGGTTACACCATAAGTTTATGAATTAGGAGGACAAAGAGAGATGTGTTGGCTTGAAGGCGGAGGGAATACTTTATACAGGAGGTGGGAGTTGAGATGGATATCAAAGAAAATTTAAATACAAGTAAATAGGAATCCAATTTTAGCAGGAAGGGGATTACAGAATCAAAGAAATAAAGATAAATGTGTTCCAAAGAGAGTCATTAAACTAATTTTGCAAGTTTATATGAATAGAATATAAGGTTGCAGCCACATTATGATGATGACAAATTAAGTTTAAGGAGTTAATCCATTATTTCAATCTTAATATATCTTCAAGTGTAATGCAAGCATTGGTTGTTATTCTTGTTACTTTGCTTTCCAGAGACATTATTCCATAATTTCATAATCTTATATAACATTCATTTATTTCTTTAATATTTGTGAGTGTTTACTCTGAGGTAGGCATTGTGATAGGCATTGTACTAGGCATGGAGGACATGAAATTAAATCTGATATTGCCCCTGCTTTCAAGGAATTCACAGTTAATTTTCAAGTGAGAGGGTCTGACAAGTAGGTTGAAATTTGGGGATAGATGTCTGAGAGAAGTCAAAGCTAAAAATGTAAATTTTGGAATTGTTGACTTGTGCCCAGGGAACCTTTGTGTTTTCTTTCTTTCTTTCTTTCTTTCTTTCTTTCTTTCTTTCTTTCTTTCTTTCTTTCTTTCTTTCTTTCTTTCTTTCTTTCTTTCTTCTTTCTTTCTTTCTTTCTTTCTTTCTTTCTTTCTTTCCTTCTTTCTTTCTTTATTCCTTCCTTCCTTCCTTCCTTCCTTCCTTCCTTCCTTCCTTCCTTCCTTCCTTCCTTCCTTCCTTCCTTTCCTTTTCTTTCCTTTCCTTTCCTTTTCCTCCCTCCCTCCCTCCCTCCCTCCCTCCCTCCCTCCCTCCCTCTCTCTCTCCCTCCCCCCCTCCCTCCCTCCCTTCCTTCCTTCCTTCCTTCCTTCCTTCCTTCCTTCCTTCCTTCCTTCCTTCCTTTAACCTGTGCATTTTCTAGAAAAGGAAACAGAAGCAAGATTTAAGAGAGCAACCAAGAGTGAATGGAACCTTTTTTAAAGTTCTGAGTTGTACACATGTACAAACACACACACACACACACACACACACACACAAATATTTTAGCTAATCTTGCAATAATGGCAGTAATGAGAAACTTTATCTTGAGGTCGCAGAGTGGTTATTATGACAATATGCACATTCCCGTGGATCATTGGAGTAGTGTGTAACTGTGAAGAAACGAATGTTAGTATTATATAGGTAATCAATATCTTTTTAATGCTTATGATAAGATAAGCCTGTGGTTAAAGGCTTCTGGGCTATAATCAAGTTTTATTTTCTCAGGGAAATATGGATCATCTTCTTAGGACCCTCAGTCTTGGCATGAATGGAAATAACTCATTCACAGAGGTAGAGCTGAATTTTATTCACTGTGTTTGGGATTCATCTCCATTCCTTCTGGAAGACAAAGATTTTGTGGGGGAATTAATAGCAATAAAAATTTTATCATCCACATACTACATAGCACAGGGAATTCTTTATCCAGTCCTATATTGCAGTAGAGCTAACTGTGGGAGGGTTCTAAATTAAAGGGCTGGGAGATCCTGGGGCCCTGAAAACAGAAACATGATCTCTACCCAGTGGTCCTGAAGGTCATTATCATTAATAACATCCAGAGAGGGACTTATCCCCATAGAGATGCTGGGTGAAGAGATGTTCAGTGGGGAGAGAAAAAGTGAGGAAAGACAAAGTCCAGAGCCAAGCCCCAGGGAAGGCCTGTGGTTAGGGGGTGGGGAAGACATAAAAAATGGAGTGGAATAAAGATGAGAGCAGGCTCAAGAAAGCATTAAATCACTGAAGATGAGGAAAGGGGATTCCATCAGAATCCAATACAGCTGAGTGAAAGAGCAAAACCATTTTTAAAAAGGTCTTAGATTTGGTTTTTGAAAGTCATTAGCAAAATTTTGGAATGTAGTTTCTGACCTTAACTTTCTGAGATCACCAAGGTGCCTTGTTAGCCTTCTCTGTTTCTGGGAGCTGATCCTGAAGATCAACCAATTTCTACACATACAGATTAATGAGGAATAAACAGTTATTGCCTAAAGACCAATTTACATAGATAAGCACGCAAGAAAAGATGTTAAACATGAAAGTGTGTATACATTTATAACAATTGATAACAAGTTCAGATGCTTCCTTTGTCCAGAAGCCAATGGCTCCACTTTGTGTACCAGCCAAAGCCTCCTTCTTCCCTTTGAGCTTTGTCTCCCAGGACTCTATACATTCCCAAAGTAAGCAACAACCCTGAGCTCACTATTCTTCCCAACTGTGGGCCTTTGCCTACCCCTCCACTTAGACTGTTTTGATACATTAATTCAACAAGTATTTACATACCTTCAGTTTACCAGGTAAGGGAATTACTATGGAAACTAAGATGGCCATGGTCCCTGTCCACTTTGAAATTTGACATCTTGTGTGGGAGGAAGACATAAATAATAACATATAATTATATAACTATAAGCTGTGTGCAGAGGAAATTGATATAAAAACATGAAAGGCACCACCCAGGAGAACTGGAAACTAATGCTCAAAAGCCCGAACTTGATGGTGTGTGGGTTACAGATTATATTGGGCAAAATCACAAGACACCATGAGTTAGGGGTTCATGGTTGTGCTGGGAGCTAATTGGTCAGAGGTGAGGTAAGGGTAATGAGTCATTCTTTTTTGTTTGTTTGTTTAAATACATTTTATTGATTTTTTACAGAGAGGAAGGAAGAGGGATAGAGAGTTAGAAACATCAATGAGAGAGAAACACTGATCAGCTGCCTCCTGTACACCTCCTACTGGGGATGTGCCAGCAAACCAAGGTACATGCCCTTGGCCGGAATAGAACCTGGGACCTTTCAGTCCGCAGGCCGATGCCCTATCCACTGAGCCAAACCGGTTAGGGCAGTAAGGAATCATTCTTCAGGTCTTGAGGACAGTTCTGAGGTCTGGTCTTATGGGAAAGTAGCCAGGGGGTTGTTCCACCTTAGGGCTCAGGAACTGAAACATAACTTAGGTCAAGATATTATCTTTAGCCTGCCAGAGGTCCTGACCCTGTGACCATTAGTCAGGTCCAGGCTCCTGTCTTCTGTTGCCTTGGGGTTGCTGATTATCAGAGGTAACGGCTAGGTCTCTATGAGGTTTGTTATATAATTTCTAAACCTGAAATTTAAACTAAACTTAATCAAAGTCATAAGGACCCTCAGTTTCGTTAGGCCTATACCCAATAGTCTCCATAAGAATGAAGGCCTCGGAGTCCATCTGCAGAGCTGGTGTCTGTCCTGTGCTACCTCTGGCATCTGCTGAAGCCAGTGGTGGTGGCCTGCTCTTCTTCCGTTGTATAAAGAACTCCGTTTTCTTGAGGAGCCAGGCTCAATAGGATCAGTTCTGTTTTGCCACTCATCTCGTTTTCATGCTTTGAACCAACCCTGCCTGAAATTTTAAATCCTTACAACTTTCTTTGCATAGAAATTATTTCCATCTAATTTTATGTATTTATCTCTTTGTGTTTTTTGCTTGTCTATTTATTTATTTTAAGGATGTCTTAAACATTTTATTATGAAATAATTTCAGTCTTATAACCAACCTGTAAAATAGTCCCAAAAGTTTTCATATATTTTTCTAGCTCCCACAAATATATCCATAACACAATGATCAAAACCAAGAAAGCAGCCCAGCTGGAGGGGCTCAGTGGTTGAGCATCGACCTATGAACCAGGAGATGATGGTTCAATTCCCAATGATTCTCTCTCATTATTGATTTTCTTTCTCTCTCTCCCTTCCCCTCTCCCTTCCTCTCTCTGAAATAAATAAAAATATACTTTAAAAATAACTAAGAAAGTAAAAACTGTGTACCCCATACCTTTATTTATTTATTTATTTACTTATTTATGTTAATCCTCACCTGAGGATATTTTTCCATTGATTTTTAGGGAGAGTGGAAGAGACAGAAAGAAACATTGATGTGAGATAAACACATCGATTGGTTGCCTCCTGCACAAACCCTGATCAGGGTCTGAGACCGGGAGAAGCCTGCAACCAAGGTATATGCCCTTGACCAGAATTGAACCCAGGACCCTTTGGTCCACAAGCTGACACTCTATCCACTGAGCCAAACCGGCCAGGGCCACAGAATCTTTAATTAGTTGACAGCCCTTATTCAGACTTCTCCAGTTGTCACACTAAGGTTCTTTCTGTGTTCTGGGACCCAACCTAGCATCTCCCAATTGCCTTTAATAGTCATCTCTTCAATCTTGGACAGTTCCTCAGTGTCTTGTCTTTCATGACCTTGACACTTTGAGACCTGCCTTTCAATTTGGGTTTATCTGATGGTTTCTCATGGTTAAATTTGTATCTTTCTTCCTTTTAAGTCATGGAAGTTTGGGTGCTGGAATTTGTGTACTACTAATCCCTCATGAGACTGTGTTCTTCGTGAAAGCACATTCATTCACAGGAAAAGGAATCTGCTTCTGGCTCCATCTCTGGAGGTATAAACTTAGTCCTTAGTGCAACTAATACAACACTATGGTTCACCCTCTGAGTTTTCATGAAGTATTATTTAAGGCACATGTTTAATGTGCTTTTTGAAATAGGTAAATACCTGGGGTGTCAATTCTAAATCCCTATCATTAGCCATAGTTAATTCACAAGGAACATAGCTAAATCTTCAAAAACTAATACTTAGATCAATTACTGAATCAATAAAAATTCCTGAAGACTAGAATCACCCATAAATAACTTCATAGCACTACAGCTACTTAGACCAAATGCACCAGTAGCCAATTATGGGGCATGGAGGACTGACTCTTCTGGAGATTCACAGGCTGGTTACTATTATTAATATCTCCACAAAGAATATGGAAACTGACAGTAGTCAGGAAGTTCTTTCAAGCATTTGATTCACATGAAAACTATAACTGGACCAGGAATCAAAGCTTAATTCCAGTTTCCCTACTTATTACTGTGTCACCTAAGTCAATAACTTAATCTCATTCATTCATTCATTTTTGAAAATCATGGGGTTTCTTCTCTGTGCCCAACTCTGTGCCAGGTAGTGGATATTTTATGCTTAGTCAAAATAGTTATGGAATTTATTGACCCAAAGGAATGGTGTTCTAGGTGGGAAAGTGGGTGGGAACAGTGGGAACAAGATCCTTTAGCGGAAGAGAGCAAGACTTCTAAAAAAGAAAAAGAAAAAAAAGACCACTGTAATAGAAGGTGTGGGGTGGGGAAAGTGAGATATTGGGTTGCTATGCAGGCACTTTAAAGAGTTTTGGCTCATCCCAATATCGGGGCAAAACCACTAATAGGTCTTAAGCACTACAATGATATAATCTACTTTGGGTGTTTTTAATGTTTTTGTTAATATTTAGATAGAGGAAAGAAGAGGGAGAGATAGAAACATCGATGAGAGAGAAACAACAATCAGCTGCCTCCTGCACATTCTCTACTGGGGATCCAGCCTGAAACCCAGGCATGTGCCCCAACCAGGAATCGAACCGGTGACCTCTTGGTACATGGATCAATACTCAACCATTGAGCCACACTGACCAGGCCAGCTTTGGGTTTTGAAGGATCCCTCTAACTACAATGAAAACAAGTTTAGCATTAGACATACTAGCTACGTAGTTCAGACAAGGATGATAATAGTTTGAACAAGGGTGGTGATGTGGAGACATAGGAAGTGAGGAGAGGTGGCAGTGCTTCTGTGGAATCTGGTTCAGTTTTCTCATCTGTAAAATGGTTTTAGTAGCAGTTCCTACATCATAAGGTTGTTGAGAGGGTTGAATTAAATTAATAGAAATAAAATAATTAGAAAAGTACCTAATACTTTTATTAAAGTACATAATAATCAAACATACTACTCATATGGGTATGCATACATACATATATACATAAACATATATAGGAACTTACATTATTATTAAAAAGATGTTTAAGTGATAAAACTGACAGGACTAGGAGATAGAGTATATGAGATAGGGAGAGTAGATGTATATCTGTTAGAAATATTTGCAAAATATTGATATTTACTCTGTCTTAGTTAAGTTGAAAGGCATTGATAACAAGGGTATTGGCAGGCAGAAGTTCTACTTTCAGATAAAATGAAGTAAAAGAGACCAGATTTACTCTCCTGCCTGAAACAACTAAGAAATTAGACAAAACATATGAAGTAATAGATTTTAATACATTAGACATTAAGCAATGAAGGACAGTTACCCTAAGAGGTGATACAAAGAAACTATAAGAAAAGCCTTAGAAGTGGCCAAGCTTACTGCCTTTAAAGAGTTTTTAGGCTGCTGTGCAGGGAAGGTGAGCCCAGAAGGAGCCTGCTGGACACCCTGAGTTGAGGAGGTGGAGTTTCCAGGGAGTTCAAGGTAGGAAGAGTTTTCAGGATGCAGTACCAGAGCTACCTAGGCAGATAACTGGAGATATTGCATAAGGGCCTCCTTGAGTATTCAGATGAGTACTGAACAGAGAATACACATGTGGAAGGTACACTGAGTCACTGAATAAATTGCTTAGAAGGATCTTACCTCAATAGTGGGGGGGAAATTAGCCTTAGACTAAATTGCTAAAAAGGAGACTATGATAAGCTAAAGATGTATACTATCTATACTAATAAAAGAGCAAGATGCAAATTGACTGTCACTTCATGACACCCACCAGCCAATCAGGAGTGGGTATGCAAATTAACCTGATAAAGATGGTGGGTTAAGTTGCATACGCAGGCACTGAACAGCCAGGGGCGGGGCAGCCGCTTGCACGCGCGCTGGTGCCAAGCAGCCAGAGTCCCGGGGATGGGTGTCCTCAGGACTCAGGCCACTCTGAGCCTGTAAGCCCGTGTGTAGGCCCAGAGTGGCCAGGGTCCTGGAACGACCCCCGGTCTCTCCAGGCCTATGTGTGCAGGCACTGAGCAGGCGGGGGCTTAGTGAGAACGCAGTGGATATTCCCACCCCGTGGCCACTTGCGCGTGCGCCGGCACCAAGTGGCCTACGTCCTGGGGACAGGCATCCTCAGGAGCCAGGCCGCTCTGAGCACATAGGCCTGGATTGGCTGGGGTCCTGGAATGACCCCGGCCACTCCGGGCCTACACTCGCAGGCGCCAAGCAGCCAGGGGTGGGGCAGGAACATCCCCGGGACCCAGGTGCTCCAAGCTGGTGCGCAGGCAAGTGGCCAGGGGCAGGGCGGGAACATCCCCCACAGCAAGCGAGCAGACAGCAGATTGCGGGGGACTGCTTGTCCCTCACCATGGCAGAAAGGGGCAAGCAGTCTCCTGCAGTGAGCGAGCAGACAGCAGGGCTCTGCTTGCTCCTGGTCCCAGTGGCGAAGGGCAAGCAGGCCCCCACAGAAAACAGACACTAGGGCCTGCAGTGGCGTCAAGCAGGCAGGTCCGCAGAGGGCAGAGAACCACGGGGAGCAGGCCTAAGCTGTCAAGAGGACATCCCCTGAGGGCTCCCAGATTGGAGAGGGTGCAAGTTGGGCTGAGGGAACCTCCCCCCCCCCATGCACAAATTTCGTGCACCGGGCCCCTAGTAAACTATAAATGCTAATGCAATGCTAAATAGCAAAACAGAGATCTAGCTAAGTAGTCAACAAAGCAGATAACGTGAAATCATAAAAATGTTCGATTAATGCAAAAGAATACAGAAAAAGAGGAACTATGTAACAAAGGACAGGTAGAAAAACAAATAGCAAGATGGCAGCTTTAAACCTAACCATATCAATTATCACATTAGCTGTCTAAATACCTCAATTTAAAAACAGAAATTGTCCAACTATATGCTGCCTACAAGAAACCTACATTAAATATAATGATACAAATAGATTAAAAATAAAAGCATGGAAAAAGATCTACCAGGCTAACACTAATTAAAAAGAAAGCTAGAATGATGATATTAATATTAAAGTATATTCAAAGCAAAAAATATTACAAAAGACACATAGTCATTTTATAATGAAAAATATATTAGTTTATCAAGAGGACATAATAATCATCAACTTTTATGTATATAATGACAAAGTTTCAAAATACATAAGCAAAGAGAAAAAGACAAATCCACATTTTTAGTTGCAGATTTCAGTATCTATCTCTCAATATTTGATAGAACAAGAAGACAGATAATCTGTAAGGATATAGGAAGTCAGAAAACCACTATCAACCCACTTAATTAAGCACTACACAACAGAGAATAGACAATTTTTTAATATGTATATGGAGTAAATATTAAGCTAGACAACATTCTGGGCTATAAAACAAGTGCTACTAAATTTTAAAGGATACAAGTCAGGCAAAGTATGTTACTTGACCTTAACAGAGTTAAATAAAGAATCAACAAGAAAATGATATCTGAAAAGTGCCCAAATATTTGGAAATAAAATAATACTTCTAAGTAACTCATGAGCCAAATTAAAAAATCAAAAGGGAAATTATAAAGTGTGTTAAATGGTCTGAAAATGAAAACACAATATGTCAAAATGTGTAGAATGCCACTAAAGTTGTACTGGAAGGGAAATTTACAGTGCTAAATACCTGCATAGGTAAAGATGAAAGGCCTTACTTTAAACCTAGACTAATAAAAATTGACATAAATAAAGATTAAAATGTCAATGGAACAAAATAGAGTACAGAAATAGACCCACACATATTTAGACACTTGATTTTTAATGAGGGTACACAAAAGAAAGAATGTATTTTCAACAAATGGTACTAAAATAATCAATACCTCAATACATGAACACACACACAAGAACTTCAATCCATATCTCACATCATATAGAAAGGTTAACTCATGAACCGTAGAGCTAAATTAAAACATTAAGATTATAAAACTTTCAGAAGAAAATATAGGAGAAAATCTTTGAGACCTTGAGTTAGGCAAATATTTCTTTAATGTGGTACTAAAAGCAATTCATAACAGAAAAAACGTAAAGTGGATTTCATCAAAATTAAAAACTGCCTTTTAAAAGACATTGAGAGAATAAAATGGCAAGTCACAGGCTGGAGGAAATGAGAAAATATTTTTATCTTAAATATGTAAAATGCTCTCCAAACTTAATAAAAGAAAGCAAACAACCCAATTAAAAATGGACAATATATTTGAACAGATACTTCAGCAAATAATATGTATGGGGGGGGGGCAAATAAGAACATGAAAAGATACTCAACATCATTAGTTATTATGGAAATACAAATTAAATGAGATATTACTTAATTCCTATTAGAAAGGCTAAAATTACTATACCAAAAGTTGCGGAGAATATAAAGGAACTAGAACTCTCATATTGCTGGTAAAATGGAACAAACATTTTGGAAAATTCTTGGCAGTTTCTTGAGTTAAACATCTCCCACCATATTATGCAGTCGTGCCACCCTAAGTGTTTGCTCAGAAGAAATGAAAGTATATATGCATACAAAGACTTATACATGGATCTTCATAGCAGCTTTATTTGTAATAGCCAAAATCTGGAAACAACCCAAATGCCCATCAGTAGATGAGTAGATAAATTGTGGTCTAGCTATATCCTGGAATACTACCTAGCAATAAAAAGAAATTAATTATTGATACTTGCAAAAAGTTGAATTTTAAAGTAATTATACTGGGTGAAAAAAAAAACTAGACAAAAATGTATACTTTGTATGATTCTATTTATAGAAAAACTAGAGGCCCAGTGCATGAAATTCGTGCATGGGGGTGGTCCCTCAGACTGGTCTGTACCCTCTCCAACCTGGGACCCCTTGGGGGATGTCCAACAGCCAGTTTAGGCCCAATCCAATCAGACATCCCTCTCACAATCTGGGATTGCTGGCTCCTAACTGTTCACCTGCCTGCCTGATAGCCCCTAACCACCTCTGTCTGCCAGCCTAATCACCCCTAACTGCTCCCCTGCTGGCCTGGTCGACCCCAACTGCCCTCCCCTGCCAGCCTGGTGGCCCCCAACTGCCCCCCCCCTGCCATCCTGATCGCCCCTAACCATCTCTGCCTTGGCCCCTGCCACCATGGCTTTGTCTGGAAGGACATCCAGATGGATGTCCAGAAGATGTCTGATCTAATTAGCATATTGCCTTTTTTATTAGTATAGATTTCTGGAAAATGCAGACTAATCTATAATGACAGAAAAACAGATCAGTTGTTTCCTGGGGAGAGAGAGTGAGAATAAGGGGGTTTGGAGCATAAAAATCTCATGGAAATTATGGATATGGTCACTAATGTGACTGTGGTGATAGTTTTGCATGTGTATATGCATATCAAAAATTATCAAATTATATACTTTAAATATTTGAATGTCAACTATACTTTAATAAATTTTTTAAAAGGTGCCATGGGGAGATGGAGTATGAGTAGCTCAAATAATCTCCCAGAAGGTTACTACATCTGGAGGCTGCACAACAGGAAACGGTGCCCCAAATTATCTTGCAAAAGTGTCTGGCAAGCACTCCACTGCTGGGCACTAAATGTTGGGTCTTATGCTCCCAGCACCAGGGTAGTTGGGCCAGATGAATTGCTCTTGTTGCTGCCTTCTGAAACTTTCAATGTAGCTGCCCTTCCTCTGCTCTAGAATGGATCCTGCTCTTTTATTCCTCTAATTTCTGGTTCAAGCCGGGGCCAGAGCTGTTTCATAGGTAGGTCCTGGCCCATGTGCCTATGTCGCAGCTGAAATAGAGGCTGGGAATGTGTATGCCTGCCTCATAAGATAAAGAATTCTCCAAATGCTACAAGAATAATTCGATGCTGTGCAGTCAAGATGAAGAAAAACAACCAATATCAGGAGTCAGGGTTGCCCTTCAGCTTACCCTTGATATCCTGCTGTCTTTAGCTAAGAAAGGTATATTTCTTAAGATTTTTTTGTGACAAATGAGATTCCTAATGTAGAAATACTTTGCAATTTTTAGTGTAAATGTAAAATGTCATTTTTAAAACCCATAAAACTCTGGAACTGGAAATTTGTTTTGGCCAACTAAAACCTTAAAGAAAAAGCAAGTCAAACAGCTGAGGGAGAAGGCCCAGTGAGCAAACAGCATGAGATTCTGGGAGACAGAAAGGCCTCCATGCCAGGTTGTGAAGCAACCAGCAGAGGGCCCAAAGAGGGAAAGGACAAGGAAACTGACTCCCTGAAGGACATTCTTTCTGTAGCTATTTTTGTAGCTTTAAAATACAACACTGATGGTGTCTTAGCAAAAGCATTAAAGTTAATACATTTATACACTTTAAATTCTTGTACATGCCTATTACAATAAGTTGAATAAAAATATTCTGTTTGCATCCATATAACATATTACCAATTCAAATCTGGGAAAATGATATCAGTTTCATTCTAATTTGTTTGTACTACATCATTCTACTCAACCATTTTGCATGTTCATCCTCAAAGAACCCCACTCCAAACCCACAAACTTTGATTATATCAATTGAACTGACTAGATAATTTAATTCCACACATAACTCTTACGCCTTGGCCTTGATTTTAGTTTGTACTACAGTGATCAACATCTATATATATAAAAGCCTAAGTGACCGGCCAACCAGCTGACTGGCCAACCGGCCAACTGCCCCAACCATCTGGTAGCTATGACACACACTGACCACCAGGGGGCTGACACTCAATGCAGGACCAGAAACCACAGGCATGGAAACATGAAACAGACAGATGAATCTCAGAGGGATGGGGGATGGGGTGAGGGCAGGAAGAGATTAACCAAAGATCATATATGCATACTAGAGACCCCATGCACAGATTTGTGCACCGGTGAGGTCCCTTGGCCTGGCCTGTGGGGATCAGGCCAAAACCGACTCTGACATCACCGAGGGGTCCCGGATTGCGAATCCATGCACTAGACCTCTAGTTGAAAATAAAAGCATTTATTTCATAGCGACACACAGATAATGAAGGTACAACTACATTTAGAGGATTATATCTGTATCAGCACCTGCCATGTAATTGTAAAGTAACATTAATTACTTAAGGTAATTATTTGCTATTGTTTTTTTTTTTAATGTTTTTATTGATTTCATAGAGAGGAAGGGAGAGGGAGAGAGAGATAGAAACATCAATGATGAGAGAGAATCATCTATTGGCTGCCTCGTCCAAACCCCCTGCTGGGCATCAAGCCCAAAACCCTGGCATGTGCCCTGATTGGGAAATGAACTATAACCTCCTGGTTCATGGGTCAACACTCAACCATGGAGCCACACTGGTTGGGCTATGTGTTTTTTAAATAAATATATTATAGAACAGTTTTAGAATTACAGAAATATCATGAAGATAAAACAGAGTTCCCATGTGTTCTACATTCTATTGTTAACATCTATTATTAACATTTTACAGTAATATGGTATATGTTAAAAATAATGAGTCAGTATTGATACATTATTATTAATGAAGATCAGATTTCATTCAGATTTTCTTAGTTTTGCCCAATATTACTTTGTGTTCCAGGATCCCATCCATGATACCACATTGTATTTGGTCAACATGTCTCCTTAGGGTCCTGTTAGCTGTGAAGGTTTCTCAGACTTTTCTTGTTTTTGATGACTTTGAGAATTTTAAGGTCCCTTCATTGGGATTTGTCTGATTTTCTTTTTTTCATGATTAGACTGAGGTGGGAAGAAAATCACAGAGTTAAAGTGCCATACTCATTATATCATATCAAGGACACATGCTAGCAATCCTATCTAATAAAGAGGGAATATGCTAATTGACCATCACACCCTCACAAAGATGGCAGCACCTACAACCAATAAAGAGGGAATATGCTAATTGACTGCCACGCCCTCAAAGATGGCAGTGCCCACAGCCATAAGATGGCAGCGCCCAGTCCCCTCAGCCCCACCAGGGCGCCTGCCTCTGGACTCCCCCATTCCCCTCAGCCGTCCATCTGCCCAGGGCTGGCCCAAGGCACAGGCAAGCCGCCGATGGTGGCTGCCCAGCCGCTCAGGGTGGGCACGAAGTGCAGGAAAGCCTTAGATGGTGGCTATTCAGCCACCCAGGGCCGCCCAAGGCTCAGGTAACCAGGGACGGCTAAGGCTTGTGCTGCCAGCAGTGGCAGCAGCAGAGGTGTGATGGAGGCGTTGCCTTCCCCTGATCGCCAGGTCGCCTCCCACCCCTGAGGGCTCCCAGACTGTCATAGGGGGTAGGCTGGGCTGAGGGACCCCCCCCTACAGTACATGAATTTTCATTCACCGGCTTCTAGTATGACTTATAGTTGGCTTTGATCTTGGTCACCTGAGTTAGATGTGTTCTGCAATCTGTGCTGGTTATGTTGCAAATTCTTCAATTTAGTTTTCCATTTTTGCCAACATTTTATTATAAGAATTTAAAATATATATAGCCAATTTGAAGTTTAAATTTCTATAATAATACTTTTTATATATCCCCAACATAGATTCACAATTGGTCTTTCACTACTCTCACTTTATCACTTACCTGTGTCTATCCATTCTGGCATTAATCACTTCAATCCATGTATTTTTTTTTTTTATTATTCTGTCATTTATTTTAGAGTCTTCCAATTTTGCCTCCAATATATGAGGAAATAGATCTGGACTTGCTGCAATAAAACAAAGGAAGAGAATCATGCTGGATTTTAAAATCCAAGTTTTATAGATGTGGAAAAGGGGCACATTTAAGAATACAGTAGAAGATGAAAATTAGCCTGCAATTTAGGAGCTGTTAAAAGTCCTTAAACATTATGATGTGTGTCAAAAGTATCACTGTGGCCTCAAGGACTGTCAAAAATTGCATGGAAAAGAGCTAAAGAAAACTATAGCCCAAGTCATGCATGAATGACTTGAAGGCATTTGAAAATAGCGGGGAAGACCATTTGCTAATTGGGATGCCAGGAACATGTCTACAAAGGGATTATATCAGTAAGACCTGGAATTGGTTCCCATTTCCAGGAACCCATCCCTAGCACTCAACAGGGAGTGCCTGGAATACTACATTTTACTTAATTGCCCCCATGCAAAGAATGAGGCAATGAATGGTGTGAGAGTTTTCCAAGGAGAATGGCCTTTGTGTTAGCTTGCTCTAGATGCCAAAAGAAAGTACCACAGACTTGTGCGCTTAACCAACAGAAATTTATTTCTCACAGTTCTGGAGGCTAGAAGTCTGGATCAGGATGTTTGCAGGGATGGTTCCTTTTGAGGACTGTGAAGAAGCGTCTGTTCCAGGTCTGTCTTCTTGACTTGTAGATAGCCATTTTCTCCCTATATCTCTTTATATCATCTTACCTCCATCTTGTCTCTGTGCCCAAATTTCTCTTTTCTTAAGGACACTTCTTGAGCCCATCCTAAAGGCCTCATTTTAACTTGATTACCTCTATAAAGGCTTTATCACCAAATAAGGTCACAATCTGAGGTTTTGGTGGACACAATTCAATCTATAAGTCATCAAATTTATTTCTGTATAACCCTTAAAAGAATCTGGAACAACTGTGTCTCCCTCACACAGTTGAACATAGACATTTAACAATTTAAAATATGGATTAAATAAGTTCTAAAAGATAAAGTGGTGTTTTGTAAATATTGACACTAAAACAAAATGATTATACTTTTAAGTGTATCTAAAGGAATCGAAATACTGCTGGAAGCAAATTCCAGTAGTTAGCATAATAAATGCGAGAAGTTCATCAGAAGGCTGATGGACAGCTTCGGCAGGGCTGAAGATTTGCATTATTATTGCCTGCTGCCAGACAGCTGAGGGCAGTTTCCCCCAACCTGATGGTCCTTTATTGTTTACCAGGCCTTACCTTTGATATGTATATCTGCTTTGCTAGAGGGCAAAATATGTGAATAAAAAGCCCTGGGTGCGAAGACTCCAGGAGCTTAGTCACTAGAACTAGGTCTCTCTCTGGCATCCCAAAATGACTTCTAAATTCACATTTCTTCTCTAGTCTCTTTAATCCATTTATGCACAGCCCCTTTTCCAGATTCCTGAACCCTTGTAGATGTCGAGAAAGACCCCGGCAAAATACCATTACGATTTGATTTGATAATTTATTAGAAAATGCATGAATAATTTCCTATGGAAATTTCATATTTTTCCTTTTTGTTCTTTCCATTCCAATTCTCCCACAGAATTTTATCTTCATGTAATATATTTTCATGCCAGAAAGTCCCTTTACTGACCACCCTATTAAACCCCTCTTTGACAAATCTCCTGGATTGAGTTGTTGCAATCGTTATTGTTACACAACTGATCAAGACAACAAAACTATTATAAAGTAATTATATTATTTTGTAATGTATTAAGCAGAAAAATAAAATGTCATTGAAAATGTTTCTTTTGAAATTATATGAATGGTGCTTCTCTCTTAATTAGCTCATGTATCCATTGATGAATGGTTTAATACTAGAACAGTATACACTGAGTGGCCAGATTATTATGATCTCTGAACACATAATAATCTGGCTACTCAGTGTATTTGTATCTCAAATGGGTACCAAAAGTATTCTAGACTTTTGCTGGAGATCAACCACCTATTTGCCCTGAGCTTTCTATCAGCCAGTGCAAAGGGGAAAACTGACCAGGCACACGATTTATAGTATCTTTGACATCAAATAAATGAGGTACTCAAGAGAAGTACACTGAGTGGCCAGATTATTATGCGTTCAGAGATCATAATAATCTGGCCACTCAGTGTAGATTTCTGCATTGATTTGTTCCTGTCTCCCACCATTTTAATAGAGGCAACTGCTGAGAAAATTTATTTATGGTAGTAAACAAATGGGAATGAAAGGTATTTGTTATTACAATTTCATCCAATTCTTTAACTTCCATCCAAATTATATGCCAAACACCACTTAGTAATTTATCATAAAAATTATATTTAGTGTTCTCTCTGCTAAAAATTCTATTAAATTCTTCAAATTGGTAAAAGTTGAAAACCATATGACATGAAAAAGAGCTGTTTCCCAATTAGGAGAGTTCTTAAGTCTGAAGTTCTGGAAGATACATCTAGATTTACCAAATAACTGTTGGTTATACTTGTTGCTCTTTCAGTGAAGCACCTGTAGGTTGGTGTCTTAATTTGGGTTCTCCCAAAAGCAAACTCTAAGATGAGGTAGGCCTTAGGTTCAAGAAGTTTACCTGAGAGTTGGACTCACAAACTGTATCTTAATGGGGACCTCTAAGTATCATGTAGAATGATACTTAGAACTGTCCCAGCAAAGGACAGGAAAGTTGAGAATGCATGCACTTTCATTGCCTGCTCCTGTATATGGCTGAGTCCAGAAAGAGCCCTTCTCAAGTGAAGAAGCAGAAAGACTTGTGCCCTTAAGACTAGAAAGTGCCATGAAGTCAAAGGTGGGCCATTTGGGATATGCAGTGAGACACCAATAGGGTCTGTGATAGCTGAAAAATAGAAACATTGTTAATTTTATTATTGATAAAAATATTTATTTTACTATGTTTTTATGAAAACATTGAAGCTGCAGATTTATCTCTTTTAATTTATAAAATTATCCTCCCTAAATTGACAAAATTAATATCCATATTAAATCTGACACAGTTTATCTTCATTTTTAATTCAAATAAATGGCAATATAAGAGTCAAAAATCTCATTAAGTATTTCTTAAATTTAAGTTGAATTTAATATTGAATAAATATTAAATACTACTAGAACTATAGAGAAGTAAATTGAAGAATGCATATTGTAGTGATTTAAATGATGTAGATATAATTAATTTATTCACTTTATAATAAGTTATGCAAACAAAAATTAATTGAGATGTTTCTCATTAATTTATAATAATGTAGTGTACTATTAGCTATAATTATAAGTTATTTTTGAAGTGAAATATGTAATTTAAACAGCCTGGTATTTCTTTGGCATGTGTTGGTGTGCATATATTGATTGTTGGTTTTCTGCTACGGGGAATAATTAAATTAAACCAAGTATAAATAATGCCATTAGTTTATAGACCTGTGGATGAAACTTTTCCGGTATTTAAAGAAAGTGAATGAGCCCTGGCTGGGTGGCTCAGTTGATTGGAACATCATCCCATACACCAAAAGGTTTCAAGTTCAATTCCCTGTCAGAGTACAGGAGACAACCGGTCAAGGTTTCTCTCTCACATGGATGTTTCCCTCTCTGTCTCTCTCTCCCCCTTCCTCTCTCTAAAACAAGCAAGCAAACAAAACATATCCTTGGGTAAGAATTAAAAAGGAAAGAAAGAAAGAGATTGCTACCTAGTGCTAAAACTCTGGTCTAGAAACAAGCATATAATTTTATTTTATTTTATTTTATTAATGGAAGTAGAAACCATTAAGTGTTTCATAAATATAATTAGATTAACATTAACTTCAATTGTAATAGATGTTTAATAATATGGTTTTATAATGTGTTTTTAAACTTCTTTATTGAAGAATACTCCCCAGATCAGAAAGAAATTATGAACATGTTTTATTTGTAGATTTTTATCCAACTTACTTTGGGCAGTTTGGTAATTCCAGAAAAACATTTCGGGTGCATTTATAAAACTAGTATCACTAACATATACTCCTCTGATTATTCAAGGTGCTTTTCTTTCCAGCTAATAATACATTTTAGGCATAAATATTGAGGATAACATACCAGAATTACCTACACCTACATACATGAAAAAAGTCATAGAGTATTAAAAATATTTTTCCTCCTCTTTATTCTCATGTACTCTTTCCTTCCTCCACAATAGAGTTTTGATTTTTAACATTAGTCTGGAAATAATAGAGGCAAAATGGTTAATTGAACATTGTTATCACTTTCACCACCCTCTACCATGTAACTGAACATCCATTTTAACACAAAGCTTCACTCTTAACAGAAATGTAATACAGGAAAGACTAGAAGACCAAAGGCTTTATGGTTCTTTTAGTAATTATTAAAGGAGGTTTCTATGTTGTTTGGTTACCAAAGGTTTGGAACTCAGGAGCAATGCGCTGAGGTCAGATTTGGGATGGATGTGGGTGCTTTGTGAACACAGGCCGACTCTTAGGTCAATCCAGTAACACTCTGTACGTTTGTGAACCCCTTGAGTGACCCTGAGGTGAAAACCGCCAGATTCTTGGATATTCACATGCCCAGTTTTAATAAATATTGCCAAATTGTCCCAACGTGTTTGTGCCAATTACACTTTCACTACCTGGGCAGGAGAGTTCTCATCACTCTAGTTACTCAACATTTGATATCATCAGACTGAAATGTCTGCCAACTCAGTAAGGAAGAAATGTTATTTCATGGATTTCACTTTGCATTTTTCAAATTATTAATGAGTTTCTACTGCAATTAATAGCATTTTATTTCTTTTCCTCATTTTAATGTTATTTTCTGAAATTGAATTTTGAAGTTCTTTATATATTCTGTATGCTAATTATTTGTCTATTTTATATGTTGTGAATATTGTCTTCTAGTCTGTCACTGTCTTATAACTTCAATTATAGAGTTGTTGTCATTTTAATACTACTACTAATTATCATCATTTTAATACTACTACTACTGATATAATTAAATAATATTGAGTACTTAGATCTATTTAAGTACTTTATGTATATTACCTCATTTAATTCTCACAATAGCCCTATGAAGTAGGTGCTTATAGATATGGAAACTGAAGTATAGAAAGGCCTAAGGAACTTGGTCATGATTGTTCGCCTAGTAAGTGGCAGAAACAGGACCAGCACCGAGGCAGTCTAATTCCCAAGCACTCATCCTTTAATTACTGCACCATCCCATATAACTTTACCTTAATACAACAGAAATAGTACTACAGTCTTCAAATAATTTCATTTTGGTGTAGTATAAGTGGTATTGAGTTTTATAGTTAAAAGGTATAGTCTACTTCATTTTGATAGTTGGCATTAAGCTCCCACAATGGGTTATAGTCTAAGAAAGAGAGAAGGGGAAGGGGAAAAGAAAAGGAAGGGAAGGAAAGGAAGAAAAGAAAAAAGACACTGTCTCGTCCCTCAGAGAGCTTAAAATGTAGTAGTGTGATGAGCATTGTAATAGGACTCAGTAAAGGGCGCCAGGAGATCCTGTGTGATCATATAAATAACCAGTCATATGAATGATTGATACTGAATCTTCAATCAATAAAACTACCTCATCTCTATCACTTGTGCTAACCTTCCCTTATCTTATACAGTAGTTTGGATCAAAATGTCCTAATTAACCCCATTGGTCTGCTTATTGAAATCTTTTTGGACTTTGATTTTCCCATGAAAAGTTTAGCTAGCATTGCTACCAACATGCCATTTCAGTTCACTTAGAAGATTATTGACATCTTTATTCAAATCACTTACCCTGGAAAAATTGATAAGAGCCCTAGGATAGATTTTGCAGATGACTCGGAGCAGCAACCAGGCTGCTGATCAGCTTTCTTAAGGTTGTTCATCCAGTTTCCTGAATATTTCTAGAACACAGAAGGGCGGTGACCTGGAGGGGCACAAAGCAAGGTGGGGGACTGTGTGATAAGGGACCACAGCCATGGAGGTGGGGGTGGCAGCAGTGGCAGTTACTGCTGCTGCTTTTCCTTTTCCTTCCTTCTTATTCTCCCCTCCTCCTCGCTCCAAGGCTGCATAATCTCTTTAAGAAATTAATGAAGCTTTAAGCTTTTAGTTGAGCTGAAAATGATGAGATATTACTTAAACTGCAATCATCTTAATTTATTCCTCATTAAAATGGAAAAAGTAATACTGGACACTGAACAAAAAAAATTAATTCCTTAGTATGTTTTGGAGGGAAAATAGATTAAGAAATAGAGGAGATTATTTTTGCTTTTAAACATTTATGGTACAAATGGGGAAAAGTGCACCCAGCAGTAAAGCCACTTATGAGCTCATACCAGGACAAATGTTGTTCTATCTGGACTTTTCCTATTATCTCATTCCAGATTGGTTATTTTTAAGCACATATGCACAAATATTTATGTCTTGGCTGCTAGTTTTTGGACTCATCTCAGTTGCTACTTTAACAATTGTCCTAAAAATGGACAGAGCTGTAATCCCACAGGGTGCTGTAAAAGCGGGAGAGTGAAAGAAAAGGCAGCACGATGACCCGACTAGAAGGAAAGTGGAGAGTCTGCCACGAGTGCTGTTAGCAAGTAGAACTGAGAGGGAAAGAGAGCAGAAGCAGCTCTGGGAAGATGCTGCCCCAAGGTGATGGGCTCTCTGCCATTGATGGGAGAAGAGTGAGGTTCTTGAAAATTATGAAGAAGTGAGGCTGCGTGACTCTGACAGCAATGTCCATGGACAAGAAGCAAGACCCTCTTTTTCTATCAGCTCCATTGGGAAGAGGCAAACCTGGAAGGAACTGGAGTCTGCAGTCAGTGCCAGAATTACAATGCTGAATATGGAAGGAGGAGAAAGGAGCTGAGAGAGAATCGCTCAATAACTGGCTCACAAAGTCCACTAGTATGAAGTCTTAGCCACTTAGTCATTTAGTACACTTAGTCAGAATCAGGACAGTAATTAAGGAAGTAGGAGAGGGCACATACTTTCCCTAGGAAAGAAATTGCTACTTTCCTTATGAAAATGTTTCTTTTTAATGCAACCTCTGTAGGGTTACTCATTCCTACCACGAACATTAGTTATTAGCACATGCATTTATTTAACACATGTCAGGATATACCTTCAGGGTTTATGGTGATTCTGTAGATGGAAAAGAGGTCTCATTTAAAGCTGAACTTTCCACTGCAGCAGTAGAAAATTTGTCTGAAGTCAGCCAGAGTCTTAGGTGATGTTTTTAAAATATATTTTTATTGATTTCAGAGAGGAAGGGAGAGGGAGAGAGAGATAGAAACATCAATGATGAGAGAGAATCATTGATCAGCTGCTTCCTGCACACTCCACACTGGGGATCAAGCCCGCAACCTGGGCATATGCCCTGACCGGGAATTGAACTATGGCCTCCTGGTTCATAGGTCAACATTCAACCACTGAGCCACGCTGGCTGAGCTAGGCAATTTTCTTTTACATAGTCCATTCTTTATCACCAGGGGGCTCTGGGCATGTGTGTACATTTTAAAATATTAAAATAATATAAACACTACCTCATCCCTGCTACTTCATCCATTTTTGCAATTTCTCAGGAAGTTTGGGAGAGGGAAGGAAGTTTAGTCTCTCTCTTTATACACTGATTATATATGGTGAGATGAATTTTCCCATATGGTGCATGGAATCCACCTCAGTGCTGTGCAGTCATCCTTCTGCCTCACTTAAGTCTATTTGCATCTAGCTAAGCACACAGAGTAGGGTGTATCTTAGAATAGGAAAAATAGAGAGAGATGGGCAGGTAAAAAGAGAAAATATCTGGAGGACAAAGAGGGACACAGAGGATAATTTATTTCTAAGCTCATCCTTCAAAAGGAATCAAACCTATTAGGGTCTAGTCATTCATTCAATAATATAATATTTATTGAACATTTCCGTGCCAAGCATTGCAGGATACAAAGTCTCTAGATGCCAGGCATACAAAGACATATAAAAAATGACCCCTACCTTCAAGAAGCTTTCTGTCTAGTGGAGAAGCTGCAGGAATGAAATAAGCCACGAGGTGTGCACATGGTGTTACGGGAAAAGCAACAGAGGGCATCAAAATCACACTAACAATCTGGAAGGCATTTCGGAAGAGAAGTACTTTCAGCTATTGAAAACAAAGAAAATAAGATTTTGATAAGAAAGATGAGCATTTTTAAAGGCATAGGAACAAGAAACTGTTCAGTACAACTAGACCATAGGATGAGAGATAGAACAAGAGATAGGAGGAGATGGGGCTATTAAAAACTGAGAAGGGTATGGAATTTCTCCCTATTTTCAAACTAATAAGTTATTGTGGCACAATATTATGGATGCTGGAAGACATGAGACTCCTTGATCAGAGACAAAGGACTTTATTATTAACTAGAGGCCTGGTGCTTGAAATTTGTGCACAGGTGCAGTCCCTAGGCCTGGCCAGTAATCGAAGCATGAGCATCTGGCATGGAAGGGCAGGTCCCAGCTGACCTCTGGGCCCTGGGCAGCACCTGGGCCCCCAGGCCCCCACAAGACCCCCTCCACCTGAGTCACGGCGCCCGAGTCCCCACGTGGAGATGCAGTGAGCATGGCCGGACTCTGCCCAGCAGCGCCACATGGAACTCGGGCAGGCAGCGCACCCTCTCCCAGCTAGCCTCGCAGACCAGCTCCTGCACAAATCCATGTGGAGCCTGACCGGCCTCTGCAGTCCTAGAGGCTTCAGCCTGGCTCACCCGGAAGAGTCTGTATGGGTGCAGGGCAGGCTCCTCACGGGTGCCTGGCACCTGAGCACAGGGGCTTCCCTGGCATGCGAGCCCTGGCATCCTGGGGGAGGGTAGCAGGGGGAGTGAGAGCGAGCTCAGCGGACAACCCGCATTTTCACTGCACCTCCATTCCCATCACCCTCACCCCCAGGTAGCCAGTGAGAGGTCGCAGTCCCCTACCAGGGTGCCACGGGAGGTTGGTCACCACCATCCACCCCCAGTTCCCTATTCTAGCCCTTGGCCTGGCCCTGATAGGGCGATCAGTGCATGCAGGCTGCTGGTTGCTCTCTGTGGGGCATTGTTCAGGGCCGGGCCCCCGCCTGGCTCCCTCAGCTCCTGGGAGCCGGGTGGCAGCCCCACCTTCTGCTGCTGCTGCTGGTCACCATCTGTGGAGTGATCGGGCCCCCACTCGCACCTGCTTTGGCCTAGCGTTGCCCGCTCACCTGCCCCACCATCCCACCATGGTCCCACTCTCATTAGGGCCCATTGGGGCTGGCAGCACCCCTACTGCCACCCGCTGCCAGTGCTGTGTCGCCAACACCCACCATGTTCTGCACCACCCCCTGGTGGTCAGTGCAAGTCATAGTGAGCAAACTTTCAGTCAAACTCCTGGTCAAACAATTTGCATATTAGGCTTTTATTATATAGGATGGTATAGCAAGCAGCAAGAGCATCAGCATATTTTCATTAGTTCCCTTCTTCCCAAAGTCCCACATGGGTAATATAATGGACCCAGATATTGCTACACATTCAGTGGATTTGCATTGCAGCTAAGGAACCCAAAGCCAAGGGTACAATACTTTTTAAGCAAACAACCCATTATCCAGTCCCTCTCTCTGATAGACCAAGTAGTTACACAGTAGTCTTGCTGTGGCACCTTGATCTAGTTAGAAATCTATGTGGCCAGCTAAAGGGACTGCTCAGTGTTAGAAGATGAATGAGTCTTGCAGTCTGGTGCACTCAGCAAGTAAAGTGCAGAGACACTTAATGCTTACAGTGAACTGCCTCTCCCAATGGGGCCGAGAGAGTTAAGCAGGGGCTATATCATGAAGGGCATTTTAGGCAATGCCAAGGAATTGAATGTTGTCCGAAAGCATGAGGAGCCACTGAAGACTTTTTTAAACTTTTTTAAAATGTGTTTTTATTTTATTTTATTATTATTTCAAAGAGAGGGATGGAGAGAGAGAGATAAGAACATCAATGATGAGAGAGAATCATTGACTGGCTGCCTCCTGCACACCCCCTACCATAACCTGGGCACATGTCCTGACCAGGAATCAAACCATGACCCCCTGGTTCATGGGTTGATGCTCAACCACGGGGCCACACTTGCTGGGCCACTGAAGACTTTTGACCAAAGAAATGTGATGATGACAACTAGCAAAGATTACTCACATAGGTATGTATGAAAAGGATTAGACAGATAACTAAGAGAATGAAGAAAAACTAGTTAGCAGTCAATTCCAATAGTCTATGCCTAACTGGTAACTGGGAGGCCACCTTCTAAGTTCTCTGCATCTATTTTCTCATCTGTAAATAAGAATATGAATAGTATCTACTTTGCAGAGAATGAGACTTAATGAACTAGTACATATAAAATGCTAATAAAATATGGGCACAAAGTAAATTATCAGTAATATTACCTATTAAATTTTTAATTAAATTTCTTCTTTTTAATAACTGCACAAATATCCTTTAGATCTTACCTTAAATAATATCCTTGGACTTGCCAACTTTCTACATCCCTACCTCAGCTTTACTTCACACATCATATAACTTTCAGATGTACAAGATTATAATTTGACATCTGTGTACTCTATTGTGTACTCCCCACCCATTTCTTTCCATTGTCATATTAAATTTCTATTTTTAAGCCATCCTTTCTGTATTATTTTGTTATGTTATCCCAAGCAAAGACAGCCCAATTGAGTACAAGGTATCTGGGGAACATCTTAATGGTGTTTCTAGTAGGTATAATAATGCATAAATCTGGACTCCAGAAGGGGGAGAGCTTTGCTGGAGGAGATTTAGGAGTAGTCTTTGAGTGAGTGGTAAGTGAAACCATGAATTTGTATGGAGGCATTCTGAAAAATATGAAGAATGAAAGGAGTGAAGGGCTGTGGGATGGAGCTATGAAGAACATGTACATTTTAGGGACAGGTTGAGGAGGAAATCTACAAAGAATACAGAAAAGGGATTATCAGAGTGGTAGGACAGAAACAAGGAGAGAAGGCATAGAAGCCAAAGGAGAGGGTTTCAGAAAAGAGGGAGTTCTTAACAATAACCTAACCATGCCCATTGAGTAAGGCGATTTATAGGAAATTGTAAAGAAAATAGTTTAAGGTAGTGGACAAGTAGGGAGTCAATAAAATTTGAATGGTGGATAACAAAGTTGAGATACTATATGTAAAGTGAGGAAGTTACCTTGGTAATAAGGCTTTATAGGATGCCCAATCTGTGTTATTTGGAGGAATATGTGAAGCAGAAAAGGCAATGAAGTGAACAGGTGGTTTTTTTTCCTTAAAAATGTGATTTTATATCTCTCTGGAAGAGAATACATTTAGCTTTTAAGGTCATAGCAAGAATATGCATTCCTCTTGCATATTGGAAAAATAAAATGGGATTGTGTCCCAGATATTCCACTTGTGTTTCAGATAAGGTCTGGACTCTGTTCTAGCATTCCTGTGCCTTGCTCTTCTGCAAAAGAAATAGAGAGCAATGGATTAAGAGGAGAGAGCCAGCTATCTTGTTGGTCATGATAAAATGTACTGTTGTTTTTGAAAGTGTTGAGTGTAGTTTAAGATAGCTGGGAGCAGGGACAGGCCAAAAGACCACGTAATGGAGACCTCTCTTATCTTTCACTGCAGTTTATTAAAAGCCTGGGAGAAAATTAAGGAGAAAACATGTGCTAAAAATTTAAAATATGGGTGTAGGGTCAAGCAGTGTGCTCACTGTAGGAGATGATCATTGCAATTAATGATGATACATATGGATAATGTCAATGTAGGAAAGCTGTGCCAGTCTACTGTTTCTTCTATGCTTCTCCCCTTATACAGGCTGCTTCTCTCTTCCTCTCTGTTAGCCATGGTCACTATATGTATTGTCTGTGAATTTCTGGTGTGTGTGTGTGTGTGTGTGTGTGTGTGCGTGTGTGTGTAATTCTAGATAGTGTGATGTATAGCTATGGTAAGTAGTTCTACAGTAGGCAAATATCCCAAAATAACCAAAGGGGATGGATATTGTTCTTGTTTGAATATAATCCAAAATATAATCAAGTTCATGGTTGCTTGTGACTAATGTCAACTAACATCCTCCCATCTAAAGATCAGAGAGGAGGAGGAGGGAAGATGGCAGCAGATTAAGTAGGAGCTACACTGACATTCTCCCAGGACCAAACAGGAATTAAAACGAAAATATAGAAAAATCATCTTGAATAACCAACTGAAGACTAGCTGGAGAGAACCCTTATAACCAAGGGTTTAAAGAGGAGACTGCACTGAGCCTGGTAGGAAGTGTGGAGTCATGAGAGGGCTGGTCAGGGTCCCATCTTTCTCAGGCAGCAGGTGAAGTCTTGGAGAGATATCTCAGCTGCAGGTGGTTCCCCCAGAGAAGTCTGGGGTCTAAACCCCAAACCAGGCTCCCCAGCCCAGAGTACCAGAACTGGAAAAGGTGCCCACTAACATCTGGCTGTGAAAAGCACCTGGGGTTCTGTCTGGCAGAGACAGATGGCTAGATATGCAGACACCCCCTTAAAGGGCCAACAGACTTTAATTTGTAGCCACTTACCTTGGGCTCTGGCAGTGGGAGAGCAGAGTGGACTATAGCTGCATGAGCTAGGCAGGGAGAGAGCAGAGAGGACAGGATCCATGTGCTGAGTCATTCCCCCAAAAGGCAAAAACCATCTTTTTCATTCAGAGCTTTCTCATCAATGAGCTTTTGCCTGGTGGGAAGAAATTTCCCCACCCATTGGAAACCCTCCCACCCTGCAGAGTTTATATCCAATGGAGCTCTACAGCCTGAGGCTCATTAAGTGATTGAGACTAACTATCAGCTTGCAGGCAGAGGTGGATTTCTGAATGCTTTGAGTCTTTGCCTGACCTGCCTCTTGGCCCTGGGAGAGGAAAAGCAGACCTTGATGCACATCTCGGTCCTTCCCACATGCATCCAACCTCAGCAGAGGGAGCCACAAGCTGTGGACGCACAACAACCCCAAATCTATGGGACACAGTGAAAACAGTCCTGAGGGGGGAAATCATAGTACTACAAAGTGGAAATAAATGACATAGAGGTTGAAAAAACATTACAAATACTATGAACAACTACATGCCAACAAAGTGGACAACCTAGACAGTATTTTGTTTTTATACTATTTATTATAAACTAGAGGCCCTGTGCATGAAATTGTGCACTGGGGGGGCAGTCCATCAGCCTGGCCTGTGCCCTCTCACAGTCTGGGACCCCTCTGGGGATGTCCGCCTGCCAGCTTAACCCCTCTGCCTGCCTGCCTGGTGCCCCTAACTGCTCCCCTGCTTGCCTGATCTCTCCTAACAACTCTGCCTGACTGCCTGATCACACCTAACCATTCTGCCTGCCTACCTGATCACCCCTAACCGCTGGCTTGGGGGCGGAGTCAGCCCAGGGAGGGGCTGTCTGCCTACCTGATTGCCCCTAACCGCTGGCCTGCTTACCTGATCACCCCTAACCTCTTGCCAGCCTACCTGATCACACCTAACCACTGGTCTGCCTGCCTGATCACCCTTAACCACTGGTCTGCCTACCTGATCACTCATAACTACTGAATCGGATGATAACTACTAAAGAAATTGAAGCAGTGATCAAAAATCTTTCAATAAACAAAAGCCCTGGTCCAGACAGCTTTACAGGGGAGTTCTACTAAGCATTCAAAGAAGAATTAAACCTATCCTTCTCAGACTATTCCAAAAAATTCAAGAGGAAAGAACACTTCCAAGCACTTTCTATGGTGCCAATATTACCCTAATTCCAAAACCAGATAAAGACACCACAAAAAAAGAGAACAATAGGCCAATATCCTTGATGAACATAGATGCTAAAATCCTCAACAAAATTCTAGCAAATCGGATTCAGCATTACATTAGAAAGATCATACACCATGACCAAGTGGGATTTATTCCAGGGATGCAAGGATGGTACAATATCCGCAAATCAATAAATGTGATACATCACATAAACAAATTGAGAGACAAAAATCACATAATCATATCAATTGATGCAGAAAAAGCATTTGACAAAATCCAACACTGTTTCTTGATAATAACTCTCAGCAAAGTGGAATAGAGGGATCATACCTCAATATAATAAAAGCCTTATATGGCAAAACTACAGCCAACATCATACTCAAAGGGCAAAAACTAAACTCATTTCCCCTGAGAATAGGAACAAGACAGGGGTGCCCACTTTCACCACTCCTGTTCAATATAGTACTGGAAGTGCTAGCCATAGCGATCAGACAAGAAGAAGAAATAAAAGGCATCCAAATTGGAAAAGAAGAAGTAAAACTTCCTTATTCCCAGATGAGATGATCCTATACATAGAAAACCCCAAAGACTCCATCAAAAAACTACTAGACCTAATAAATGAATTCAGCAATGCAGCAGGATACAAAATTAACATCCAGAAATCTATGACCTTTTTATACACTAATAATGAATTCACAGAAAGAGACAGGAAAAAAAATCCCATTTACCATTGCACCAAAAAAATTAAGTTACCTAGGAATAAACTTAACTAAGGACGTAAAAGACCTGTACTCGGGAAACTACAGGACATTGAAAAAAGAGATAGAGAGAGACATAAACAAATGGAAGAACATACCATGTTCATGGATTGGTAGAATCAACATCATTAAAATGCCCATACTACCCAAAGCAATCTACAGATTCAATGCAATCCCCATTAAAATACCTATGGAATACTTCAAAGATCTAGAACAAACTGCAACAATTCATCTGGAATAAAAAAGACCCTGAAGAGCCACAGCAATCCTGAGAAAGAAGAACAAAGTTGAAGGGATCACAATACCAGATATCAAGCTATACTATATTTCCAAGCTATGGTTCTCAAAACTGCCTGGTACTGGCACAAGAACAGACATATAGACCAATGGAACAGAACAGAGAACCCAGATATCGATCCAAACCATTATGCTCAATTAATATTTGACGAAGGAGGCAAGAGCTACAATGGAATCAAGACAATCTCTTCAATAAATGGTGTTGGCAAAATTGATCAGATACATGCAAAAATATGAAAATAGATCACCAACTTATACCATACACAAAAATAAACTCAAAATGGTTAAATGACTTAAATGTAAGATGAGAAACCATAAAAATCCTATAAGACTCCATAGGCAGCAAAATATCAGACATATGTCCTAGCAATATCTTTACGGACACAGCTCCTAGGACAATAGAGACTAAGGAGAAAATAAACAAATGGGACTATATCAAAATAAAAAGCTTCTGCACAGCAAAAGAAACCATCAACAAAACAACAAGAAAGCCCACTGCATGGGAAAACATATTTGCCAATGATATTTCAGATAAAGGTTTAATCTAAAAAATTTACAGAGAACTCATACAACTTAACAAAAGGAAGATAAATGATACAATCAAAAAATGGGCCAAGGACCCAAATAGCCACTTTTTGAAAGAGGACATACAGAAGGCTGAGAAACATATGAAAATATGCTCAAGTCACTAATTGTCCAAGAGATGCAAATCATAACAACAATGAGATACCATCTCATACCTGTCAGAATGGCTATCATCAACAAATGACAAGTGTTGGCGAGGATATGGAGAAAAAGGAACCCTCCTGCACTGCTGGTGGGAATGCAGACTGGTGCAGCCACTGTGGAAGACAGTATGGAGTTTCCTCAAAAAGTTAAAAATGAAACTCCCATTTGACCCACTAATCCTACTTCTAGGACAATATCCCAAGAAACCAGAAACACCATTCAGAAATGATATATGCACCCCTATGTTCATAGCAGCACAGTTTACAATAGCTAAGATTTGGAAACAACCTAAATGCCCATCAGCAGATGAGTGGATTAAAAACTATGAACATCTACACAATGGAATACTACACTACCATTTGCTACAGCATGGGTGGACCTGGAGAACGTTATGCTAAGTGAAATAAGTCAGTCAGAGAAAGATACATATCACATGATCTCACTCATTTGTGGAATATAATGAACAACATAAACTGATGAACAAAAACAGATCCAGAGACAGAGAAACATAGATTAGACCGTCAAACCTCAGAGGGAATGTAGGGAAGGGTAGGGGTAAGAGGGAGAGATCAACCAAAAAACTAGTATGCATGCATGTAAGCCTAACCAATGGACACAGACACCAGGGGCGTGAGGGCATAAGTGGAGGCTGGAGGGGGGCAATGGGGGGATAAGGACACATATGTAATACCTTAATCAATAAAGAAGAAAAAAACTGTGGTACATCTACACAATGGAATACTACGCCGCTATAAAAAAGAAGGAACTTTTACCATTTGCAACAGCATGGATGGAACTGGAGAGCATTATGCTAAGCGAAATAAGCCAGTTGGAAAAAGATAAATGTCACATGATCTCACTCATATCCTATATAAAGAAGAGGTAATATGCACATTGGCCCTTATGCCCTTGCACAAGATGGCCGCCCCCATGTGGTCAAAGATGGTTGCCACAAGATGGCCTGCAGGGGAGGGCAGTTGGGGGCGACTGGGTTGGCAGGGGAGGGCAGTTGGAGGTGACTGGGCTGGCAGGGAAGGGCAGTTAGGGGTGACTGGGCTGGCAGGGAAGGGCGGTTGGGGTCAACCAGGCCAGCAGGAGAGGACAGTTGGGGGTTACCGGGCCAGCAGGGGAGGGCAGTTGGGGGCACTTGGGCCAGCAGTGGAGTAGTTAGGGGATGATTAGGCAGGCAGGCAGGCGAGCGGTTGGGAGCCAGCAGTCCCAGATTGTGAGAGGGATGTCCGACTGCTGGTTTAGGCCTGATCCCACAGGGATCAGATTGGAGAGGGTGCAGGCTGGGCTGAGGGACAACCCCCCCACCCCCCAGCCCGTGCATGAATTTTGTGCACTGGGCATCTAGTGTGGGATATAATGATCAATGTAATTTGATGAATAAGAATAGATCCAGAGACAAATGGCAGGGGAGGGGGGATTAGAGAGCAACCAAAGGACTTGTATGCATTCATATTAGCATAACCAATGGACACAGACACTGGGGTGGTGAGGGCTTGCCCAGAGTGGGAATGGCTGGGGGGGGGGGGATGGGTGTCAAGCAGGGAAAAAGAAGACATATGTAAAACTTTAGACAATAAATTAATTTTTAAAAAATGAATGAAACAGCCCTCTTTACACTGATTTTGATTTTCTCCAACATGTACAGAAAGATGTGAAGGCAGGCTGAAGAATAGTGTATCATCATTTGTGGAAAAAAAAAAGAATGGGCTTGGACACGAATACAGTATACACTAAGTAGCCAGATTATTATGATCTCTGAACGCATAATAATCTGGCCACTCAGTGTCTGTGTGTGTGTGTGTGTGTGTGTGTGTGTGTGTGTGTGTGTGTGTGTATTTTAGAGGCATGAATTCATACATGGGTGGGGTCCGGCTAGCCTGGCCAGGGGGAGGGGACATGGGCAGTTGGCCGGCCTGCCTGCTAGTAGAACTCCTGGTTGAGGGGACAATTTGCATATTAGCCTTTTATTATATAGGACATACACTGATTGGCCAGATTATTATGCGTTCAGAGATCATAATAATCTGGCCACTCAGTGTATGTGGAAGCATCTGCAAGAGATTGGAATTGTAGTTGCTTTTGAAGAGGGGAACTGGGTGGCTAGCGGATAGAGTATGAGAAAGACTTATTTTTTATGCAGGCACTATTGTACACTGATTTTATGGTGTGTGCATGTATTACCCACTCAAAATAATTTTAAAGTATTTTTTAAAGTATATTGTAAGAACCCAAAATGATGGTGCCTTAAGCTAAACATGTGTCAATAGAAACAAAGAGAAGAGAATTGGCAGGACATGATAAATAACTGGATTGGCAAGTGGGAGAAGGAAGAGTCCAGAATGGTGCTTAGATTCTGAGTGGCTAGAAGGCAGAGAACCTAAGAGCATATTGCTTCAAAGAAAATTTAATTGTATCTAATAAAACCCTAATATGCAAATAGACCAAATGGCAAAATGACCAGTCACTATGATGTGCACTGACCACCAGGGGGAAGACACTCAACACAGGAGCTGCCTCCTGGTGGTCACTGCACTCCCACAGGGGGCGCGCCACTCAGCCAGAAGCTGGTCTCATGGCTGGCAAGCACAGCGGCAGTGGTAGGAGCCTCTCCCGCCTCCGCTGCAGGCAGGCAGTAAGGAGCGAGGGATCCCAGACTGTGAGAGTCCCGGACTGTGAGAGGGATATCTGCCTGCCGGCTTAGGCTCGATTCCCTAGGGGATCAGGCCTAAGTCGGCAGGCGGACATCCCCCAAGGGGTCCCGTACTGCAAGGGGGTGCAGGCCGGGCTGAGGGACTCCCCTGAGTGCATGAATTTCGTGCACTGGGCCTCTAATGTACATGATAAAACAATTAAGTTTATAGAAAAACCATATTTTTTAAAATTCAAGGCTGTTCCTTTCTGAACTGAACTATCATAAACTACTTGCAATTAGATTATATTTTAATTTTCCTTTTATTTCTTACAGAACCTAGTATGGTGTTTGACTTGTTGTAGATGCCCAATAGATATTTGTTACATAAATGTCTGAAAATTAAATTTCTAAAAATGTAGGGTGTGTTTTCCCCCCCCCCCCCCCCCTTAGGGCAGGGATTAAATACTTGCCCTGATATTTTCTGAGTATGAGCATCAAAGAGACTGAAAATAAAATAAAATATCTCATCATCTTTTTACCCGAGGGTGACAGGCACAGGTGGAGAAAAGATGTAGTTCCTGCAGCAAGTTGCTAATTGGAACAAGGCATAGGACTTGCAAAACATAAGATCATTTGTTTTACTATCTCTAAGTAAAGGGAAGAGTCAGTTTGGCCACCAGAGGGCTCTCATCATTTCATTTATTGTAGGCCTAGAATTATTCATGAAATAAAAAAAAATGCAGTTGAAGACTAGAAGAAAATATATGCTCTCTCCCACCCCATTAAATGTATGCTGCCATTGTAAGGCCATTCTGCCAAGTCATCTTATTACACACTGAGAGAATGTAAAGTCAGCAAATGTGCTTTAAATACTCTATTTCCAAATGTCAAGGATGGCCTCCTTATCTTTTGTTAATTAAAAAAATGAATGTATCTCTGGTGCCTTGTAATGCAAAGACTGCTCGGGAGGTATTCTCCTATGTTAGGTGGCAACAAAGAGGAGTTTGCAATGGGCTGCTTCCCTTAATGTAAGCCTACCTGATGTGATGTTTGTTGAAATTTTAGTGCTTTATGAAGACTTAGAGGGTTCTAAAATCTAGGATTCCTGGAGTCTATGGCATTTACAAGTTTTCATTGCCTTCTCCCCATTTTTTATTCTGTTGGGTCATATGTAATGGACTCACAATTATACTTCAAATCAGGGAATGATTGGGACCCTCTTGCTGATTCTGTAAAGTCACACAGACAAGAAGTTATTCTGACCCCCTGTGCCCCATTGGCTGTTTTGTCCATTTTGATTTAACACTGAATCTACCAGGTTCACAAAGGATAACCTATAAATACCCCTCATTGGATTAATAAAGCTCTTGAGTTAAGAGAGCAGACAAGGAAAGTGATGTTTACTGACTGCCAGATCCTGGTGTGCTCCAGATCCATTATGACATTCCATCCATATATTCCAGTAACTCTAATACAAGGTAAGTATTTCACACCAAATTTATATATGAGAAAACCAGCTCTGAAAGGTTGAATGAGTCATTCAAGGCTGTGGAAATGGGACTAACTGAATTTTGCCCGCCTATAAAGCTCACCCTCTTTCCGACGTTGCAGTAGCCCCTATAATACGAGCTTATACTTTAGGTCTTCTTCATCCTCTGGCTACCTTCTTCACCCTCTCCCCAAGCCACTTAGGGGTCTTTGGAATTGTGGCTCATTGATGGAGCTTTAAGGCAGTGTGTTCTGTAGCCCCTGCAATGCCCACTGGGAATGTGGTGTAATGGTGGTTGCAGAAACATCACAGGGCTGCTCCCTAAGTGCAGTAGGAAGGGGAGGTAGTATCCCCCCAACCCTCCATCAACCACAGTGCATGGGACAGTGCATGGGACAGTGATTAGAACCTTGCAGTTCTTTTGCCGTAACCTCTATGAGCTACTAATGGCCTCTGACTCTGGGATGGCCTGCAGGTAAACACAGATGAGGTTAATGAGCCACCAGATCAGTGATTGTGTGCCTTGCTGTGGACTTTATGTATTGATCACTTGTTTTGAGCTTATGTAATAATGGGTCTTGCTCCCAGGAGTAAGACACAGTGACCCATGGTCAAAAGGACATATGCTTATGGATTTGCAGTGACTCTTTCACACCTTCTCATCCAATTCACCTGGTAGACAGTGTTACCTGAGCAGGATGGTAGTTGAGGATATTTGTAAAATCTGTAACCTTAGAGGGCAGTGGTCTTCAGTACCTCAATCAGAAAGTCCCACCCAAGACCGTGGCCTTATAAGCATCATTAGCACATTTGCCAAACATGAATGCCCTGGGCAACCCGATCGTTAAGGCACAGCATTTTGAAACACCAAGTTCCCTCACGGTCACGAGTGGAACAGTTTTGAAGCAACACTCACACATTAGTGCTTTCTTCCTGAAATCTGTTCACTGAATGAGCTCATCTGAGGGAGGGCATACTGTTGTTTCCTTGATTGGAACATGTGGGATTTCGGGAGACTCATGAATGAAGGGAAGAGAGAGACTTTGGCAAATGGAAGCAGAGGGCTTATTATAGGCCTATGAGTCACAGGGACTGCAGGCAAATGATTCAGAGCACCAGTGAGTGAAGGCAGGTGCCAAGCAGGGCTGGAGGGCAAACCTACGGGAAGGTAGAGGAGTGCATTAGTCAGGGTGCTCCAGAGAAACAGAACCCACAGGGTGTGTGTGTGTGTGTGTGTGTGTGTGTGTGTGTGTGTACACGTGTGCGCGCATGCACATACATGTATGATTGATAGATTTAACTTAAGGAATGGATTCATGGTATTGAAGAGGCTGGCAAGTCCAGGGTTTGCAGGGTGGTCTACAGGCTGGAGTCCCAGGAGAACTGAGACTGAAGTTTAATCTAAAGGCTGACTGCTGGCAGAATAGCCACAAGGAGCTCCCACCATGTTCTAGTCCGAGCTCTTTCTCTGCTGAGGAAGTGAATTGAGGTGTGTAGGTAGATGTGAGAATACCCAGTCAGAAGACTCTGTGTGGTCTCTGAGCATTTCCAAGCCTGGCCCTGCACTCTGCCTTAAAGTCACCTCTGGTGTTGCAGCCAAAGGGACCAGGCATCAGTCATGCCACCAAATATGCCAAACATCACGATGGCCGGGCTCGAGTAGGCAACTGAGAAAGAAAGTTGTAGCTCTCCCAGGTTGGCTGCACATTAGAAAGTCCTAGAGGTGCTTCTAAACTCCCAGTGCCTAATCTGCAACCAAATCCAAACTGAGCAGAAGTATTTTCATGAGCTCCCCAGGTGACTCTAAATATGCAGACAAGGGAATAGCTCTGCCATGCACCCCTCCAGCAGCCCTTTGCATTATCATCCCCCAGTGTCCATTTAACCCAGTGGTTCTCAACCTTTCTAATGCCGTGACCCTTTAATACAGTTCCTCATGTTGTGGTGACCCCCAATCATAAAATTATTTTTGTTGCTACTTCATAACTGTAATTTTGCTACTGTTAATGAATCGCGACCCACAGGTTGAGAACCGCTAGCAGGGTCGCCTGTTAAGACCATCGGAAAACACAGATATTTACATTATGATTCATGACAGTAGCAAAATTACAGTTATGAAGTAGCAAAGAAAATAATTTTATGGTTGGGGTCACCACAACATGAGGAACTGTATTAAAGGGTCGCGGCATTAAAAAGATTGAGAACCACTAAATTTTAACCCGTTTTCTTGTCCATTCAAGCTGTGAGGGCTCAAGAAAGAGGGCTGTTGTTTTTTGTTATTGGTTTTCATTGTCTAAAGTTTTACATATGTCTCCTTTTTCCCCGCTTGACCCCCTTCCCAGACATTCCTACCCCTGAGGGCAAGCCCCCACCACCCCAGTGTCTATGTCCATTGGTCATGCTAATATGTATGCATGCAAATCCTTTGGTTGATTTCTAACCCCCCACCTTCCCTGCCATTTGTCTCTGGATCTATTTTTGTTCATCAGTTTATGTTGATCATTATATCCCACATATGAGTGAGATCATGTGATATTTTATCTTTTTCCAACTGGCTTATTTCGCTTAGCATAATAGTCTCCAGTTCTATCCATGCTACTGCAAATGGTAAAAAGTTCCTTTTTATGGCAGCGTAGTATTCCACTGTGTAGATGTATCACAGTTTTTTAATTCACTCATCTGCTGATGGGCACTTTGGTTGTTTCCAAATCTTAGCTATTGTAAATTGTGCTGCTATGAACATAGGGGTGCATATATCCTTTCTGATTAGTGTTTCTGGTTTCTTGGGATATTGTCCTAGAAGTGGGATTAGTGGGTCAAATGGGAGTTCCATTTTTAACTTTTTGAGGAATCTCCATACTGTCTTCCACAGTGGCTGTACAGTCTGCATTCCCACCAGCAGTGCATGAGGATTCCTTTTTCTCCATATCCTTGCCAGCACTTGTCATTTGTTGATTTGTTGATGATAGCCATTCTGACAGGTGTGAGGTGGTATCTCATTGTTGTTTTGATTTATATCTCTTGGATGATTAGTGACTTTGAGCATGTTTTCATATGTCTCTCAGCCTTCTGTATGTCCTCTTTCAAAATCAAGAAAGAGGGTTTTCCACAATAATGCTTTTTTTTTTTTCAGGGCCTGCACCCTTTCCATATTTCCTCAGAAGGCTTAAAATGAAAATGTTTAACATTTTGACCTTGAGGAGGCAGAAGGAAGGGTTTATTTTCTAGACATCATGAAGGAAACAGAAGCAGGAATTTGTAGAAATCATGTGGCATAACAGAAAAGGAACACACACCCCAGCTGACCATGCTGGGCATGAGCTCCGTTCTTCTTGTGTAATTCTCCTTTAGAAAATCTGCTAATCTTGCTGAGCCTTAGTTTCTTCATCCTTAACTATGGAATAATAATATCTACCTTTCAGGGATGTGGGGTGGTGTAGCGATAATAAATGTAGGTGGCCCTTCGTAGTAGGCACTCAGTAGTATAAATTATTGGTGACTGTTTGAATTAAGACAGACAAGTGAGAAGAATGAAAAGCTAAAATTTGATATCTAATGACCTCCGGCCTTCAATATCCTCATTTGTAAAATAGGGGTAATATGCTGAGTTGAATAGCATCTCCCCAATATTTATGACCTAGAAAGTCAGAATGTGACTTTTCCTTAGAAATAGAGTCTTTGCAGATGTGATCAGTGAATCATTTTATCATTTTCATAGTAATTTCAACAAGAAGTGATCATCTTCCTTAGTTTCATAAATCAAGGGGGAACCCAAAAAAAGCAGACAGAAGAGATCACAGAAGCTTGGAAACAAATGGGCTTGCATGGCCCTGAGTTCCTGCCCTAGGAGTCTTGGCAGGTGTATTGGAATTGAACCTTCTTTTCCTTCATTCAACTGAAGGGCCTGGTACAGAAAGCCATTCCTCCTTCTGCCCCACCATCAGAGAAAGAGAAACTGGTGTCTCCATTGTGTGGATGGATTTAAGTCTGGGGCCCCTTGTCCTTCTCCCACAGGCACCACCCACTGCCCCTGTAGCCAGAAAGGTGCACTGGGAGGTGAGGAGACCTCTCTGGTAGACAGGTTTGAATGAAACATTCTGGACTATGGTTGGGCCTTAAAACCAATGACTGGTGTCTTTATAAGAGAAAGAGATTGGGACTCAGATTCCCTCTGTGGTAACAGATACAGAGGCACAGATGGTAGATCCATATGAAGATGTAGGCAGAACTGAGAGTGGTGTGCACAAACCAAGAATTATCATGAGCCATCAGGAGGAAGAATTCTTTCCTAGACCTTCAGAGGGAGCATGGTGCTGCTGACACCTTGATTCATACTGTCAGCCTCCAGAACTGTGAGAGGATAAACTGCTGTTTTTAAGCCACCTGGTTTGTGGTCTTTTGTTATGCTAGCCCTAGGAAATCAATGCAGATCATAAAAGCTATACTACTTATAGGTTATTGCAACAATAAATTGATTTACACTGTAAATATAATTAAATTTAGTAATGATAAAGTTTTAGTTCAATGTTAATTAGGATTATTTAGATATTGGGTGAAAAGCCTAGTCTGATGTAATAGGAGCCAAGGCCACTGGCACTTGCAGGGTCTTTCAAAGGAGACCATGTGAGATAAAGGGAAATGACAAGTGTTGAGTAGAAAAGGGGGCAAGGAGAGGGGCAATAAGGCAATAAGTCAAAATCAAAGAGTTGTCCTCCATGGGTACCTTCACCCGCCAACCAGAGAAAAGGGGCTGACTGCTTTTCAATCTCAGGTGCACAAGCACAACCCTAGGATTTTTTGTTTTTTTTAAATATATTTTATTGATTTTTTACAGAGAGGAAGGGAGAGGGAGAGGAATAGAGAGTTAGAAACATCGATTCAGCTGCCTCCTGCACACTCCCCACTGGGGATGTGCCCGCAACCAAGGTACATACCCTTGACCGGAATCAAACCTGGGACCTTTCAGTCTGCAGGTCAACGCTCTATCCACTGGGCCAAACCGGTTAGGGCACAAGCACAACCCTATGTAACGCACACAGACACATACACAAATAGCTTAGAGCTTTGCTGGCTCTAATCCCTGGGGACCCACCCTGGAGTGATGCTTTGAATCTCTTTCCCAATAAGCAGCCACTGAACTGAGATTCATATGCACATTTATTAAACCCACTAGAATGCCCATAGAAGTCTCCCTTCACCATTGTTTAGACAATCACTCAAGTAATCTCTGGATTCCATGCGGAGTCTAAGATGGCTCCCCAGTGGGCCCAAGAGAAGTTCATCTGTGAGTTGGAAGGGTAATTTGCAACAGGTCTCTTCTTTCTCTTGATGTGAGAAAGCCACATTGCTTTGCAGGAGACTGACGAATTGGGTACAGATAGATCCCTTGGCCTCTTGCTTTTAGTGTGACAACATGTGAGGGCACTAAGAGGTCGTGATGGCAGGAAGTCTAGCAGAGGAAAAACATGTAGTGCCAATACAATCTATTTTATAGTAAAAAGAATTTTATTTAATCACATGACTTTAAAAATTGGCAAAGTTGAATTAATGCATGCACATAAAATGACAATGTGAGTACATTTTAGCATGTAGTTAAAAAATTTTTCAAATGGAATAAAACATGCCTAAGTTGAGAATTTTCAGAATTGTGTGCCAGATTTCTGGCAAGGTAAAATCATACAGTATTTATTTTCCTAACTCTCCATCATCTTAACTTCATAATTCAAGTTATAATGAAATTAAGTGTTGAGTGAAAACAAATCCCTAAAATGTAACCAAATCTACCTGCTCAGACCAGACTTAAGCCTCAGCGGAAGGTTTGCAAGCTCTTGTAAAGGAAGTGTTTTTTTCTCTTCCTGTCAGCATCTCAAAGGAGCTCAGTCCAGCAGAGCAGCTGCTAATGAGTGAACTGGAAATCAGGGCTTGGTTCTGCATTCCCAAAAGTGATGCAGGGTAAAAGGATGGAAATTTCAAATCCTAATGCAGATGGACTGGATGATGACCACCACGTCCCTATTCTCACGCTATGGCATGTACATGGCCAGGGCCAAACACATAGTAGGCACTTTATAATTACTTGTTTAATGAATCCTGTGGTATGGTGGAGTGCAGTGTTGTTCAACTTACTGGTTGCAACCCTATCATTGGATTAAAAAATCAATGTAATTGTCACAATATACTTCAAACAATAGAAGAAAATAGGGTAGAAAATAAAGGGGTATATCATACATGTTAAAAGTACGTATGTGTGTTTCTATTGGGCCTAGAAGTAAAATGTATTTCTGAGGGTATCAGGAAATATTAAAAGCCATTGTTGGAGTAGAAGCTATTGGGGTCAGATAGGTCTAGGTTTGAGTTCTAATGCCAGCATGAGACACTGGAGCATGTTACTTAAATCTGCCTGAACATCAAACGTGTACCATTTAAAGTCTACTGTGGATTATGCATTGTGCTATGCATGTAGGATACAGTGGTGAATAAGATATACTCTTTGCCTTTAATGCAGCACACAGTGTGCCTTTAATAAGTGTCAGTCTCTCTTCAACACTTCAGTAGCTCTGGGACTGGTTATTAAGATGTTTGGGTAAGAAGGAATCTTGGGGAAGTTCAATCCTAGATCTCTTCATGAGCCAACGGAATCCAAACTTCTTTCTTTGCTCTGTTGCCTCTCCTCAAGAATGATGACAGCCCAATACTGACTTCTCTACCCAGCCAAAAAATGAGTTTAAATTCCTATAGTGCCAGGCAGGCAATCAAGACTGGAAACAAAGAGTGACATGTCACAGCTGTGTCTCCTCTTTCTACTCCTCCAAAGGCATCCAGGATTTTATTGACTCGAGTGGCCAGGATCACTGTCTAGCTCTATTTTGGGGCACGATAACCACAGATTAGCTCTCCAGGGAGGTCTGGAGAGCCAAGATACATACCCAGTCTTCTCTTGGCAGCATACATGGTAAAATGTGAATGAGGCAAAGTCTGTCCTCAAAGTCTGCAGCTCACCCATTCTGTAGCTGTTCTTTTCCTCACAATATCCCCGTTTTCACTCTGCCAAGCATACCACCTACCATACTAATACTTGCTTTCAAATCATGAACTATCTTTCATTGGAAATTGAACATAAATAAATAGGTCACCCCTCTCATAAGCATTTCAGGCTAAATTTGTCTCTCCATGCCACATGGAAGGCTTTACCCTTTACCCCTGGTGAAAGATTTTTTATTTTTTTTACATTAGCAAGATACATGGGATGGCAGTAAAAGCAGAGACCCTTCCCATGGTTCCTAAAGAATCACACCATAGGAGTGGCTGAGGAAGTCTCCATTATGGTAAAGCAAGGGTTAGACTAGACCAGGTCTTAATGAGAGCAGATATCATCTGTACGGGAGGGATGAGAAGGCACCTGAAGGAAAATAAATTCTGATGTAAAGAAGGTTTGTCTTCAGTGCTCCCCCTGCTCCATTTCTCTTTTAAACATCAGTTTCTCTGACTTGGAACCTCAGACCCCATATGCTGTCCTTGGGATAACAGTCCAGCGCTTCACCTGCATGCAACCACTATTCTCCAGGCCACTCCACATGTGCTTTTCCTCTTTATCAAAATGTATTTGTTCTGTGTCCCATTTTACCAATGTGCTTTCCATGCTAGGCCCCATGAACTATGACTTGGTCACCATTGTTGTTAACAGGATTCCGGGATATAAGATGGGGAGAGTATCTTAAGTGAAATAGGGAGTCTCACGTTGGGAATACCGACTTTTAGGAGAGCTGGAAGATATTTGGTGAGGAAGCTTATAGGCAAGAAGCTGGAAGTGTCCTTGAGTCGGTCTGTAAGTATTTTCTGTATGTTCTCACGGTGCTGAGGCAGGCCTTGTGCGGGATACAGACAACTCAACATGACCATGGCCTCAAGGAATTTGCCGTTAAGCAGGGTGGGATGGGAAATCCAGGATGCCAAGCATGTGCAGTCACCACTTTAAATAGTGGTATTTTATTATGGTAGGTATTATCATGTGACTTTAAGGCACCAAGGCTCAGAAAAGTCAACTATTTTCCCCAACTTCTATATAAATTGTGAGTGTGGAGTCAGGGTTTGGATTCACATCTGGTTGGCTTCTGAAGCTTATGCTCTTCCCAGCATTCCATACTCGTATGGAAACAAAAGCCAAGAGGAGAGATAAAAGAGAGAGGGTTGGAATGCTGTGTAGGACTGATGTGGCCTGCAATGGGGAGTTTAAATAATGTAATCAGCCCAGGGCCTGAGAGCAAAGAGGAAACTTTTTAGGAGAACTAGGGAGTGGTGTTCCAGTAAGTTCTGAAGCCATGAAGAACAACATATTTATTCCATAGTAGCAGGAAGAAGGAGGTATTTCTAGGTAGAGTTTAAGGAGAGGCTTCGGAGTAGGAAGAAAAGTGTGCGGGCGGCCAAAGACAGAGACTTGATTCAAGAAATGAAAATTATTCCTTGTGGGCCGCCTTCTCTTTTGCCTCATCCTAGTTCAACAGAGGGAGGGAGACCCAACGCAGGAGAGGGTTCCCTCTCAGGGACAGGATCTGAGCAAACCCAGCTTCCTCACAGTCCTGCCCGGAGCCACAGCCTCAGGAGGATGTTCAGGGTCCCCAAGGCAAGGGGCCCTTTCTCAGAAATCCCTAATGGCGCAGGTTGCGAACTTCTGGGAGGAAGGTGAGGGAGCCAGGTGGTTCTGTTTTCTTTTTGAAATCCTGGCCAGTTTCAATTTACATAACACAGCTTAATCCACAGGAACAGGAGCCAGGAGGCAGGTTCTGTCCCTTATTTTCCTCTCCAAGACATGGAAACCTTTATTTTCTCCCTATACCGCAAACCAGTGCTGTTAAATAATATTGGATAATTGCACCTGTCGCCCTCCCCATATTGTGCTGAGGAAAAATAATTGCTGGTTTTCTGCTCTGCAGTTTAGCTGTGACTCCGTCATTTGACTCCGAGCATGTCATTTTCTCCCATTTTAGACTGTGTATAGTCAGCTCTATGAAAGGACTCACCCATAGCGGCCCCGCGTGTGTGAGTGGGCGCAGGCCTCATTCAGCAACGATTTCTAATTTATACAGCATTGAAAATCCACAGCTATAAATAAACAGTTCTGGCTGGCTTGGCTGCCTACTCAAATGCTTTATTAAAAAAAAAAAAAAAGAAGAAGAAGAAGAACCGCCAACTGCATAAGAAAGGAGAGCAATGTCTGGATGTGGATTCTGGTTTCTGACTCTTGGCCCTCTGAAGAGGACACCAGGTTAGGGATGGGAGACCTGGCCTCACCTCGCTCCTTCCTCGCCCCTCCCCCAGCACTCCCTCTTCCCCGCTCCCCCCCCCCCCCCCAACACACACACACTCCCCATGTGCAGGCGCAACGTGTTTGGGGATTATTACAGTATATGAAACTGACTTCCTGTTATGACAAGTATTGCGAGGAGGTGCAGAGGAGCTGGAAATAGCTTGAGAAATGTATGACTCTCTTGGGGGTTGGGTGGGTAGAGCTAATGTTTTGTTTAGGCAAACAAGATAAATCTCCCCAAATTCAAAATTAACGTTCAATGTGAGACAGGCCTCCAGAACATGCACATGGGGATGGAGCAGTGAGGTCCCTGAAGCAGGGGGGTCGCTCCTCCCTCTACCTGCATGCATGGGTGAGAGTTTCCACCAAGTTGGGGTCCTCTGACCTCCTTTTTTTTATCCAGCCTTGCAGATGTACATACATTTTTGCTTTTTTAAATGAAGGCTTTTAGATGACCATTTATTGCTTTGCTCCGGGATAAAAAGAAAGGTTGGCTCCGGAATCAACCACCTGTGTGGCCTTGGCCCTGTCTTTTCCCTTCTCTGAACCCAGCGCTGAACTGGAGTCAGCTTGGTCAGGCTTACAAGGACCAACTGGTGGTTCATGTCTCTTCCCAAGTCTGCATTCAGTGACCTGTTGATAGCTTGAAAAAGGCCATGGTAGAGTGTTTACACCAGAAAAATGGGCAAATCTATAAATAAGAACCTTAAAATTTTTTCCAGATAGTTGTGTGTTTTTTCTTTAAGAATAGTTTATTGATTTTTAGAGTAAGAGGAAGGAAGAGGGAGAGAGACATTGATGTGAGAGCACAACATCAGTCGGCTGCCTCCTGCATACCCCCCACTGGGGATGGAGCCCGAAACCCCCGGCATATGCCCTTAACTGGGAATCAAACTGGCAACCTCCTGATGCACAGGACAACAGCCAACCAACTGAGCCACACTAGCCAGGCCTAGCTAGTTGGTTTTAAAACATTTATCAGGATACCAATATCAGAAACTCAGTATATTCACTTGTAAAATTAGAACAATAATGCATTCTCTACTTAAGATTTTTGTGAGGATAAAATGAAATCATGGAGGTGAGTGTGGTTGTAAATTAGATGACACGATACAAATATTATTGCTGGATATATGCACCCCTGTGTTCACAGTAGCACAATTTACAATAGCTAAGATTTGGAAACAGCCTAAGTGCCCATCAGCAGATGAGTGGATTAGAAAACTGTGGTACATCTACACAATGGAATACTATGCTGCTGTAAAAAAGAAGGAATTCTTACCATTTGCAACAGCATGGATAGAACTGGAGAGTATTTTGCTAAATGAAATAAGTCAGTGAAAGATAAATACCACATGATCTCACTCATTTGTGGAATATAAAGAACATTATAAACTGATGAACAAAAATAGATACAGAGGCAAAGAAGCACCAAACAGACTGTCAAACTACAGCGGGAAGGTAGGGGAGGGCTGCGGGGGGGGGGGGGGAGGTAAGAGATTAACAGAAGGACTTATATGAATGCATATAAGCATAACCAATGGATGCCAGATACTTGCGGGGGGGGGGGGTAGGGCATGTGCCAGGGGGTAGGGGAGACGGGGGGGGGAGGTCAATGGGGAAAAAAAAGAAGACATATGTACTACTATTTGTAATCCTTTAAACAATAAAATAAAATTAAAAAATATATTATTGCTGGTATGTAATCATTTGTATGTTTTTTACACACTAATAGCTTAACACAGCCTGATATGGGCACCGCATACCTTTTAATGAATATTTAATCAATGTTCTTCATGGGTGTTTTGTTGCTTTTCTTTTTCAAAGCTACAGCAGCACCAAGGAATCATTGTGTGCTTGTGTATGTGCTCAATGGGAAATGAATCTGAGGTAGTTCTGGTGTTGGAATAGATACTGTGCAATGGCCAGTCATGTAGCAATCGAGGCTTAATTTGGTCCTAGGGACAGTAAAGCCACAAATGGAAATCTGCAGGCTCATTCCAGCCAAGAACTTACTATGACTGTGAGAAGTATGCAGCCAGAGTCATCTTTAGGGTGTGGAAAATTTGGGTGATCCCCTGCAGGCTTCAGATTTGGGGAATTCCCACTGTGACAACTGCTTCTGGGCTCCTGCTGAGACCAGGTGCTTGGAGCAGTCAAGAAGCAGCAGGTATAGGAAAAGAGGGGGTGTCCCAGCTCAATCCAGAGGGACTTGAGGCTCCTATTTATATGAGAGTAGAGGAGTAGGAATCAGGCAGGTTTCCTGGTGTCTGTCCTAGTCTTCCCTTATACTGCGGCCTTACTGGTATAGTCTGCTCTCTTCCCTAACCCTGCAAGACCACTCTAGGTATTTTTGAGGTATTTCTGGAGTTGGAACAGATATTGCACAAAGATCAGTTATGTAGCAATCAACATTTAATTTGGTCCCAGACACAGTGTTACCAGGTTTTACCCATTTTCACCAAATTTCTCCTGTATCATGTTTGGTTGGAAAGCTCAAGTATTATTTATTCTGGTGCCCACACCCCAATGCCCCTGGGCCTTTGACACACCAATAGATTTGACTATCTTTACCCACCACGTATTTCTTTACAAAAACAGACCTGGAAAATTCCATTAGGAAAATCGAAGCAGGGTTCATGAATGTGCTTGCTGACAATCAGTTTTGTTAAATCATAAACTAACTTAGCCAAGTACTTTGTACCAAAGCAATCTCAGCAGTCCTCATAATCATATCACTTCCCACTTAGACTGTTCCCCAAGTAAAATGTACAACATTTATTTGACAAGTTAATCAATACTTGAACGGAAGAGATTTTGACAATGTCATTATGTTCAGTGTTTATACATGCCCTGAATGCTGCTCACATGAGGGAAAGATTTCCTAATATTTTTATAACTGATTTTCTCATTGCCCCAAATAATTTGCCATTATACCATATCAGGTAGAATCTCCCTACACATCTGTCTAGATTGAGGGAGGGAAAATAGAGGAGAAATCCATGAAAATAACTAGCTTATGAAAATGCTTGTTTTTAGGAAAGTTGGGATTATTGAAAACATGACACAGGATTGGAAGTTAAAAGATTTGGGAGACAAAAGCTCCTGGCTCAGTTCTGACACTAACTCTTTGGCCTCATGCAGGTAACTTCTCATCTATATTCTCGGCAACCTCCTCTGTAAAGTGAAGATTTTGGGTGATCCTAAATTCTTTCTCTGTCTAAACATTCTCTAACTCTGAGTTTATGAGTTTTTTTGGCTTCTGGTCAGATTTTGACCACACACCGTACTCTACAGAGTTCAGACAAAGGTCACAAATTCTGAGACAGCAGGAGTTAATTTCGTATGGCCTTTTAAAACCCAAGAGTCCTCAGATTGAGCTACCTTCATACCCTATTCTTAATTTAAATATTGTTTTCTGTCCTTTTTATTTTCCTATGTTTCTCCACCACCTCCCTACACCAAAAAAAAAAAACACAAATAAACAAACAAAAAAACCCCACATAAACAAAACAAAAAAATAAAACCAAAAAGATGGAAAAAGAACACCCTCTTGTGTTTTCTTTCTTTTTCTTGGAAAACAGCATATAATCACTTCTTCTTCTTTGGCTGCCTCATGTCACCTGTGCAAACAAGAACAGAGAGAGAGACTTCAGACTTCAGGGTTTCCCTGATGGGTTCTTATGTAGGTTGACATTCACCCTGACTTCAGGCAGTGGAAAGTCAAGGGCTTTTCCCAAGGCAAAAGGATGTCCTTCAAGGAGTTCTAAAAACATACCACCACTATCAGAACAGCAAGAAACCACTCTGCTGTCCCCTGTTGGTGCTTAGCTCATAGCCAGCCAGTTGACCAATGATGTCCTTGGACTTCATGTGGTTCTGTATATCTAACATGAGCCAATGATTGCTGTTGCTTTTGGCCACATGTTCGCAGGGCTGTACACAATCCATCAACAAACTTGGAGGCTTTGCATATGGAGACAGAGACCACATCAAATTAGAGAGGAAATAAAAGAGTGAATATTCACCTAATTAGGGGTCATTCTGTGACCTCTCACTCAATCAACTTATCAGCCGGGGAAGAAAAGTACTCACATATTGATTAGTTTTTAATAAGCTCATTAAAGGGTCTTTATTCAGCTGAAATTATAGCCTTAGACTACTAGAATGACTTCCATTTACCCAAACAAGTTGTTACCTCCATATTTAATGATCATAAATCTTTGCATAAGCTTTGAAACTTTACTAACTCATTATCCTGTCTATTGGTAAATGCTACCAATCCTACTTTGAAAACTTTTTTCAACTCAGTCTCTGCTTGTTCCTTCTAGAAGTTAGAGCCCTGTTAGATCTGGTTCTGTAGTACCACAGCAGCCTCATGCTCCTAATTTCAGGCTTTACCCTTTAAACCCTGACTCCCCCCACCCCCTTAAATTATATCCTTAACAGTAATCTCTAAATCTTTTCCTAATTTATGTCATTGGAACGCCCCTTCTCAGAGGGTTTAGTGACTGATAACTTGAAGTCCTGCTAAGGCCCGGTCATCACGCTGATTTTCTAGGATAGCCAGCTCCTAATCACAACAGCTCTCATGGCCATCCCTGCATTCATGTCTCTCCACATTCTTAAGGACAGTCCTCGTCCTTGTTCTTGTCATCCTCATCAGTTCAGACCATCTCCAGTCACTCCAGCAAAGCCTTACAAATTTATCCAGCTTTACAGGGTTCCTGTTCTTTTCATTTATGCTTCCACTTATTATTTATTTTTGATGTGAATTCTCTCCTCCCCAATTAGGTTATCTATATTAGGTCTATAAGTACAAACCCCATCTCTTTTCTGAAGTATATACTTTGGGCAGCTAATGAATAATTTTTCAATTAAATAACACATTTATTTCCTCAGGTTCAAGAGCTTGGCCAACATAAACTTTTCAAATTTGTTCCCCTTGTAGTCATTCTGAGGGCTCCTAAAGCTTTCATTACCCATATTGTTTACCAACCCCCAGTGCTTTGAGTCTAACTATAATCATAACCTCACTCCTTCAACCCCAGATGCCAAGGATTGGAGACTCCATCTTTATTTAAGAAACAACAGAATATGAAGGCTTAGAGAGAAGCAGCAGAAGCAGGATTGGAAGTAGTGGTGGGAGTTCCTCTGGAGGAAGAGAGCAGGTGGCTCCTTGCACTGGACCAGAGTCTCCCACATACAACTCCAAGCAGCTAGATGGAGCACTAAGGAATTCTCACATACCTACCACTGTGCTAGAGAAGGCACGGGCCCCAAAAGTGTATCTGCATGGAGTTCCCATAGTCATTTCATTCTGTAGAGACTTACATGATGTGAATATAACAGGAACAATGTTTTCTTTTTGTTTCTACAAGTGGGGGTGGGTTCTTAGTCTTGAATTCTCATGGGGCTGAGCAGTTTCTAGGCTTCTTCAGAATTCCTCTCTCACCATGTTTCCATAGTGCCAGAGATAAGGAAACTGTTGACTTAATAATAGATCATATAATCTTACCCAAACAAAGTTCACAAAATGGATTTCTGAATTCCCAACATAATTGGGAAATTATGTTGTTTGTTATCACCCTTTTCTTCATTGATGGGAGTTTTTCTGAGTGGAACAGTTCCTAGTTGGCAGTTAGGGAGTTAGGTCCACTCCTGACTTTAGTCCTTTCTTTATCCTCGTGAGATAGTACCAAGGAGTGGAGATATTTTAGGCCAAACATTTAATGTTCTTCTGCAAGATCCAAACATTTTCTGCTGGCATGGTAAAGAAACCATTCTTTTAATCAATATCACTATGGATATTATATATAACTAGAGGCCCGGTGCATGAAATTCATGCACTTGGGAGAGGGGTCCCTCTTGCAGTCCAGGAGCCCTTGGGCAATGTCCGACTGACAGCTTAGGCCCGCTCCCCTAAAAGCAGATCTAAGCTGTCAGTCAGACATCCCTAGTGCTGCCGTGGAGGAGGGAGAGGCTCCTCACCGCTGCTGTGCTCGCCAGCCGTGAGCCCGGCTTCTGGCTGAGCGGCGCTCCCCCTGTAGGAGCACACTGCCACCAGGGGGCAGCTCCTGCATTGAGCGTCTGCCCCCTGGTGGTCAGTGCGCATCATAGTGACCAGTCGTTCTACCGTTTGGTCAATTTGCATATTAGCCTTTTATTATATAGGATTACACATCTTATTATTCAAGTAGTCAGGACATGGGTTAAGTAAAAACATACTGTTCACAAAGATTTACACCTATGTAGCTACAACCACAAAAGCTACTGCTAGACTTCAAATTAAAAATTTGAAGAATATTTGCCTAGTTTCGTCAGGTTGACTTGGAAAAGGGTGAAAAGGCAGATGGTTAGAGGGATATGAGGTGTTAGAGGAATGAGATTTGAGTACCAATGAGTACAGTCACAGTGCAAAAGTAGCAGGAAGTAGATGGAGCTGAGGACTAGCTGGAGAAACCTTGAGGGTACGGAGGCAGAGGAAGAGGGATAAGGAATAATCTTGAGTAGACTATTTATGGAGAAGTTAGGACAAGAAAGACAAAATAGCTTTAGAAATACTTAAAGAGTAATCTCATGATAAGATCCTTTTGTTATGAAATGATCAGGGACAACACGAAAAGCAGTCTTTATAAATGATTTCTTCATGGATAAAACCAAGAAGGTAGACTAGATGGCCTTTAAACAGCTTTTAACAATGAAAATCTCCTTTAAAACAAAAAAAACAAACAAAAAACAACAAATTGCTCTAGAGAAAATAGTATTAAAGGAAGGTTTTAATGTCATTCTACCCAACATACCATCACCATGTCACTTGGCCAGATTGGACTTTTCATCTCCTAAACCTGTGGTAGGCAAACTGCGGCTCGCGAGCCACATGTGGCTCTTTGGCCCCTTGAGTGTGGCTCTTCCACAAAATATCACAGCTTGGGCGAGTCTATTTTGAAGAAGTGACGTTAGAAGAAGTTTAAGTTTAAAAAATTTGGCTCTCAAAAGAAATTTCAATCATTGCACTATTGATATTTGGCTCTGTTGACTAATGAGTTTGCCGACCACTGTCCTAAACTATCCTTAGGAGGGGAAGGATCTATGATCTCAGGCCTCAGAACATATCCCTCAAGGATGTAAGGAGAGTGGTCATGGACTTCCAAGCGAAAATGGCAGGTCTCCCATATGTAGTGGGTGTGGCCAGAGCAGCAGTCAGCTTATTGTCCAGGACTCCCAACTGGGCCATACTGGCCTCAGGATTTCAGAAGCAGAGATTCCAACAATTCTAGCTTGAATTGCTTGATCTCCTATTTCACTCATTAAGTTCTTCAGAAACTGCACCATCTCTGTCAATTTGCATTCGGTTAGGTGGTTGTTACTTTTAATTGCCTTGCCTGGGGGAATTGGTAATTTATGAAAAAAATAGAAGGGGAGGATTGGAATATCTACATAGACAAGAAGGTTTCTGATTTTTGCTGGAGGAGAATGAGTTTAACAGCAATAGTGACTAACTCTATGTGCCAGGCCCTGTTCTTGGCCCTTGACACTACCAAAGTCATTTAGAGTTCTCCAGGATGCTAGGAGGTGGTACTAATATTGGCTTCATGATGCTCAAGAGAAAATGGAAACAAAATGACATCAAGTCTTTTTGCAATGTTACAGGTCTGTGAGTGGCAAAAGCAAAATAGGAACCCATGCAGTCTGGCGCAGAACTTTTTCCCTAACCACTGCTTCCCACCATGTCACCAATGCACTCCTTTGAATTTCTGTTCTCATTCAAGGAATCTCAGAGTGTGGAAGGATATTAGAAAGTAGGGTTAGCCCTGGATTTGGACAGAGTAGGTGGCTACTTAGGAGGTGTTCCCATAGATCCAGAACAGAAGGTTTGGAGAGGAACCCAAGATAGAGAATCCACACAATTGACTGTCCAAGCATAGACAATGCTATACTATGTGCCCATTGGCACAGCAGGCATTAACCAGAACCCAACTGAGATGTACAGCTGCCCTAGTTAGAGGTTATCTAATGGTATTGAGACAAGTCATATGGTTGAGGGAAGCCTTAGGCAGGCGTCCTCAAACTACGGCCCGTGGGCCACATGTGGTTGTTTTTGCCGTTTTGTTTTTTTCCTTCAAAGTAAGTTATGTGCAGTGTGCATAGGAATTTGTTCATAGTTTTTTTTAAACTATAGTCCAGCCCTCCAACGGTCTGAGGGACAGTGAACTGGCCCCCTGTTTAAAAAGTTTGAGGACCCCTGCCTTAGAGTGTTGTAAGCCCACTAGGACATGGGAACATGTGTTTGTATAGATAGCTCTGTTTAGTTTTAGACAATAAAAGTGTTCACTGCCATTGGAATTTTAAGTGATCTACTCTTTTAATGTCTACTCAGCCATTTGTAATTAAGATCTGTTCAGAATTTAACACATTATGATCCTATTCTGATGCCATATAGCATGAATGAGTTTTCACTCATTCGATTTTTAAGGAGTTATAAATCTAGAGAGAGGAAAGACACAGTAGTCTCTATCCATTTACAATAGTTTGTCCCTCATATAAACATTCACATATGCACATGTAAATGAAGGCCCACATGGTGATGCTGGCCTGTTTGCTCACTGGGATCTAATTGTAGTGAAAAATTGGATATAGTACTTAAACAACAAGGCTTATTAAAAAGAGATTGGTGTTGAAAATAATGACTCAATATTAAATATTGTGAAAATTTTGTTTTTTAATTCAATGGATGTTTCAAAGTCACTGTTTAACAATTTAAAAATCAATCGTTATTGAAATAAATACATTTGATTAAAAAAAGTTATTGTTCTCTAAGCTCAATTTTTTTTTTGTCTGTACATTTTTATCTGCCAAATTTTATATGGATTTGTTTCTTTCTTTCTTTTCTTTTATAAAGATAGATTTGGGGAAGGCATCAGAAATCTTTATCCTGATTTTCAAGGAGCCAAAATAAGTTAGAATTAGATATCAACACATTTGAAATGTCAACACATTTTTTTTCCTGGAGTTTCCTGTGATTTGGAGTCTGATTTTGGGATTAATTTTTAGTATTCCATTTTTTAAAGTGCTTTCAAGGAGGTAATTACCTTTGGGACTTTCTTAACCAGTTAAATTCTTCACAAGTAGAAAACATGTGAATAAGACAAATTGCTTATCCAGGGTCCCAATATCCTCTCAGAAATATACTCTTTTGTACTGAGTCTTCTGAAACTGTTGTGTTTTTTTTCATACACGGCTTATGTTTTCACACCAGTTCATAAATTGGGTGGAAGATGCCACTTCTATTTTGATAGAACAGAATGGCATGTGGGTGTGTGACGTGGGGGATTGTATGTGACTCTTGCCTTCCTTATATACAAAATCAGGGTAGAGTTCCTGTACTTCTCCTTGAGTGGGGAAAAAATCATGGGTATTGTGCAATTTGACTTTTTGATGGTTAATTTTCCAACAAAATAATATTTTGGGCAATGGGGTGGTGGGGGAAGCAGGGAGGAGAATAAAACTTTCCATTTTAAAATCAACTACATTTAAGATTATTTTTTCTTATGAAGAAGCAACATGGTTCTACCCACCTATAATTAGAAAGCTTAGCTTGCTGACATATTCACATTGCCCAAGACCCTGTCTAAATGAGAATTTCAATCTCAAGTACAGGATGTGATCTTATCTGGTAAATGCTTCACTAAAGGTTGAAAAGCAACCTAATGGGAAAGGGATGGGAACTCATCCCGGAAGGCACTGCTGAGGTTGGAAGAGCTAAAAGGGTCATTTCCTTCAAACCAAACCAAAGCAAAACAAACAACAAAAAGCCTTGACATTTAAACATATTGTATCCTTCAAGCCCTTACTTAAGGGGAGGATGACCCTGAATCCATTTTTTCATGCCAGGCATGGTGACACCTTGCTCTCTGGGTCCTAAATTCTCTAAAGATAATTTCTAGCCTTAAAGGTTTATGGAAGAGGGGAGGTAATTTGATGGGGTTCTTTGAGAAAGTATGAACTTCCCCAGGCTTTTCCTTTGCTTAACTTGATAAGACCCATCTGAGTCTTTGGCACAGGCATCAAGGTCACTGCTTTCTGCTTTGAACTAATTTCTCTTGTTTCTAGGAGGAATGGAGAGAGGACAAGGAAGAAAAGTTTGCAGGTAAAATAGAAATAAACTGACCCCATTGCCAGTGGTTGAGCTTCTCTCCAAGTAGGTAGATGCTGGCAATAAAGATGTAGCTGAGAGAGAAGAAGGCTGCTAGACCCACTGGGCTGAGTTGGGCAAACACAGGATACACCCACGTACCAGTCTCAGAGTAGATCCATAGGACCCTGCAGAAAATGACAAGCCACAATGATTAGGGCAGTAGGAAGAAAAGCTATATTTTATTTATTTATTTATTTATTTATTTATTTATTTATTTATTTATTATTTTATTTATTAAGGTATTACATATGTGTCCTTAACCCTCCATTGTTCCCCCCCCCCCCACCTCCCCACTCATGCCCCCAGTGTCTGTGTCCTTTGGTCATGCTTATATGCATGCATACAAGTCCTTTGGTTGATCCCTCCCCCTTCCCTCCACACTCCCCTTCCTTCCCTCTGAGGTTTGATGGTCTGATCTATGCTTCTCTGCCTCTGGATCTATTCTTGTTCATCAGTTTATGTTGTTCAATATCAATGAATTCTAGAGCCCAGGCAAACAAAAAAAGTCATGGGGGATATTTTCCAATAGCTCAGGTGTTCCAAAAACCTACAGAAGTGAGTCTTTTCTAGATAGACTTGATTCAATGAGACATCCTATTTCATGGGCTGGGCTTGGCTATTTTACCTAATCTATCAAATTCAATGATGGTGAAAAAATGTGGGAAGACATTGAATATATCATTAGTCAAAGACAATATGGGAGAACATGAGTCATTCCTTTCCCTGAGAGGTATAACCTGCTGAAACATTGAGCCTACTAAGATGGCACCCATTTGCTGGCTCTCAGCCAGACAGGTGGGCTTTGTATTTCTGTACTTGAGTCATGTGTTGCTTTCTATTAGCTCTCCAAGTCTTTTGGGCTAGGAGAAATGGAGATTGAACATTATTGCTGTAACACAATATGCCTGGATTTTCATTATCAACCCTGATTTTACTTCCTGGATATAGCCATGGATAGAGTGGTAAGTAGGAATGGATGAAATTACAGGAGGCTCAGATCTTGCTCATGTGAGGATAGAATATAAATCATTTCTGTAAGCCAAGAGAAGGAAAAAAATGCTAGCAGAGGAGTTACAATGTCTTAAATGAAGCCTAAAAATGCAGTTCTCTGGAAATCAACTGCACTGGAAGATGCCAAAGTCTGAAATAACTTTTAAAATTAAATATGGGGAGGTTGCCCTCTTAGCGCAGTAGGCAGTGCGTCAGTCTCATAAAATTAAATATGGGGAAGATGATGTATCAGCTACAATTTATAACTGGTTTAAAGTACAGAATCTGGAACCAGGCTTCCATGATTCAAATCCTAGTTCTGCCACCTATTAGTCACATTGCCTTCAACAATTTATTCAATCTCTGCCCTCATGTATAAAATGGTGGTGCTAATATCATGCACCTTATAAGGCCATTGTAAGGATTAAGGGAGTTAACACATAAAATAGAACATTGCCTGGCATATTGTAGTAATTTAATAACAGTTTAAAAGCTTATCTTCTCTGGGGATAGCACAGTGGGAGACTTCTCAGAAACCTTTCTTTTGAGGCTGTTCATCTCTTGTAACCTAGGATAGGCTAGGTTATGCTTCATAAACAATATTCAAATTTGGATACTTCAAGTTATCAAAAGGTGGAAAAATGAAATTCTGTGCTTAATTAAACTTTCAGAAACCCAAGTGTCATCTTGTTTCAAAACTTGAAGTTTGTCAAATGCGTGTGGATGAGACAAGGACTAATATCAGGGCCAGGACTGGGATGAGGCATTAAATTTCAGGGGCCATCTCTGTGCATCAAAGGGTACAACAGAGTGAAAATGAAAGCTATGGAATGGAGAAAATGTTGGCAAATCATATATCTGATAAGAAATTAATATTCAGAATATATAAAAAACTCCTACAACTCAACAAACAACCTAATTAAAAATGGACACAGGATTTGAATAGGCATTTCTCCAAAAAAGATATGTAAATGGATAACAATCACATGAAAAGATTTGCATTTCCCTATAACATTATTAATCATTCGGGAAATGCAAATCAAAACTGCAATGAGATACCATTTCACACCCATTAGAATGGCTATTATCAAAACAGCAGAAAATATTAAGTGTTGTAGAGGATGTGGAGAAGCTAGAACCCTTGTGCACTATTGATGAGTATGTAACATGGTATAACTACTGTGGAAAACAATATGACAGCTACTCAAAAAAATTAAACATAGAATTACTGTATGATCCAGAAATTCCACTTCTGGATACGTACCCAAAAGAATTGAAAGCAAGGACTCAAATTGATACTTGTACACTTATGCTCCTAGCAGTATTATTCACAATAGCTAGAACATAGAAGAAACTCAGGAGTCCAACTATGGGCAGATAAATAAAATGTGGTATATTTACACACAATGGAATATTATTTGGCCTTGAGAAGGAAGGAGATTCTGACACATACTACAACATGAATGAAACTTGAGGATATTAAGTGAAATAAGCCAGTCATAAATATTGTATGATTCCACTTATGAGGTACCTAGAGTCATCAAATTCATAGAGACACGAAGAATGGTGGTTGCCAGCAGCTGGGTGGGGGAGAGGGAAATGGAGAGTTACTGTTTAATGAGGACAGAATTTCAGTTTGGGAAGCAAAAAGTTCTGGAGATGGATGGTGGTGATGGCTGCACAACAATGAGAACGTACTTGATGCCACAAAACTATATACATAAAAATGGTTAAAAATGAAAAATTTTATGTTATGTGTATTTTACCACAATAAAAAATTTTTTTAAAGGAGGCATCAGGCCTGGCGGTGTGGCTCTGTGGCTGAGCATCAACCTATGAACCAGGAGGTCATAGTTCGATTCCTGGAGGAAAGGAATGCTGCGAATATCCTTCTAAAACCACGTGTCAATGGGATGCACATTCATAGGATTCCACTGTTGGAAGGTGTGAGGGACAAGAAGTAAACAGCCCCAAGGAGCTAGGGTTAGGAATTTGGGCTCAATAAGGACATCTGAATATATTCTAAACATTAGGATTAGTTCACTTTGTTTACTTTGTATACTTGAAATTAGGGCTTGCTAGTTCCCATGCACATTTATATAAGATAGTCTACAAATAAGGACACTGCTCTATAGGCCTGGAAAGTTTCTGTTTATTTACTTCATTTTTGTTTCCTTCAGCATAAGGTTCTGGAAGGAAAGTTTCTGAAGTAAGATAAGAAAGTCTGTACTTTCACAGAAAAAGTACAAAGAAAGTTATAGGTGTATTAACTGACAGTGAGAAAAGTAATGAGAACACAAATAGAATATCAGGCAAGAATGCAGTTATTTAATGAAGGGCAGTCAGCAGAGAGGCCTGAGTGAGGAGATGTCACTCAGTTGGTATTGTTTCCTTATGGCTTGCCTGAATATATGTTCAAAGGAGAGAGAAATGGAGAAGGAGAGAAGGTGGGAGAGAAAAGAAAGAGGAGGAGGGGCATAAAAGAGAAGAGGAGAGGAAGTGAGGGAGGGAGGGAAGGAGGGAGGTAAAGATGGAAAGAGGGAAGAAAGGATGGAAGGAGGGAGGGAGGAAAGAAGGAAGGAAAGACAGGGAGGAAGGGAGGGAGGAAGAACTGGCTTAGCAAGTCCAAAATGGAATGTCATTGTTCTCTGTCTCCGTCAGTGTCAGCTTTTCCTGAGCCCCAGATGAGATCCCATCAAATCATATCTAAATGTTTCTCCAGTGCACTCATTTCGTGATCTCGGTCTAGACTCCTTCATCATCCCACCTGGGTTTCTGTAATTGTCTATTCAGTGGGCTTTCTTGCTCCCTTTAATTCACTTTCCGCACCCTAGGCCACCAGCAATCCAATGCTCTTTCTTTTAGTGTTCATGGCACTCCCCTGATTCCAGTTGATCCCTGTTGCATTAGGAAAATATCCAAGCTCCTTCACGCAGCCTATCTGACCTTGCCCTGCCTACCCATCCACCCTTAGGTCTGCAGTCCATCCATATTGAATCCCTTTCTGTTTCTTTATTATTATTATTATTAGTAGTAGTAGTAGTAGTAGTAGTAGTAGTAGTAGAAGTAGCCCTGCTCACGAATCTGTGCACCAGTAGCTCTCTGCAGGGCCTGGCCGCTCCACACCCGCTGCCCAGAGGCTCTCTGTGGCCCAGAGGCCCATCCGCAGCTGGACGCGGAATGCTTGCCTTCTCGCTGGGGCGACGACACAAGCATTTCACCCCCCCTTCCCCGCTCTCAGCCCCAGGATTGGGGGACTCTGGCAGGGCTGAGAGGACTGGGTGCCGCCATCTTTGTGATGGAGTGAGGGTTGATTTGCATATTACCCTTTTATTAAATAGGATTATTATTATTATTATTTCTATTTTTTAAATTGATTTCAGAGAGAAAGAGAGAGGGAAAGATGGACAAAAACATCAATGATGAGAGATTCTCTGCCTCCTGCACATCCCACATTGGGGATCGAGTCTGCAACCCAGGCATGTGCCCTGACCAGGAATCAAATCGTGATCTCCTGGATCATAGGTTGACACTCAACTACTGAGCCACCCATGCTGGCAGGGCCCTCTCTGTTTCTTGAACTAACCAAGGTCTGCAGCTTCTAGACCTTGACCCGTGCTGCTGTCTCTGCTTGGAACACCTCTGACCTTTTCACCTCCTGGGACATACTTCTTCTTGCTCTGGGTCTGGCTGAATCATACTCATGCTTTAAAGCTCAGCTTAAAATTCAATTTCTCTAGAAAAGATTTCCTGAATATCCTTTAACTCCCTTCTATTAGGTTCTTATGCCACATGCTTCCTCTACCATGAACTTAGCCGTGTTGCTTATTTGACTCTTTCTCACTAGCCTGGAAGCTAGTGAGACAAGGGTCATGTCTGTTATACACATCAGTTTCCTATGTGCTGGAACACAGCCAGTTCTTTATGTTTTTAAATGAATGGCTTTTTGGATGGCCCTATTAGCACCTCTAGTTCCCTTTCCACTGCTGTCCACTGTGGCTGCTCTAGACAGCTATCAGCCGCCCAACCCAACAAGAGCTCCACAGCCTTTGAAACTTGGAAATGTACCCAGGAACCTTCCAAATTAGTTAATCTGACATTTACTTTATTAATACTTTGAAGAGGTCAATGGCTCTGACCCTCAGTTGAGATATCAATAATCTATGTTCTTCTGGAACTGTCTGCCATGTGATTCTATGTGAGCCAGGGTGGGCAGCACACATTGGTAGCCAAAATTAATGTTATAGTCTTCCCATCCTTCATCCTGTAGCATCAAATGATTATCATGAAATGTGTATTTTCTGTGTCTTATCAATAGGGAAATAGTGGAAGTCTATGGGTTAGAGATTAGTAGATAGCTAGGAATTTTGTGGGCTTTAAGTATCTTAATTCTTAAAGTGTTAACCCTCATGTCATATCCTTCTAGCCCATCAGAATAAATAGAATAAAGACCCTCTTGTCTCACATTTCATGCTGACTTCATACATAAACATGTGAGAGGGTCATGTCTGCATCTAAGGCCAGAGGCAAGCACAGCCTGCATTTACATTTGCAAGTGAATTAAAAAATTTAGCAGAAGAATTCCCACAATGAGAATGTCCCTGAGAATGGATGACCTGGTGATTCCTTAGCGTGGAGCTTTAGTCTGTTGCAGCCCATGAAACCCACCCCCTTGTCACACCTCAATTCACCGACCTTCTCAGACTTTCTATTTATCCCATACAAAATGCTCCTAGCCAAATATAAATAATGACATATTAAAAAACAACCTCTAGCTTTAATAGCTACAAAAATTCAATCTGATTTTTAACATTAAGTTGTGAATTTCTACCATTGTCTCAAAAAATAAATTCCTGTCATGTTTTACGTAACGTTCAATAAATTTTAGGTGAAGCAAAAGTAAGTAGATAAATAGATATATAAATAGATAGATGATAGATAGATAGATAGATAGATAGATAGATAGATAGATAGATAATGGATAGAATGAAAATAAATTGTGATGCTCAAGTGTCAGTTTACTTGGATGTTGAAAGTGCTGGCAACTGCCCTAGCTGGTTTGGCTCAGTGGATAGAGCATCGGCCTATGGACTAAAGGGTCCCGGATTCAATTCTGGTCTGGGGCACATGCCTGGGTTGCAGGCTCGATCCCCAGCAGGGGGGCATGCAGGAGGCAGCAGATTAAATATTCTCTCTCATCATTGATGTTCCTCTCTCTCTCTCTCCTTCTGCCTTCCTCTCTGAAATCAATAAAAATATATTTAAAAAAAAATAAGAAAATGCTGGCAATAGTGAGAGTTGGGATGGCAACCTCTTTATGGCATTTAAAACTGTTAGCAATCCCTCCCTGGAACATTCCCTTCTGGCTTGAAGCTTCCTCTTCCCTTCAGGGACCATGAGGTTCTTGTACATTCCTGATTTTCTACCATCTGATTATTCTTTGCTACTTTGCTGCTCCCTTACACCTCCTGTCCCTTAGATGAGGACATTTCCCCAGCATTCTCTTCCCATGTTTCTCCCCTTCTTCTCTCTCTCTCCCTCTCTTCCCTCCTCCTCCTCCCTTCCCCGACTCCTCTCACTACTCCAGCAATCTCATCTCACCAGGAGGGTTAAACTCTTTGAATCTCTGCAGCCAGGTTTGATTAACCAAATGGAAGTTTCTCTGAGTAGGTGGTTCTCAGCCTTGACTGATGATTAAATTGCCTTGGGGGCTTTAAGATTCTGATGCCCAGGACATATCCTGAACCAATTTAATCAGAATCTTTTGAAATGAGACTTAGATATGAGATTTTAAACTGAGTTTTTTACTTATACCCAAAACTATTTCTTTCCTATCTTCTCTACATCTATTAATGGAATAACTATCTTTCCAGGCTGCTGGCTGAAAATTCTGAGAATTATCCTTGATATTTTCCTTTGCATTTGCCTGCTACGTGCCAATCAATCCATAGAACCTTCTGTTACTTCAACAATGAATCTCAGGTATGTCCCTCATTCCTGATTGCACAGCTGTATCCCTCTTCAGGTTGTTCTTATTTCTAATTTCTGTAACAGGCATTTTGGGTGAGTAGGAACTGATTTTGGACAGGAAGGGTGAGAAGCATAGCTAGCCATTTCCTCTCCTAGCCCTTCACTCCCACCCCTCTTCAACATTCATGCTGGCTAGCCTGGGCCCCAAACATTGATAACAAGGGAAGCTGTGTGGCATTTTAATATTTATTTTCATATATTAATTTACAAGAGGACTAAGGAGCCCTTTGGAAAAATGGGGCTGGGATTCTGATCCCCATGAAAATTTGAGGTTATAAAACTATGCAGTATCTAGATGGCCCCAGGAGGTCATATTTCAGGAAAGGGTAACTGGCTCTGGGAGAGAATTCACACAATGCACTAGTGGGAGTAGAAGACTATGGTCATGCCAAATATGGCGAGGTGGCTGACCCTGGAACTCAGCTTAGCCCAGCCCTCTGGCAGTTTTTAAGGGATTCTGGGGATATGATGTCTGTATGCAGAAGTGTGTATGTGTAAATGGGTGCATTAACTTAGAGGACTATTAAACCTGCCAGGTGCCCTGGCAGCTTAGCTGTGGTCTTCACCTCAGTAAGCACAGTAGAGAAGAAAGGAATCATCTCTCTCATCTCATACAAACTGTTACTGAGAAGTGACTTTGCAGATATCTTCCCCAAGGCTGACTTACGGCTGCATATCTGTGCAACAGTCGCACTGGGCATGCAATACCTTGCACACTAGCAGAAATACTTATGGCATAAGCAGATTTCTGGTCTACCAATATCAAGGTGGTGATATCCTCCAGGCTAGCTGGGGCTGTGGCAGTGGCCAGCAGCATGGTTCTATTTCTACCATCATAGGGGCAATGGTAGTGTGGCATTGTTAGCAATGGGGGTGGCGTACTAACCCTAAAGCAGAGCCAGGTGATGTTGGGTCCAGAACACTAGATGTTGTGGCTCTATAGTCTGTGTAGGAGAGCAGTTTTCAGGACTATGCACCACACAGGCATGTGTGAGCACTCATTGAATTATTAGAACTCCATAGAGGTAGGTTCTCTGAGCACTTGGACCTGGAATGACATTGGGACTATGAAAAAGCCATGGATAAAGAATAAAACAATGTGATTAAACTAGATGGAAAGAATATTCAAGGTAACTTTTTGTATATTGTTTTATTCTGTTTTGCTTCCTATGTCTCACCATTCCAACCCATTTTAACCACTCTTGTCAAGATACCTTTTGAAAGCATAATTCTCTGGCCATGTCACTAATACTTCTCACTCCCACCTCCATGCCATAGAAATAAACAACAGTGACAATCAAATCTCACATTGTCTAAACTATGTCTCCGCTTTTAGCCTGCCATCCACAAGTCTCTTAAGAGGGCAGTTCCAGTGTGATTTCCTATCAGTTTCTTCCAGTAAGAGCAAATTGCTGACCATTGTTCTGTGACCTGTTCTCCTTTGGCCTTGGGACTATGCTGTGTTGTCTACTTTCTCCCATTTTTTGAAGCTCCAAGCCAGCCAGTCCTTCAGGGCCCAGACCCAATGCGCACCTTTTCCACACTGGCCAGCAAGACACAACCACTTCCTCCTCCAGGTTTCTCTGGCTCCTTGTATTTATTCTGACATTTTATCACTTCCCATTGTGTGTCTTATAATTTGAGTGAACAGCTCATCTCCCCTTATTAACTACAAATCCCCTACAGGCTGGGTTAGCCTTATATAACGCTGCTTTTCCCAGTAAGACCAGCCTTGTGTTAGGGGAAATATTTGTTCACAAAGAGAATGAATAAGAGCCAGCAGTAGGAACATTTCTATTTTCCTGTCCCTCGCCACGGCCTCAGAGAGAGCTAGGTGAGGTATTCTGAGGTGAGAGAGAAGGGAGGAGTGAGTGAGCTACCACATTTATAGGTGACTAATGCTTTCCAAAGGAAATGAAAGATTTGCAGTTATTACTACTTTGCAAAGCTTTATTTTCCCACTTAGGGGCCAGCCTCCAATTTTGCAATCTGAAAAATAACAAAAAGCAAGTTCCACATGTAAGGCAGTCCCCACGGTCTCGGCAATTATTTTTAGGTCATTGTGATGTGATTTCTGCAGTGAAATGCTTCCCTGGCTCAGAATTATTGCCATTTTTCTGACTCGTGTTTGTTTCTCACGCTCTGTCTGGCCCGGGCCCATATTCCTGACCTCATTTCTGCTATACCGTTTCCCTATTTGACCATCCAAACAGGCACGCCTAACAGCTGACCCACAGCCACTTCCCCAAAACATCTCCATGGATATCCACAGTTTGTGGAGCTTGTTGATGGCCACCTGTGGCTTTGAAGGTTCATGGGTCTCTGAGCATTGCGTAAGGGTGGAGACAGCAGGCAGCAAAGAGTCTGAACTCACTTAACCAAGGAATGAACAGAAATAGGGAAGCTTCAGTCAGTGGTGCAGCATAACATGGCCACATACAGGTGCATTTGATTTAGTCTTGGAATAAAGGGCCTGATGGACCAAATGCTGATTTACTGCTTCATTAATAAGGAGGTCCAAAACCCAAATCACTGGGTGCACCCAGTCACATTTCTGCTGGTGCTTCCTCCCACTTGCTCCATTGCATCACTTTTCCATCACAAGCACAGTGCTGGACACTACATCATGAAAGCTTTTAGACAGTAGGGACCAGGTTAAGCTTTTTTGCATACCCATGTTAAGCTTTTTTGCAGCACTTAGCGGAATATGTTTTGCACATGCAGTGAGCTGAACAAATACCTGGCCATGTGAATAGAGTGGAAAGAAAACTGGATTTTGAAATAGACCTGCATTTAAGTCCCAGCTTTGAATTTCCCTGCCCCTATGACCTTGGGCATGTCATTGAACCCACTGAGGCTTCAGGTCTCCAATGCTACTTGGTATCTAAGTCTCCTTATCCCGCCCACCTTCTCTAATTATATTTGAAATTGATGAATATTGTCATCAGCTGGCTACTACTAAGTCTCACAAATGCTACCAACTGGTCTCCTCGTGCTTTTCTCTTTAATTTTCACACTTCAGCCAAAGTCAACTTTTTAATCATCTTTCTTACATAAGCCACATCATTTCATTTCTCTGCTTAAAACATTTTCCACAGAAAATCCCTCTGGTTTAAAAGTCCAAACTCAAAAAAAAAAAAAAAGTCCAAACTCATTGGTGTGAATTCATGATCTAGCTTTACCCTGTCTTGTAATTCAGCCACACCCTCAGCTCCTCCAGCCCTTCACAGATGCTGATCCCTCTGCCTGAAGGTCTTTCCTATGCCTCTTTTGACTTATTCCTACTCATTCTTTGGGCCTCAGCTTACACATTCTTTTCTTAAAAAGACAGTCCTCAGCATTCCACAATGCCCTGTGCTTGTCCCTATTACAGTCTCATCATCCTGTCTTCCCACTGTGTGAGTACTTTCTTCTCTCCCAGAAAGCCCTGAGAGGCAGCATGGTATCTTGTACATTCCTGTGTGTCCTTGGTAACTCAGCACAGTGAATAACTGAATGGACCTATGACGTACTCACACCTGACCCCCATCTTGTTGCACCTCTTCTCCCCAACCGCCCAGTTCCCTGCATTGTCGGAACGCATGCCAGGCACCAACAAGCCAAGCCCTCTTGACTACTGTTTCTCATCTTTTCCGACCACTGCAATTTTCCCCAAAATGCTAGTGGCCATGGTGCTCTTGTGCGTTCTTGGTTTCTGAGGAGGAAAATAACAAGGGTCAGATTTGAGGATCAGTGATCAACTTCCAAGTTCTTAGGTAGAAAAAGTTAATAGATCAAAAGTACTATCTTATATATGAACTGCACAAGTTATCCTTGGCAAGAAAGAGTAAATAAGATTAAAGTCCACCAAACCAAACCAAACAAACCAAAGAAAGCAGAGCAGAGAAATACATGTATATAATCAACCAGCTACTGCCCTCCTTCTTCCCAACACATACAACAGACATATCATTATGGATATGTACTCTTACCCCATCCCGAGTTCCACGTATTCTGTCTTCAGGGGTTTATTCCTTTGAGTTAAGGCAGATTTGGCAAATACAAGGCATATATCCTGTTACTCTCCATTCTCATGCTATTGGCTGATATCAATGAGTGCTAACACAATTTTCTTTTTGTAGGGCCTGAGAATCCTTCCCAGCACAGGGCTCCCAACATCAGCTACCAGTAGGTCCCCAACTTAAGCATTATTCTCTAAAATGACCCTTGTTAAAATGCAGAGGCCCCAGGCTGGAGGACAGTGTAGACCACTGGAATCTTGGGATAGATTGAGTGAGCAAGTACTTTCTTTAAGACAGGAGAAGCAAGGAAGACTTTGGGCACTCAGGGAAAGAGGGTGCGAGGGTGGGAGGAGCAGGCTTCACGAAAGGGAAAGAAAGGGAAGGAAGGAACCATCATCTGAGTTCTGGCACGAAGGTCACTTGCTCTAAGACAGAGCCTCGTGAAGCCCATGGAGCAGGCACTGAGGGCCCAAGCCCCTGAGGAATGTGTTCTCTTTCTGGCTTCTATTTCTGACAGAGCACTGTGTTCCATTAAACTTTCCCCTACATAGGGATTGGGGGATTACCCAGCTTGTCAGATATGAATAGTATATGGCAGTCTAGACTAGAGAAGGAACGTCATGATTAGCTTCTGATATGCAGGCATTATGCTTGGCATGCCTCTTTCAGTAAAGCAAAAGCATGGAGTGGATGAGAAGGCTCTAAAATGGAAAGGGGTTTCCACTCACTGGGTGGAAGACCAAGCGCTTTCCCTTGATTACAGATCACTGGGCAGTATTTCTGAGAATTAGTGTAGCCAGGTGGTTGAATGATAAAATCTAGGCCAGCTGCTCAAATGAGCTTGCATGACTCCAGCGAGGCTGTTCTGCGAGCCCCTGGGCAGTTGCCCAAATGCCCTCTAGGAGCTCTAGTGCCAGATGTTGATGCAAATAAACCCATAATGATGCAGGCAACAGGAATGGAACACACCTAGCATGCTCAACTGTCACATGCCCTTTTAGAAGGAATATATTTAGATGCCTTGGATCATTCAGCTATTCAAACATTTAATTGCAAGTGGAACCAAAGATCAACATTTTCTTGGGAAAAGTAACATGTGTAGTAGCTTTGCAATGATTAATTCTTCATGAGAAGGAGAGAGGAACTCGTGACTTGCTGTCTGTGTATATATTATATGTGTGTGTGTGTTGTGCCAGCTGTGTATGCTTTTGCTGTGATGTGTCCACGAGTATCAAAAACAATCAAAATTCTTTTTTACTTGAAAACTTAAAGATGGCTAAATCCCCATTAACTCAATATAAAGGCAGTCTTACGGAACAGTATGCCTCTGGAATATTCCTCAGAGGTTTGAATGACAAGCTTAGGTTGGTTTTCTCTCTGCAATTCTTACCTGCTAATGTAAGCAAGACTCGCGGCAGCCAACAAGGTGAGTCCTTTCTTCTTCAATGGATAGCAGTGTGGCCTGAGGAGGACTTCACCCAGGGAAAAGGGGAGTATGAACGTGTGCTGCAGGAGAGAAGATGGCAGTCATGTCAGTGCCTTGGCTTCCTAGTGTTTCTAATTCTCTCTTCCCCCTCCAGTCTACCTTTAACACAACTACCAGAGGAAACTTTCCAAAACTGGGCTGAGATCATGCTCCTTAGATGTCCAAGGACCTCCACTGGCTCTCTCCTGCTTATCATACTGACCCAAACTCCTTTGTCTGGCTACCAAGGTTCTTTTCAATGTTCTGCTGCCCAATCTTGTCCTGCTTATTGCCTGCTCCTTCCCTCTCCTAATACACACACATGCATGCATGCACACACACACTCACACACATGTGTGCACACACACAATCACTTCTCCACTGAAACAAGGCTGTTTCCTTCATTCTTTGTACCCAGCATGCTTGCTCCCACCTTCACACTTCCGTTCATTTTTCAACTGTGTGAAACGTGTCTTCTCTCCCTGTATTCACATTCATCTGTGTTCTTATAGCCAATGCAATTTTCCGTGATGATGTCTCTGAATTTTCCTTTTGCTAATTGCTCTCACCCAATCTAACTGCATTTATATCCTTTGCCATGCAGTCTAGCACTTGTGATGTGTATTTGTAAGATCTTGGGGGCCAGAGAACACATCTTAGCCCATCTCTGCATCCCCATTGCACTTGGTGCCATGTAACCTTCCTGTTGATGGGGTAGGTGTTGTGGGGTGTGTGAGAGACTCCCTCCAAAACCCTCTAGGTCCTCCCCACTCCTTCCCTGCTTAACCCTCTCCTTCATAACCATCTGTCTTCTCTCACATCTTTCAAACCCTTAACATGTTTTTTTAAAATAATGCAATCAAGGAAATAAGCCTTTAGTAATAGTGATGTTTTCAGGTGGAAAGACTGCAGAGGCGCTCCCATCTTAGTTGTGGGAACTGATCTGGGAATTAAATTTTGCCCTTCTGCCATACTCTGTGCTTATTGGGAATATCTAATAGTGTTAGCATTTTACAGTTTTTACATTTCTGTCATTCCTCTTTCATCCCTCTTGCATCCATAGCCTTTTCCTGCGAAGTCCATCCCTTTCCCATTCCTGAGTCCCAAGGCAACTATGTCAGCACCTTGGTTACAGTAGTCCCTGGGGCTTAGGAATGCCACAGTGCCCGCATGACCATGCTCCCATGCCCAGCTATGCTCTGGAAGGCCTTTGCTGTCCATCCCATTATGCTTGTGCTCAGAGGCAGCCCCAGGAGGCAGTAGCTTCCTCTTGCCTTACCTGACCTAAGGTACAGTAAGACCAAGATCTTTAGATGACACAATTTGAGCTTGCGATAGCAACAAAGTCTAACCTATTCCAGTGCTCTCTCCTCTATGAGACAAGAGACATTATATAGACTTAGACAGTGTTAAAAACATAATAATAAATTTTTTAAAAGACCTTTAGATGATGGGAAACAAGACAAGTGTTGGGATGAGAAGGAACAAGTCTTAAGCATAGGGTGTTACTGAGCGGGGAGGGCCTCCTGGGGGCCCCCCGTCAAGGCTGCTGTTGGGTGACACAGAGCAGTTAGGCCTCTTTAAGGCCCTGGGTGCCTACATTTTGGTAGCAAAGCCTAGAGAAACAGCCTTTGGTACAAACCATAGCTTTTATATAATCTGTCCAAAGCTGGTCCTGAACCTCCTGACTGGTTGGATATGCAAATGGAAAGACTGCCAGGTGCACTGTCGCACCTTGCCTCCTGTTTTGGTCTGATTTTAGACTACAGCTTCTGTGTCTCTCCCTCCAGTAAAGGAACATGATATTTAAAGGCACGACTTTTGAATCTGGCCCCGGGCTAGTTTCTGAACTTCCGCTTCCTAGGTTGTGAAATGGGTAATAATGCACATGTGTTAGGGGCGCTGCTCTGAGGACTGAGATAAATGCATGTACAGGGCTGGCCCCTTGGCCCAGGAGACTTGTAGTGAGCATTAGCTGTGATTGCCCGTACTGTGATACCGTTCTTCTCTCATTGCTGACCCAATGTGGAGCAGGAGAGGCAAAGTTTTGGGATGCCCACAGCACCCGATGCCCGGATGCACCCTGACCCGTAGGAGGAGGCTGTGGTAGCAGAGCTGTCCCCACAGTCACCCCATGACTCTCTCCTCAGCCCCCAGCTGGCGCCTGTGCTCCCAGCCTCAGATCCCTCGATATGCTGTGAGGGACATGCCGCTTTTTCCCCAGAGGCCACCTCAGGAAGTGAGAGATGGGGCTGTCCTTCCAGCAAAGCCACTGCCTCTCCACCTGCCTTCATTCTGCCACAGCCAGGAAAGATCCAACTCCTGCTAGCAACCATTAACAGTCCCATTATACCGGCCATTGATCTGACAGATTTTATTAGCACTGTCCACTGGCAGCAGCTTCCGCTCTCTACATTAATGATCATTTGGAAAAGAATTCCTGTGAGACAATGCAGTGTGTCTGCATTAGGAGAAAATGAGTTCACAGTGATTAATGCTTTCACAACAGATAACTCAGGGATGCATGACTGGTCACCTCTTCTAGGGGCCTGGCCTTTGCAAGTGACATTCAATTGAATTTCCAAGTGAATTCTCCCTGATGACTCTGGGAAGTTTACTTCAGTGATGTCATTAGTGATGGACCATATACTGTGGCTTAATACCTACTAAAAGGTCTTCAAAAGAAGCACAGTTTTTGGCTGGGCTGGGGGTAGAAATGAGGGGGTAGAAATGAGGGGAGGAGGAAGACCACATTCTGTGAGCTTTCTAAATATTTAGCTACTGTGAAGAGCCAAGCATGACGCACTAAACCTTGTGGTATTTCAAATGTACTGGTATGTCACCTCATGTTGGTATAAATTACATAACCTTTGTCAGGCAGCATATTTTTTTAAAGCGGAAGAAACAATTCAGTAAGAGAAAAATCAAATATGCTTTCTACTTCCAAAAGAATCTAATAATTAGGCTGGGATTGACACAAATTAGAATGCTGCCAAAAATTTGCTGAAAACAGTGACTCATTTTGTATTTCAATTAACAGTTTCTCAGTTTCCCTTATAAACAGTGAAGCTGACAAAAATTAATTATCTCAGAGGGGGTAAAATATTTCTTTCCAAAGTAAACAAAATACCATGGGCTGAAACAATAGTATGTGTAAACAGAGAGGATGGAGGAAGCTATTTTTCCTTGTCAAGTAAGCCATCATTTTGGTAGATTTTTCTTTAAATATCTCATTTTAAAAGCATCGGTTCAAAGGACAGTGTTGTTCTTTTCCCATCTTTTTAAACTAAAGTATGTCTTTTCTCCCGTCCTTGGTGTAATGCCTGCTTCCATTTGGATATATTAGAGACAGAACTATGAGCATGAAATATTGATTTAAGCATTAGTATAATAATTGCCATTTAGAGTCCCTGGTTGCAAAATAGCTTTGTAGATAAATACTAAAATTTACCAGCCCATAGAAAATTCTTACAAGGTTACATGAGTGGCAACGTGGAAAACAATGAGCACTTACTTTGACTCAACTCATACCAGTAGATAAGTAGCTGCTATAAACAGCTTTCCTGTATATGAAGCTAAACTAACAATAGGATGCATTTGCCTGGCTCTTGTGCAAGAGGCCAGGCTTAATCACTGAGATAACCCATGGAGCCAACAGCTCATCATTGTCATACAGGCTCCAAGTACTGAGTCAATAGGCTAGGATGGTCACACTCTTACCTCTAAGGTTCTTGGGGGAACAAGAGCACTTAATTTTCTACAGTGGGAGAAATTCAGGGTGCCTCCACACTTTAAAATCAGGTAACATTTAAAATATGATCTCTGTCTCTTTCCTCATTTCATTTTCTTATTGAACTAGCTGTTGGGTTGAGTTGACTAAGATAAACAAAACAGCTTCTACCTTCTTGGACTGGTCATTGAGAGACTTTCTCATTCATTGCTGTTTCTAATGAACTTACATGTTGCCCACTTCATGTTTGCACCTGTCTTCTTCCTTCCCCTGTTCAGGCAACACTTGGATCCGAGAATTAATTTCTTCCATTGCCTCTTCCCAAACTGATGTCCTTTCCCCATGTCTCTCAAGTCTCTAGGATAATGTCTTCGGTTTATGATACTCATGGGTAGAAAGTTTTAAATCAAGTTTTATTGCACCAACAAGATCTCATTTCTGGGTATGTTAAGGAGGATATTTTCGCTTAGTGTATATTAAACATGTCACTTTTTGATTTATTTTAAAAATGAAAGCCTTCACAATCTCCTCAGGGCCAAACACATGATCAAAACATCAATTAAAACTTAAATGTAAATACAACAGACATGAAAACAGAGGCAAAACCAACCTTAATAGAATGCTATTTTAGTAGGCGTGTCATTATACTGTGGATCATGTTCCTTAAGCCTGAAAACTACCTGCAGTAATAGTTGTTTTGTAAATCCTTGTAACACAATCTTTGGTTTTGATAATACCGTCCATTTGCCAGCTAAAAACTTTTACCTCGCTCCTTAGCACCTTCTCTTAATGTAGTTTCTGCCTCCAACCATCTATATTTTCCATAGTTCCTATATTGTTAAAGGTCCAATTTTGCTTTCAGTCTGACATATAGCAACCCTGAAATGTAGATATAAGCTAAATTGCTTATATCTCTAGGGGGGATTCCTCTCTCTCTCTCTCTCTCTCTCTCTCTCTCTCTCTCTCTCTCTCTCTCTCTCCTACACTACCTGCAGGGATCTTTTTTTTTTTTTTTTTTGGTCTCAAATGCTAGAATTCAGAAGATAATTGGGTTTGTAAAAATTCCCTTTTCCACTTTCTAGTGCATAGGCTGGGCACCACTATAATTAAAGAGTCAATGTTCAAATGCCTGGGAGGAGGGAATGGGAAGATAAACCAACCACAGAAAGAGCCACAGGCTTCTCTTTGACCTCCATAGTCTACATAAGTAGTTGACAGCCTGCTAAATATTCAAAAACAGAAGTTAAAAACCAATAGTTTTATTTACTGCAGAGGAGTAGTAATGTTTACAGTTTACTCTGAAATGCACCAAAACAAGATGAGTTGGTGGATGGATGCATACATATGTGCTAGAGCAAATACTGTGAATTAGTAATAATAGAACCTAAGTGGTGGGTAATATAGGTGTTCTCTGTAAAATTCTTTAAACTCTGCTTCATGTTTGACATTTTTTATAATAAAATATTGAAAGAAATACAAATAGTCTTTACTGACCTGGAAAGAGAAATAAGTGCTCCATTGGGCCAAGGAAGAAAAGCATGCCCTTATTTATGAACTTGTGTGTGGATTTAACAGGTGGTTAAATGATAACTTTCTGAATTTTCTAAGACGAGTTTCTAAGTGATGTTTTACTTCCTATACTGTTGTCCCTGGGGTTAATATGTAGTTTGGCCAACATCTCAAAGCAGCATTCTTCTACTATGAAGCTAGTTGGCTTTGATGGCATCCAGCCTGGTGAAGAAGTGGCCATTTAGATTCTATTCAGGTAAGTATAAGATAAAAGAAAGATCTGGGATCTTAGGACTCTACAATCATGAGTATTAGTATATCTGCTTCTTCCTGCTCTCCTCCTCTCTCTCCCTCCCTCTGCAAAGCATCAAAATCCTTCTCTCACCCTAGCTGATTTGGCTCAGTGGATAGAGCATCGGCCTGAGGACTGAAGGGTCCTGGGTTCCATTCTGCTCAAGGGCACATGTCTGGGTTTCGAGCCTGATCCCCAGTAGGGGGTGTGAAGGAGACAGCCGATCAATCATTCTCTCTCATCATTGATGTTTCTGTCTCTCTCTCCCTTTCCCTTTCTCTTTGAAATCAATAAATATATATATACTAGAGGCCCAATGCACGAAATTTGTGCATGGGTAGGGTCCAAAGGCCTGGCTGGTGATCAGGGCCAATCTGTGGGGCCTGTCAGAAAAGTGTATTTAAAAATTTATTTCAAATAGGCTTAGGGGTCGGGGGGCCCCCGCTGGCACCCACCTTGGCTGGCCTGGCACTACCCGCTCGCTGGCCCTGCCCCCTCCCCACCCCCACCCCCCCGCCACCAGTTGCCTCCCAACTGGCTAGGCAATCGGGGGGGCAGTGCCGGCCCCACCCCTGGATCACCCCACCACCACCACTGGTCACCTCCCTCTGTGGGGCGACCAGCAGGGCGATTGGGGGGCCCCCACTGGCATCCGCCTTGGCTGGCCTGGGGCCTGTGGGCTGGGGGCAGCTCCTGCGTGTCATAGCGACCGGTCGTTCCATCGGTCATTCCGCCGTTTGGTTGATTTGCATATTAGTCTTTTATTATATAGGATATTTACAAAACTCTCTCTCTAATTTAACTCATTGGCAATAATAACAGCCTTAGACACCTTTTATAATCACTAACCCATTCCTTTACTTCTTATATCCGAATGTGGTTCGCTTTCTCCTTCAAATTCTTCTCACCACCTCCTTGGTTTCCCCCTATTTTGGTATAGACTCAACATTGCAATTTGACCAACCTCCTAAAGCAAGTTTCATGTTGCTACTCCCTGCTCCAAAACCTTCTGTGGCTCTCTGTTGCCTCTGTATCCTGCCTATATTCCTTCTCTAATCCCATCTCTCTCTCAGTTTCCACAGTATCTTAAGACTCCCTCTTTTCAACTCAAACCAGTCTTCTCTTTAATCCTTGTGTTTCATCCTATTTCCTTCCCTAGAATTCCTTTTTTTCACCCATCAGTTCTTTAATTCTTCTCTCCCATCCACCCCAGCTTTGAGATACCTTACAATAAAAAAAAGCACATACACTAACATGAAAAGAAACTTAAGAAAATCAAGACCCAGGAGAGCACTGACACACAAATACACCAACCAGAGACCTGCTGGTCCACTATTATTGAGATTCAAATTTAGCAATACCTTTCCCAACAGTCCAAGTAAAAGAGAGAGATGGAATGTACACAGTTCTTTTTTTGTAAGGGAAATTAATTTTGTATACCTCTAATTAAGTCTCAAATAAATTTCTACCATTGTATTTTATTTAGGGACATTAAGCCATGGTAGGCAGTGCTCTCAACTGTGTCCCCATAGCAAGCACAAAGGTCTTGGTTCCACAAACTGTAAAATCTCAAGACAAAATAATAAAACACAATCTATTGAATGGGAGATAATATGTATAATTATGTAGCCTTCTAATGATCAGAGCAGTAGATGGACTCGAGAAAGACTATTTTCTTCATAAGTGTTTTTATTTGTGTTTGTCCCATTTGTGAGTCAGACAACAGCCATTATTTTATTCTGTGTTTAGAGCTGGGAGTGTAGGTATTACACACTGTTGATGATGCTGCTGAATGCTTAGAGGAACTCAGAGAGTCTGTGGTAATGTTCACAACCTTTTACTGCAGATAAAGACTCTCATCAAAGAAACCATCCTGCCTCTTGGAGCTGAGTGCCCAGCCCTTTCAGCTACCTCTGAGGCCCATGTTGCATCCACATTATACACACATCACACCCTGACTTCCTTCGCATGAGATGCTCACTCTCTTGTTCTTCCCACAGCTCTTTTGGTCTACATTAGACTCTGCAGTGCTTAATTATATTCAGTTTTATTTTTTACCCTGTGAAGTTCATGTAATCTTTCTTCTATTCTGAATTAAATTATACTTTGAGGTCAAAGTTCTCCTTTACTTTTTCAGGACATCCTCCCAACTCAGATTTATAAATGCTCTTTGACTGATTTTCTTCATTTGAACCTTTATGTTGCAAAGTAGAATTAAGCCTTTAATATGGTTTATAGAGCCCATAGTGAACTAGTAAACTGTCCTGTCTTACTTTCATGCCCATACCCCACCTTCACCCACCCTTACCTCCTGATTACTCTGCACTCCATTCATAGTACCCTCTCTCACCACTAATACATAGACACTTATCCCCTCCCCTCTCTTAGCCCTCACCACCTTCTTCTCACCTTACAGGGATAAGCATACATATCACTGACTCTGGGACAGAATCTGAAACATCCAGCAGGTGCCCTTCCCTGGCATGGCTGGACCTCCCTGTGCTCATCCCCCTCACAGCATTACATAACTGCATTCACCTAATATTGGACAAACTTTAAATGGAAACAATTCAAAGAAGCTTAGGGCTATCACCATTTCATCTCCAGTGCCTAGCATGGTGCTTAACCTACTCTGGCCACTTAATATCTGTAGCATTAGTGAATGAATCAATAAAACAATAGAATGGGCACAAGAGGAGGGAGAGAGAGAGCTCTTCTGCATAGATGGGGAAGATAATCCAGTGTCCTGGTATGAGGAGACAACAGCTGCAGTCCAAATTCAAATGGCATGGGCAGCCATGCATCAGCTGTGTCCATAGTAGCAGGGTCACAGAGTCAGTCCCACTTCAGGCCAGTCATATTTACCCCTTGTCATGGCTATAGATTTCTTCTCCTAACATTCTGGAAAATGGGTGTTGTGGGTCACAAAAACTTGCAAGAATATGTGACTCCTGGGAACACCCCTTGGGTGCCCATGTCATGGCAACTAAATTGCAGACTCTAAAGGGGTGTCACCATCCGGGAGTCAACAACTCTGCAGAAGCTGGAAGATATGTAGCTAGTAAAGGCAGTTCTTTGTTAATCTTGGGACCCACTGGCCTCTGGCCCTCCATTCTGAAATTGGCCAGGTGGAAAACCCCCAGGTTTTACTCGATATCTACTTATATCCCTCCCCTGTATTAATCTGTCATTCGCCCTTCCTCTGTGCTTCTGTGCCTGGCTGCACATAGCACACATGGAGACTTGTTTTTAAGACATAGACAGATGGGCAGCTCTTTAGAAAGCTGCTCCAAGTTGGAGGACGAAGACTGTTCTTTTCAAGAAGGAGAAAGTTTGGGAAGCTTGGGAATCTGTTCTTGCTTTAGAGCCACCATCTCTCAGGGCACCATCCCTTCCTCTCAGATATCTTACCACAATGTGAATAAAGGACTCAGAATGTGTAGACAGCTGGTTTCCCTGGGAGATAACAGTATTTTAGGAAAGCATCCTGTAAGCATAAGCTCTGGGGCAAAGTTCCAAACTCCCCACATGACGATCCCATGATGGACCAGTTTCCACCCTTTCTCCTTCCTGCCTCCAGCTTTCCCTTGCTGACCCACCAGGGAGTTCCTACAGGGACTCACCCACTGCTGTGCTCAAATGACAGGTGCTCACTGGTGAGTTTCCCAAATGCAAATAATTGGTTGATTCAGAGTTAGTCTATATGTCAGGCTATATGAGGGACACATGAGCTCACCATGTGGGTCTTAACACTAGAGGAGGAAATGGCTGAAAGAGGGACATAGATGTAAAGGAAAAAGAGAATTTTGCTTGGGAAATGTCCCCCTTCAATATCCATCACATATCTCATGAGAAGCGGTTATGTTTCAGCACTCCAGGCAATTAAAAGGTATGTAAGATATGGTCCTGGAACTAAAAAAATATTGAATTTGTACTTATGTGTAGCCTTACAGAACTAGGACTAGTCTAGTTTTAAAGCATTATAAGAGAGGCTCTGGAAGTGATAGACAACAACAGGTGGCTGGGTTGAGCACTTGGGAGTCCACAATGAAAGAGAACAAGGTCTTGTTTAATGCAAAGACCAACTTCTCTTTCACTCACTAGGTAAAATCTCTCTGACCGAAAAGACTCAGGGGTTTCTCTTCAACAGAGAAACTTTTGTGACATCTAAAACTGTGTCTTATTATCTCATAGAGTGTTACTAAGTTGTGTTTTGTTCTTTCAAAATAAAAGTTAATTGTAATTCCCCTTTATTAAAAATAGATCACTATATATTACAGATTAATTTTTCAATTATGAACCCTTTTTTTTTCTTGCTGGAATAAATAAAACCAAAGGCTATCTGTAGGCTATAAAACTGAAGATGCCAAGTAGGATAGTAGATATGAGTTTGGTGTTCAGAAGATAAATTTAGCTGAAGATAGAGATTTGGGAGCCAACAGAGTATAGATATGACTTTTTTTTTCATGGCAGTAGATGAGAGGACCCTAAGAGAGTGTATGAGTTAAGAATAAAGGATCTCAGAGTAAACACTGTGGAACAGCAATAGTTAAGCCAGAGTTTCTCAACTTCCACACTACTGATGTTGTATAATAGATAACTCTTTGTTGTGGGAGCTACCTGTGCATTAAGGGAGCCGGGTGGGGGGCCTGGCCCCAATCGAAATACATGCCACTACAGGCAGGATGGTGAAGCAGGTGAGGGGGCAGCACCAGGCCAAGGCGGGGTGCCAGGTGAGGCTGTGAGGCTGCAAGGCTGGGGGTGGGAGAAGGGGCCCGATTCCCACAGGCCACCCCAAGGGACCCCACCCATGCACGAATTCATATTAAGACATAAGTATCAACCCCCCCAGCTCTGTCTTAGAGATAAGCACACTGAAGTGAGCACACAGGAGTTTGCTTTTTGTGTCCCACATTGCTTGTTCTTCCTTCTAGGGTGACACTCATATTTCTCATCCAGTTCTCTGCATCTTTGGATTTTGAAGCCCTGTTCCTAGTATTCTTGGACTTGGGCCACAGAACCCCTTGAAGCTAAGAGGTTAACATGGATATGTCTCCATGGCTACCATTGCCATCTGTTCCACAAAACCTAAGGGTGGGTGGAAATCTGGACAAGTTTGTAAGTGTGAAAGTGAGGAACCTACATGCAGGACAAGTCGATGATAAGTTGGCTTGCTCAGAGCCCTCTACACTTCAGGGAATGCAAGCCTGTGGCATTAAGACAATCTTCCCATTGCCAAGAAATTTGGCTCACTTCCTTATCATGGTCTTCTTAAGAAAAACAAAACAAAATTTTTTGAAAGGTCAAAAAATTCCTTCTCACCACAATAATGTGGCTCTTATGAGTTCCTAGATGTGTTTTCAGAGAGACACCAAAAACACACATGCTTTATTCCCAACCAATTCATGCTAGGCGGGCTCTCCAGAATACCTCTTTGAAATGATGCACTTTTTAGTTTCCAAACTTGGGGTGGGGGGGGGTGGGGGGAGAGGAGGAAAGGTAGGGAGAGCACAAAGGTTTTTGTTTTGTTTTCAGCTTTCAAATCTGAATTTTCACTGGTAAAATCTGTTCCTATTAAGGGAAATGAAATCCCCCCTGCCTTTATGAGTTTTTTATTCTGCCCTCATAATTAGAAGACTCTTGATTACTATTTTACTATTAAAATGTTAGTTTCTATGGCAGCCACCAAAGAATACTGATGGAGTTCCACATTCCTGGATTCACTTTTCACATACATACACTAATGAACCCCATTACAAGCCTCTTTGTCCTTCAGTAGGAATCCTCCGTTGGATATTATCAAGTATCTCCCTCAGGGCCAATGCTAGCCCAGCAATGAAGAGAATGGGAGTAATTGGCCTTTCACACAGTTCACAGAGATAGAAATTAACTGTTTTTAACTGACTCTCCTTTTTCCTTTGACCACCTTTCTTTCATCTAGTTATCTCTGAGGTGATGTCTTCATTCCTTCCTCATTGCAGCCTTTGCTACCCTTCTTCCTTGATTCAGAGGCTTTTTAGAACTATCTTTGGTTACATGAGTACCCAGTTACCTAATTAAGATCTAAGAATGGTGGTAACTGAGGCAAGTGTGAGCCTGGAAATAGTTCTGCCAAAGAGCATTCATCCTTGAGCCACAGTACAAATCAAAACAAACATCACCTCTTCTTTAACGAAATACATGCCACTACTATTGCTAACAGAGGGGAGAGGGTCTTGTCTCCCCAGTTGTTAATGGGGGTAGATTTCTTGTGATATCCCGAGAAAAAGAATTTTGAGTCTCTCGCATGGGAGGAGTTTCCAAAGTTCTATTTCCCTTTGTCCCTCCATAGAAGAAGTGTAGCTGGGGCTTTAGTAGAGCTAAAATCAGAGCCAGTATCCAGAGTTTCTGTTCTATGTCTGCATAGCCCAATCTAGCATCAAGCCAGCTTAATTTGTGTTTCCGCAATCCATCAGTCCATTGCATGTGGGGTCTGCAGGGAAATATGAGCAAATGCAAGGAAGCCTAGAGCAAGCCAAGAGCATAAGAGAGCCAAGAGAACTCTTTTGTTTAGGAGATTATATGTTCCCAAATTTTTGCGTGCTTGCAGTGACCATGCCCATTCTGCCCAATGATCTTCGTTCCCAGGTATGACTAACACCTCATGTCACCCCAACTTTACCTGGGCATGCATCTATCTTCCCATTGTTGGATCCCTTCCCCCAGAGTTTTTCAGGGAGTAGGCCAGTGGTTCCCTGGGTAGTGAAAAGTTGCAGTTTCCTGGTGAAGCTGCCCAAGTGACATGCCTATAATGTCTGGTCTTCTATCTTTGCTCCTTTCTTACCATTAATAACTAGCTAGTTGCAATGGTATCACCATGACTCTGCCTCTTTTTCAACATAAATCAGTCACTAGTATGTCATGTTTTTGATGTAACAACTAAAAGCTCCATAGATATTTCAATATACCAACACTCTCCCTGAAATTTCCTCACTTATAACTTTCTATACAAAAGAGCACCTCAAAATATCAAAGCATATACTCTCAGCCACAGATTTTAGAGGTAGGGCTGCTAAAGGCTTTCTCTTCACCTTCAATGTTCCCTGGCCCCAGCACATCCCACTCTACCCCTAATGAGGAACTCTGGGGTCAGTCAAGGACGTAGAGAAACTACCAGAGTTAAGTGATAAAGACTTCATTCATTCTTGTACACAGTAGTCTTCAGTAAGTACCTACCCCATGCCAGTCTGCGTTAGGTGCTGGGGATTAAATGGCAAAAAAAGTATGGTCCCTGCCCTTGAAGGCCTATAGTTTAATCAGCAAGATTTTATATAAACAAGTAAAAAATGACTTAGATACCAATCATGGCATATGCTATGAAGGACACAAACAGGAATCTATGTTTCAAAAGAAAAGTGGAGAGACATTAAGTAAGGTAGTCAGAAAAGGCCAGTCTAAAGAGGTCATTTTTAAGTTGGTCATTTTTTAAAAGTGCAGAATATTATGGAGGAGGACTATTTTCCTATTTACAGTTGACCCTCAAGCAACATGGGTTTAGGGACACAACACCTCCCCTCATATCCCATAGTAAAAAATTCACATATAATTTTTGATGCCCCAATAACTTAGTTGTCCCTTAGTGTCCATGGGGGATTGGTTCCAGGGCCCCTATAGATACTAAAATTTGTAGATGCTCAAGTGCCCCATATAAAAAGGTATAGATCAGTGCATACAGTCAGCCTTCTGCAACCATGGATTGGAACAGTATAGGTATTCGTTGAAAAAATTTTTGTGTAAAGGTGGCCTGGAGCAGTTTAAACCCATGCTGTTCCAGGGACAACTGTATTATTATTATTATTATTATTATTATTATTATTATTATTATTTATTTTTATTTTTTTTTGCTGTATGGAGAAGGCTGAGAATGGAAGTAGGAAGGTGATTGTGGAGGTATTGTGTCATAGAAGCAAAGGTGGACACCAGGTATTAGCAGTGGAACTAGAAAGTGAACAGATTTGCTCCATATTTTTTAGGTGAAAGGGACAAGATTAGCTAATACATTGAATATAATAGTGGTGGATGGAGGGAGGGGATAAGGTCAATGCTGGTTTCTGTCTTGAGCAATTGGAAGGATGGTGGCTCCATTTCCTGAGGAGGAGCATGCCAGGTCAGGTTTGGCAGCAAGTATCACATGTCCATGTCTGGACAAGTTGACTCAGAGATGGGCCAATAACAGCAATATCAGGTAGACAGTTAAAGATGTGCTATCAATAGAGCCCAAAAAGCAGAGTTTCAAGGACAGAGAGATCTACTGTGATGAATGCCTCTGAGAGTTAAGTAACATGGGTGCAAAATAGGAGCCATGGATTGGCAATGTGGAAACAGCTGATGACTAGAATAAGAGGAATGCACAGAGTAAGTGTGGATCATACACATGGGTCCGGGGCAATGTCTCAGGCTCTGTTCCATTCAGAGAGACATGCATTCTTTTTCTTGTGGATTGAATGGCACTATCTGCCCTGAAGGAAACTAGCCAACCCCACAACTACTCCCTACCTCAGCCCCAAATCCTGGTGACATTCAGGGCAGAGCTCAGAAAAAATAAAGTTATAACTTGAGCTTCACCTCTGTTTCAGGTGATAGAAAGAAGGGATGCTCTTTTTTATGTCTTTCCTTTCATCTTCTCATAGAGTAGGCAGTTCAGAAGACGATGCCAGAGAAGAGGCAATAGCAGCAAGCTGCCTTCCTGCTTCTAGAGAGGCTCTTTGTGAAAGAGACAATACGGCTCAATCTAACTTACTAGAATTCAAGGGAGCAGGAAATTGGGGCAGGGAGTGGGGAGTGGTACCTATGTTAACAAAGTCTCCATCTTGGGTCATTAGGCATCTTGGGGGAGAGCTGAGCATTTGGTTAAATCTCTCAGTGGGGGAAATCTCAGTTAAGAATTAGGACTTGCACTTCACACCTCCCCTGGCCAGTAGGCCCAGGCTGTTCTGTAGGTTTGAGTGCTGAATACCCATGTTGACATTAACCAGGAAGTAAATCAATCAATCCTGGGGACATTAAAACCCAACCCTGAAACTTTAATTATATATAAACACATAAACAGTATGCATCAGAATATAAAGAAATACCAAAATGTGCTTACTTGCTACATTGCTTATCATGGAAGGCAGGCAATTTGATCACTTCAAGAGATCCCTTTATGATCAAGAGCCTTTTCTTAATTGCCAGAAAACTCTAAGAACCTCCTCAACAGGGACAGCTATCAGGATTAGAAAAGAGAACGTATCACCCAATTCATCTATAATCGAAATTTAGTATTATTCAATAGTAGCCTGGGGATAAACCTTAGGAAACAGGGCTCTTGTGTAAACAAAGGGGTGAACAAAATGGATTACTTAATCATTAGTTCTCTTTGTTTATGCCTACTCCTTTGAAATTAGTACTTTAGAAACCTCACATTTTCCTCTCACATGTTTTCTGACCTTACCATATTGCTACCTGCCCCACATCTGCTACATCAAGCATGTCAAACTCGTGGCCCACTGGCCACATGTGGCTCACAATGAATATTTTTACGGCCCAGCCAATATAACAGTATGTAAAAAATGTCTCAATAAAAATTTTGTAACTTAATTTTTAAATATCCTATTATACATAATTATTAATAAAGAACTAGATACCAATCACGGCGCGTTCGTAATGACTGATTACCATAATCATGTTGCATTCATTTCCCTTATGCGCCTTATGCGCAGGCATACCATTTCTCCCCACTAATACTAGCAGCGAATATTTTAGCAGCTGATTGCCACGTCATTAGTCTTGGACTGACTTGTTTGGTGTGAGCAACAGGAAATATTTCGCTTTCAGAGAATAAGAAAAATAGGTTTATTTGCGTTACGCTTATTAATTTGTGTAGTTATTCAGTGTCTGGTGAGTTAATGTTCAAGAAAAAATATTAATTTTTATTAAAATGTTCTATTATTTTATGTTAACGATTACTCATTTATTTCAGCCTTTTGTATTCAGCATGCCTCTATCGAAATAAACCTACGTTTTTATGAAAATTGAAGCTTTTGTTTTTTGCAGCCCACATAAACTTAAACCTTGTTTTTTTGGGCCCTTTAAGTTTGTGTTAGCCATTGAGTTTGACAGGCTTGGACTACACAATTCACTGGAATAGCCCAATTAGGGATTATTGCATAACTTAAGAGCTTTGTGCCTTTGAAAATAGTATAAATATTTCTAGAGGGAGGAAACTTAATCCTGCACAAAAGGCCTTCCTATATTCATGGATTTGCATCCAACCCACACCAGGGCCTGTTCCCATGCTTTTCTCTACATCTTAGACGGTCTCTGACCATGGACTCAAATTCTCATCAGTTTTTCCTCTTCCTACTAATGCAGAAGTCATACACTCCAGTTCTATGTGGTTATTTTAGACATTATAACATGCTTATTTAACTTGGTAGTGGCTAATATGTCATTGTCTCTAGCCTCTGTCCACCAGCAATCCAAGGAAACTTTAGAACGCCTCTCCCAACTTACATTCTATTTTCATCCAGTATTTTAATTCATTCTTTTTCTAATCACCATATGTTGAACAAATTGCTTGCTACTGGTTTTGATATCTCAGCTCTCCCTTCTGAGATCTTTTTGAAGTATGCCCTCCAGCATTCCCCTTTACCAGGAGGGTTGGTGAGTGATCAAGTCTGTTTTTCTGTGTCAGAAAATGTCTTTATATACTTTCAATGAGTAAATAGGTTGGCAGGTTTTTTTGTTCAATACTTGGAAGCTATTATTCTATCATCTCCTGGCTTCTTTGTTGCTATTGAAATATCAGCTATCAGTCTAACAGTAATTTCTTTTGGGGGAACCATCTTATTAATCTGGTTGCGTCTTGGATCTTCTTTTTGTATAAATGTCTGTGGTGTCATACAAGTGGCTAGATGTCTGCCCTTTGTCCTGTGTGACATTTTTCGGGCACTTCTTAAATTTGAGGATTAATTTCTCATAAATTCCAGGAAATAATCAGTGATTCTCTCTTTAAATATTGCCTATACCTCATTATCTTTGTTGGACACTGTTCTGTTTTCTTTTAGTTTTGGGGAATTTCCATTACTTTCTTGTCAGTAAGTCAAACATTTAAAACATTGTAGATGCCTTGTAATGTTTGTTTATTTAAGGCTACTGTTCCACGCTGCAGCCTGAAACAGAAGTCACTCAGAATTTTGATTCTTTTGTCAGGGTTTGTGGGCATGATTTGGAAGGAACCAGGAATTTTATGGTCATGTATCAGTCATAATTGCCTCAGGAACACAGAAGTCCATCAAGGCATTCCAAGGAGGAAGGTTTTAGAGAGTAGGCAGCTAGCTGTTGGAAAGGGTAGGACAGTAAAAGTCAGAAAAGTTCTGCTGGAAAAGGGGGATTCCAGGGAGCTGGCCCAGAAGCTGGAGCAAATCTCAAGTCTCTGGGAGCTGCCAACATTGGGATCTCAGCAACTTGTAGTATAAAGTGTGTGGTTCCTAGGTGTTTGTCCAGCAGCCGCTGCTAACCTTGTGTCTGTAATCTTCCTACACAGCTATACATCTCCCTAGAGACAAATGGATTCTTCTCTTCCTTTAACAGCTTATGAGAATGCCTCTCACTGGATAACTCTCACCTGGAATCACATGCAGAAAGGGCTTCTAGGAGCTGTGTGTGGTTCCAGGCTTATCACTTGCTACACAGAGCAGAATGGAGAAGGGGAGATAGTGATTTCAAGTTGACAACAATTTGGCATAGATCCTTAAGTATTACTGATACAACTTCATGTTGTACATATTTTATTTTCTCCTAATAACATGGCTGAAAATTAAGAACTAACACACCCATTTTGTTTTTATTTATTTCAGAGAGGAAGGGAGAGAAAGAAGGAGGTAGAAATATCAATGATGAGAGAGAATCATTGCTCAGCTACCTCCTGCATGCCCCCTACTGGGGGTTGAGCCCACAACCTGAGCATGTGCTCTGACCAGGAATGAAACTGAGACTTACTGGTTCATAGGTTGATGCTCAACCACTGAGCCCACCTGCCAGGCTAACACACCCATTTTAAAAGACCAAAATCCAGAGAGGTCTATTAACTTTTCCAAAACCACATAGGAGATAATGGCAGAAATGGGGCCAGAATCGAGGATTTCCTAGTACTGAAGTAAATTATTTTCATGAAATAAAATGTTAACTTGTAGAAAATATCCAAGATTATAATTTCTGCAACTTAGACAAAGAACTAAGACATTTTGCTTCCATTCACCACAATCTGACTTTTAGACATCAAGTTCCAGCATCTTTCTTCCTGATAATCTATCCCTTTCAACTTTTTAGTCCCAAGAGAAACTTAGCAGATAGTGAAAGGACATTTGTGAAGGTAGAATATGATTCCAAGATGGTTCATTTCCTGGCGACCTGTATCTGGGGATGTCTTGAGCTATCTGTACCATGCTCTAAGAGTTACCACCTCAAAAAAAGCCATCACGATGAAGTGTCATTTCCATTGGACATGCACTCAATATTCCAACTGTCAAATATTACTCAGCAAGTACTTCTTAAGCACATTTTTTATTTTTTGCCAGGCTTACAATTCCTGTGATCATCATGATATTTCCATGCTACTAACTCTGACATTATTAGGTTAGCAAAGTATTTTAAAATATGTCAGTAAAAGTATGCATATTAATTAAAATGTTCCTACATATAAGCCTTAAACTACACTCCCTGAGCTGATTAGAGACAAAAGACTTTTATTAAATACTATTTGATAGGTTAAGTATTTTAATATCTCTGCCAATCATTGCTACAAAAGAATATTTATTGTCAAGCCTGAAATGGATGAAAAAAGGAAATATTAGCATATTATTGTCTGTTACGGCTGTATGTTCTTAAGGTAACAGCAAAAACAGCATTTTTAAGCAATGGCCAGGACATCTTGCCCCTGGTGGAGGCCTGTTATCTACCATCAGGTTTTCATTCTGTTTTAAACGCTCATAATTAAATGACTCATTCTTTGAGTGGATGGATGGAGTGTGAAGCAACATGCTTATAGATTTTTGTGTTAATGGAGATGCTCTTTAGTAGCATATGGAGCACTTTCAGTTGTCAGTCCACTGTGGATATATACTTGGCACTCAGTGTAGAAGCACTGAGCATAAAAACAGGATCCCCACTTTGAACAAACCTTTATTCACACTTCTTCCTCGCTTTGCTTTAGCTTTGCTGTAGTGTAAAATTTTAGAGAAAATGGATGAATCTAGCAAATATGTGAAGGAGATCGAAACAGGATGAAGCTAGTTAGTAAGTAAGGATGGTGATAGATTGGAAAAGTTGGTGAAATTTAGGAGGAAGTTGGCAAAGCAAGTACCTCTGTGTAAATGAACATGCCCATTGGATTGGGAGAGAGGAATAAAGGCAGGGATAAGGATTAAAAATACTAGACATAAAGTATCCGAAAGCTAGGAATCCATGTGTGTAGCTTTTGGGCAAGTGGAATCACCATCAAGACGACCAGATAAGGCCCTGCAGAAATATTCTACTGACTGGTAACACAAAGATCTAGAGGTGAGAGGGAGTAGGAGGATTTGGACAAACTCAAATTCCCATTTAACCACAAGACTGCTCTGTAGGCAGAGAAGATAAAGAGACCAGGCAAGAGATGTGGGGGCTGGTCAAAAGCCTGTCAGCAGCTCCTTGTTCAAGGGAAGGACGGGATTTCACAGCTGTCAGTCAGTGTCTGGGTTGTGTAGCAATGAGAGGCACAATGGGGCCGCTTCTGTGCTGCCCTCTAATCAGGAAGAGGATGATGTCCATTTGAATCTCACAGAAAGGCTCTCCCACCCACCCACCCACTGGGCAGCTCTTGGACATTTTCATTTCTGTTCTGAGATCACAGGATTTTAGCTCTTTTCTATGCACTTAGATTTGATTTCTTTTTTTTTTCTCTTGGAATTTCAGAGGGGTTTTGGATCTTCAGTAATGAGTTTCTCCATCCTGGTTATTCTCCAGCATAATGTCATTCTTGCCGTTGGTAGTATTACACATGGTTGCCATGGAAGTGAGGATTAATTACATCACACAGGAGGGGAGGAGACCCACTAGCAAACCCTCTGGGGCACCGAATGATTTCAACTATTCAATTCCTAGTAACTTCTTAGAAGACAGGATATATTTTTTTGATCATTACAATTTTTGACCTTGTTTTTGAAGCTGGGATGTATTTTTTACTGTTATTCTCCTATTTAAAAAGGAGGCTATGGATAGAGACTCAATGGATATTGGGATAATGGAATTATACTAGTAAAAGCAAGCTACTTTTCAGCACACATTGAAAGTTCTCTGAATTGGAATTTTAAAAAAAATAGAAGATATACTTTCACCATTTTGATTCCTGTTCTCAAGAGCTGAAGAAAGCAGGCACCGTGCATGCTTGGTTCTAGTTATATAAAATCTTAAAAGGGTTGGTAATCCTTTGGCAGCTCATTATCAGAATCTCCTCTATTTGCCTTAAGACTTCCTGAGGGGTAAGATGCCTTTATTGTCCTTACTCAGCTAATTCTGCTTCTTAATTCCAGGTCAGCTTCTAGTTTCATTGCTGAGCTTTAAGCATTCATTTAGCTTCTCCTTATTTCCTAGGTGAATGCCTTTGGGGAGTCCAGCCCATCTTAGAGTAAGAAGTGAATGGAATGAATAAAGGGACAGCTAGAAAGTGTTTTAACCAAGAGGACAATCCATAAATAACACTGTAGTGATTAACCTGAAAAAATATCCAAGTAAATATCTGTGTGCTGCAAATGATTCCATTTTCATTCTTGCTCAGGAGCTTCAGAACAATGCTCTGAAAAAGGGTCTTTCCAGTGGTACAATATTGAAGCATCCATTCATTTTCTTAACTAGTGAATCTCCACCCTCGCCAGAGCCACATGACAAGTTTTTTACCATTACCATTTTCTGGTCATTGTGGCCATCTTGTTTTCTCTTTCTAATGTGGACCTGGTATAGAGTAGAGAATTGCCAGAGAATATTTTAGAATTTAATGGTACAACAAATTTGAAGGAGGAAGAGGCCATGAATCAAGGAATGTAGGCAGACTGAAGGTGGAAAAGACAAAGAAACAAATTCCCCTCTAGAGTCTCCAGAAGGAATGCAGTTCTGTTGATACCTTGCTTTTATCTCATAAGACACATTTTGAACTTCTGACCTCTAGAACTATCCTACATAATAAAAAGGTAATGTGTAAATTACCATCACTCCGCTACGCCCACGATTAGGCCAGCGGGAGACACAGGGGGTGGGAGACGGGGTGGCTGGGGTGGTGATTGGGCCGGCAGGACGCTGAGCTCGCGTTGCCAGCGGGTGCGCCATGGCTGTGCTGGGGCACAGACGGGCCTCTGGGGCAGTGAGCCGGACGTTTGGAGGTTTGGAGGCAGCGCGGGTGGGCGGGCGGCATGGCTCCCGGGGGAGGAGTCTGGCGGCAGTTGGGCCGCAGGAGCACGTGGCGGTGTCCAGTTGTCCGCAGAGGACTCGGGTTTCCACGAAGGCAGAGGAGGCGGCGGGGCCCCAGCCTTCCTGGACGGGAGGCGAAGGCAAGACCCCTGCCTGGGCTCCTGCCGAAGGAGGACCACGCCCCCGCCCCGCCTCCCCAGGAGGACCACGCCCCCGCCCCGCCTCGCCCTAGAGGCCCAGGGACTTCTGAGCTGCCAGCCACACCGGGTCCTGACCAGCGGACAGACAGCCTACACGTGCATGATTAAATCATGCACTGGGCCTCTAGTAAGTTAATAAATTGTCTCATTTTAAGCCATAAGGTTATGTTCATTTCTTACCACAGCAAAGAAGACTAATACATACAGCATTAAGGCTCTATCTCTCCCCACCACTCCACAAACTGCTCTCATACCAGAGAGTTCAATATTGCCAAATCCAATGGAAAATTTTAACTTAAGTCATCTTACAGTGTCATCTTATTTGACCTCTCAGCAGCTTTTGACATAAAATACTTCCTCTTTCTTGAAACATTTTTATACTTGACTTCCAGGAGAGACTACACTACACTGGGTTTCCTCCTAAGTCATTGGCACCTTTTTCTCAACTGCCTTTGTTGAATTTTCCCGCTTTTCCTCCCAAGCACTGAAAGTCTAAGGCTTAGTCCTGGGATATAGTTTCTAACCACTCTGACTCCCTAGGAGATATTATTTTACTTTAAAATCAATCTTTATGATGAAGACAACCAAATCTATGTCACCTGCCCAGAACTCTCCCCTAGGCTTATACGTCCAACTACATATTCTGCATCTAGATTTTGTTGTCTAACAGGAATCTCAGGAATAATTTCATCCACTACAATCCTTTTACCTCTCCTAGCATCTCTGTCCATACCGCTTCCCTGTGTCTCAAGCTAAAAAGCTTATCTCATCAACTCTACTACCATCCATGCCCCTAACCCAAGCCATCATTTCCTACTGTACTTTGTAAACACCTCCTAACTGGTCTTCACTCCTCCCTTCTCCATCACACCTCCATTGTGTCCATCCTTAGTGTTCGTCTTCTACACGACAGTGAATGTGATGCTCTTGAAATGCGAGCAAGATGAATAAGTAAAATGCAAATAGATGATAGATAGATAGATAGATAGATAGATAGATAGATAGATAGATAGATAGAGATAGATAGACAGATAATAGATAGACAAACAGAGAGATAGATACAGAGATAGATACAGAGGTAAGTGCTGGGGAAGAAAGAGGGATTTACATAACCCTAAGCACTATTTTATATATATGTATTGTATTGGGAAGAAACAGGTAAGGCCTGCTCTCCAGTCTTTATATAGTTTATATAGTTTAAACATTGAAAGTGCTTCCTCAGCAGGAAAGGCCTCCCTGAAAAGATCCCCTCCCCATCATACTCAGAATAAAATCATAACTCCATTGTAAGTCATGTGAGGCATAATCGCAACCCTGGCTGCAGTTCCATCACTCGCCTCTTTATTCAGCCTGAACCAGCCACACTGTCCGTTTTTGCTGTTTCCTAAAGATGCTGGTGGTTCCTCTCAGGGTCTTCGTCCTTCCTGTTCTGTCTGCCTGAGCCTTTCTGCCAGAACTTCCCGTGGTGCCTCCCTCACATTACCCAGATTTCTGTTTAAATATCAGTTCATCATAGAGGGATTCCCTGACCGCCTTGATTGCCCAGTTCCTAGAAAACAGCTTGGCTCATAGTAAGCACTCTCTAAGTAAGATTATATATGTGTGTGTGTATGTATGTATGTATAAAATAAGCAGACTCCCTATGGTGAGGGAAAACTTTATTAAAATTGGTGTCAATAAAAGTGTTGCTTACAAAGATATTTATGCAGGGCTTTACTTTGGGCCAACTCACTGTATAAGAGCTGCATGGTTTTGCCGAAACCGGTTTGGCTCAGTGGATAGAGCATTGGCCTGCGGACTCAAGAGTCCCAGGTTCGATTCCAGTCAAGGGCATGTACCTTGGTTGCGGGCACCTCCCCAGTAGGGGGTGTGCAAGAGGCAGCTGATCAATGTTTCTCTCTCATCGATGTTTCTAATTCTCTATCCCTCTCTCTCTGTAAAAAATCAATAAAATATATTAAAAAAAAAAAAGAGCTGCATGGTTTCATTAAGTTTGGACAAAGCTTCACGTGTCCTCCAAAGGATCTCACTTACCATCCTGTGAGTGACATGGGCTGGGCACTGTATCAGCAGAACTTACTCTGGCTCATGTCTTATATCATGTGGAAACAGAAGTGGATGGGAGATGAGTCCCCCATGAGAACCTTGACCAGGTCCCTCTTTCTTTTCAGACATGCACTTACAGGGGACTAGTAGAGGGTGTTGTTTTTAACCGTACAAATGTTCTCCTGAATATTCTTCAGAACACAGCCTCTGCTTTTAGCAAGTTACAAAACTGAGTGTTTGTGGGGGAAATATAAATATACATATATATTATTAGATATATAATGTCTATAATTTAAGCTTTTTGAGGTTAGAAGCCATATCTCATATTTCTCTTATTACCCCATAGAAATGAAAACAGCACTAAGCATATAATAATGACTTTGAAAAATGAGTATTCTTAATTTTGTCTTTTTGATATGAACTCAGCATTAGAAATCATCTGGGGTCCTTCTTTTCCAGTATATGCTTGGTTATGTTAGGAGATCTTAACCTGAGGCCCATAAATGGAATTTTGTAGGTCCATAAAACTTCTAAAATACTACACAAAATTTTATGGGTATTTGTGTTTTCTTTGGGAAAAGGTCCATAGATTTCCTTTGGTTCACAAAGGGGTCTATTCTCTGAAGGTTGAAAACAGCTTAGCCATCCAGACATGTATCGATTGTGGGTCTCCTATGCCCAGAGGAAGGGCTGGGTGAATAAGGAAGGCAGGCAGGAGGGCTCTATAATGTTGGTGGACAAAGGGTGGCCATTTGGTGCTGAAATGCCTGCAGTCAACCTTCTTTACTCACCAGGACTCACCTATCTCAACATAGCAGCCCAACAATTTCACAAGAAGGTGCGAGAGAGAAATCTGAAATTATGTCTGAATTTAATGATAGATAACATGTTGCATGCTATGAGGGAGGAATAAACTGGAAAGTTAGAGTTTCACTCCCTTGACATTTTGAGTCCTGGAGAGGGCTCAGAGGTCTTTCAGTTCCTTCAGTCACGACCCACATAATATTTTTTTCAAGTGATAAATGACAACACATTAAGTAACAAAGTAGCTGTATTTGGGATGCTTTACACAGCCATAGGAAGGCCTGACTCGTAAGAGCAGATTGTTTGTGAATGAAGTCTTTTAGTTCTAAAACTCTGATCATGGTTTAAGGGTTTTACATGATAATAACATACTTATTCAGTCCTTGATAGTTTACAAAGTATTGTGTTAGTGTACGTAGCTAGATATTAATAAGAAAGGAAGCAAAGGAAATCAAACATTATTGTTACACCAGGAAACTACAGCTTCACACACTCCAGGGGATCACAGTATTGCCCCACAAGGTTTAACACCCCTCCCTTCCCTCCTCTGGTACTGGATTAGGGAGGGGGTGCAGGGGGAGGTAAGCACATACACAATAGAAGTCAAAATGGCACAGGGGGTGGTGCTTGACCATAGAGTCCTGTCAATCTAGCCTGGGGAAAGAAGAGATTGGTTGGGAGGTGGACCCATTCATTAGAAGTCATCAAAAGCTTGGGAAGTTGATTGGCTATTTTGAAAAAGTGCTTGATCCTTCTCAAGCCTGAGATGATATAATTCCAGGGAACAAAGAAGAGCTCTCTCTCACCCACTAACCCATGCTCACCCCTTGAGCTAGCGTGTTCTCTCTCCATAGCCACGTGGCCTTAGCAGCTGTGCAGCCAGGTAGGAGCCCGTGTACAGCACAGCAGTGGATCATAGATGGGAACTCCAGCTAAGCTAGCTGGATGGTGAGAAAGGCTGGACTGGAGGAGCTTTAATATGGCACAGGAACGCTGGACAATAGCCGTATTTCTGACACTGATAGTCCATGGCAGGACAGATGGAGATGGGACATTGGGAACCAGGAGGCAGCCTTCTATTTTCACCCAAATAAATCTTACCACCAGACCTCATCCTCCCTCATGGGTCTCCAAACATGCCTTTTCTTGTGACACTGCATAGACCCCACTTCCACAGCAACACTTACATCACGTTCTCAACAACTGTGTACTATTTTTCAAACATAGAGGAGGCTCTGAATGGGTTCCCTGATCTATCCCACCCCTCTTTGGGGGAAACTTAAGCAATTTAGATTAATTTCCTGAGAAATATGTGTCCCAGCTCCCTTCGGGTTGGCATCTGATGGTTTCCTCAGTTACTGAGTCCTCTTCCTGCTAAATCTGCCTGCTCTCCTCCTAGCTCTAGTAGTCATTTGATAAGTCCTGAGGAGCTAATGTTTTCCTGGCAAACCTGGAGGGATACTTTCCCTTCTTTCATGAAGACTGGAGAACTGTTAGCAGTAAAATAATCAGGTTGATGTACTTTAAACAAGGCAGCTGGTTCAAAGGGGAGTTCTTAGGGCACCAGTGAATGGCAGCCTGTCCATGATTGATGCAAATATTTCACTTATGTTACTATTTGGTTTGAATATAAGACCAAGGTAGAAAAATGTTCCTTAGAGATGATGGTCAGCTTTGAATGGTCCTACTGCAATGACAAGTCTCCAGTGAGCTGGAAAGCTTGCACTGGGAGGATTCCAAAGACTTGATAAATCATGAAAGTTTTAGAACTTCACTGTGCCAAAGGGGAGAGTGGTATTTATTAATTTGACAAATATTACTCATAAAACTCAGGGCATCATCACAAATGGCAATAGGGAAAATATTTCAAAGCTAAGGACAAAATCAAAAATGTAACTACTGTGAAATGAAGGAACCTTTCAGGAAAGTTTGACACTGGCTATGTATGCCAGTAATTCTTATATTGTGGAGGAGAAAGAGAAAGGAGCAGTACAGGAAGCAATTTCCCACATACTGTGTAGGCAACTAGTACCAAATGTCTGGCCTGACTGCCCATCATCATTCTGGCTGCCACAGTGGTGGCTTCTGGGTATTCATTTCTTTGGGTTGTCATGGAAAGACACTGTTAAAATGTAGATAGTGTTAACAAAGTGACTGGGTAACAGCCATTTCCATATTTGTTTATACTAGTATTTAAGAAGTTAGCAGAAACCATCCCTTGACACAATATGCCAGGAGGACTTAATGATGACAGAAAATGTCCAGAATAGGAGACACAATCTGGAGAGAGGGATGAGGTGCAGTCACGAAGACACTGGATTTGGAAACATGGAAGTTTGGAGATGACCACATTAGGGATACCCAAAGCTGTTTCTGCGGACGCCAACCTTTTCCCCTAGAAATGCTCTGTTGGGAGTTTCTCCATTTAAATTAACGGAATCACAGAGTCTGTGTCTGATTGAAGACAGGTAGCCACCTCTTCTTTTCTCTTATCACCATTGCCCCACCTCCTTTGTCCCTAGCCCCCTCTCTCTAAGACATTCAGTTTACTTCATTGACCAAATGACTAGGAACAAATAGAAATTCCAGGTTGTGAAGACATAAAAACATTTTTGGAATTCTGCTGTACAGTGTCCTCTTTGCTCTTGGTTGTGATGCACATTGTACAGCCATCTAAAAATCCACATGGTGGTTTAGCAAGGTCACAGAAGCTGGGTGTCACCAAAGCAAGTATTTGAAATAAATCCAACCTTATTTCCACTGGAAAATGGAACCTAAAGAGCTGGGAAGCTTGGAACAGTTGCAGGAAAACACTACATGAGCTCACCAAGCCTGGAAAAGGTGTGATATATGTGGTTGGCCCCAAATAAAAGTCTGCCTTTTTTTTAGTTTAGTAACATCTACCTCAGTCAGTTGTCCCAAATCACTTCATTTTTGTAAATCAAATTTGGGCTTATTAGCATACAGATGGGGATTCTGGATTTTTTAAGTGAGAATTCTCACTTTGCTGTGTTAATCAAGCAATCTTTTGCTTGCCTGGTAAATTATGAAACCTGATCAAACCTCAGTTCTGCACTCACTTGCAGCAAAAGATAAGGGGGACCAGAATTAGCCTTGGATTTAAATCCTAGTGTAGCCACTTACCAGCTCTGTGGCCCCAGGCAAATCACTTAACTTCTCTGAGCTTTTTTTCCTAATTTGTAAAAATCAGCATTAGAGTTGTTATCAAAAGAAGGTTGTGTGAATTAAATGAACTCATATTTGAGGAACATGCTTCGTAAAGTACCATGAAAAAGCAGGAATATTCCCTACAGAGGTGTCTCAGATTAACATTAATGGGAATTAGAAAGGTGGTCAGACGTTCCCCAAAGGAGGTGGTCAGACAAAAGAAGGTGGTAGGAGAGGGTCCCTGAGAAGTGAGATTTATTTAATATATAGTTTTTGGTCCTAAACTCTAAATTAGTTTAGAACTTGAATATCTTAGTCAGTAATCAGTACCTCATTGAACACATGTTTAAAACTGAAACTACATTTTTCTGAGGAATGAGGTATGTGGAAGGGCAAGTCAGTGGACTAAGCTGCTTTTCTGGATTGGAAACCATGTGAGTGTTAGGACAATGGAAAGATTGTAGGTAAAAGAAAATCTGTGATCTTGGGGCATGTTAATAATGCTAGTCCCTTGTGATTTTTGCTGGTTTTTAAAAGTCATTTGCTTCACAGACTCTGAAACCTCATTCTGAGCTCCTAACTAACGTGAAATGCATTTGTGTGAAACAGCTAAGCTAGACGTTGAACGATTTCTTCATGCATGTATTGCCAGTGACTCAGGCCCATCCTTCATCCAAGACCTGGACAGCCTCGCTCCCACTCTGCTTATCCAGGTCACTGTTACTGGTATTTAGACACTACTAACCTGAATATCTCAGAGTAAGTCCGGTTTACTATTTAGCCCTTGAAAAATAAGTGCATGAGTAAAAAAACAAACAGGAATGTATTCATAGAAACATGTAAATGATCATTTTACTTGCGATAAATAGTCCTGATCAGGTGTTAGCTAAGAAGCTGCTGCTGAGCTCTGAGATAGTCTTTGGATGTCGGGGTGGATTTTCTTAAGCTTGCTTACTTCCATTCCTGGACCAGAATTTTCATTACATGTTACTTGTTGAAGTCACTTCTCTTTCAGGATGGCAGTCACCCAGAAGTTGCCTGCCCTTATGGTTGCATGTCTTTTCAATGACTTCATATGTAACTTGGCAGAGTCATTCCTGGACACCCCTCTGCTCTCAGTGACTGAAATCACAGTACCAGTTTTTGTTCGTTTATATCTTCAATGAGCACTTTAAATAGTGACAGGACAGAGAGGGAGGAGAGAACAGGATGTTGGAGATTGAGGAAAAGATCTGAAACAAACAAGGAACTTTGGAGTTCAATCCAGAGGCTATTGCCTTTCTATATTCACTAAATTCCCCCCTCACTTACCATTGCATGATTGAGCCACACTGGAAAGATACCATCTAGGGCCTTAGGGTAAACGAGTTCTCGGTCATAGAGAAAGAGTAGCCAGAATGACAAAAATACAAACTGGAAAATAAAACATAAAAATAGCATTAGGTTTGTTTTCAATCGAGCTTTTTAAGAAAACATAGCAAAATAAAAATAAATACCAGTTTTAAAGACATTATAAAAATGTAAAATGAAAAAATTCCATATCGTACAATTGTAATATCAATTCTCTGGGGAGTCTGGAGAGTTAGGGATCAATTATTTGTCACTGTGGCAGGCAGAGAGGATAAAGATAAACAGGATTTGCAGACCATTAAGTCATTTCATTTTAACCAATGACCTCTCTTCTTTAAGATCACCAAGAGTGCTGAGAGCAGCCACATGGAGTATCTTGAGTCTTACGCTTTCCTTGCCCACCCCCTACATAGACATGGCAAGGGGAAGTAGGAAGGGGAGGGGGGAGTAGTGACAAACTCCCAAGCTAGTTAACTGAGAGTTGGATCTCTCCATTGCTCAGAGGTTTAGGTTCATCCCCATTCTCACACAGCCCTTGGCTGTCTTTTCGAAGTGTCTGTGCTCTGTATCAAAGTCAATGAAAAAATGGGGCGGTGGGGTGGAGACTGTTAATTTTCCAACTTTCTTATCTTCTTAAATTCCAAAGCTTCAATTTCCAAGCCTTAAAAAATGAATAACTTCCATTGTTATATAAAACTCGGCCTTTAGATTTATGGGGGTGACGGAGGAGGTGTCCTGCAAAGTGAAACTGGAATACCAGTACTTGCTCTGTAATCTGAGAACTCGGAGTTTGGAGAGTTTCATTTTGCATTTAAGTTTGAAGTCTCAATACTTTAGGAAGCAGGACAATGACAAGTGGAAGGAGGTAGTCATGTCTAATTATAGGTCCTGCTGGGCAGCTGGCGGGCTTGATCTGTTTGTTCCATTCTAACTAATGAATGAAAACATAAGCAGTGTCATAGAAGTGTGAACTGTGTCAGCAAACAAGCTTACTCTCCCTTGCATATGTCTTGCTTCTTTCCAATGTCCATTCATACAACAAAATGAATGAGGCACCCATTTTGTGCCCCACACCAGACAGATTGTCTCTCGCTTCAATTGCCGTTTTCGTGTGCCAACTTTGAAATTTCCCATCTCTCTTTTGTATGGTTTCTACTTGCAGAAGTAACACATGCTTATGGTAGCAAGTGAAACAAGATGTATAAAAGGGAAAATTAGTTATCTTTCTCCCTAGCACTCTTCATTCCCATCACCCTGCTGGAACCAAGGTTATCTCAGTTGAGTTTTGATTAAGAAAGGCCCTTTAGACGTCCCTATTAGGACAGCAAAAAAATCTTGCATCAAACATTCACAAAGACACAAAAGCTAATGAGAATTCTGTCAGTATTGTGCTCCTGATGCAGATCTCAGGACATTTATGCAAATGCAGTTGCTCTGGTCTAAAATAATGGACTTGAAACAGCCTTGCCACCCAGGAGACGCGTTCGTCCATATGCACATGTGTATTACATTGCATATACATCTTTGGAACTCACTGTGGATATAGGAAAAGCCAGTGTGGTGAAAAGCAGGTCTCTGAAGGCAGTTATGAACTTAATGTCTTTTTTCCCTTTCATTCTCTTCAGCACATCTTCCAGGCAAGCGACCCCGTAGAAAATGGCCTGCAAGAGCTAAATTCATTACAACAAATGAGGGTGTTTTCATTTGCTTTAATTAATACATTATTCGCCGACGTAAAGCTCAATCCCTCTGGGAGCAATGTGGACTTGAGAAAGAAGGGTGATGTTGGCTGTTTTGGTTGAAAGCCAATTCAAGGGCTGCTCTTCCAGCTCACTGGGCCCTGACCTTGCTCACTAAAACTGATTGAGTAAAATTGTTTAGGGGATAATAATGTGTACAGTATTTAGTGTAATGGACTTGAGCAAAAATGGAAACCAAAAAAAGAGTCAGCTTAAAAGGAGAATGCAATGAGCTAGATACCTTGGCTGCACAGAGGTGGGAAAAAATAAGTAAACAGCACAAGGGCTGAGAGCCAGATACAATGATGGTGGACATGTTCTTCCTAGGAAGAAAAATTAAGAAAAATGCCTAGTGCTGCAATCTAATTAGAGAAGCCAGAATCAGGGTCAAGAGCACCATAAAGGAGCTCTTTTCTCTCCTGGAGGAAACACACAAAATGCATCTAGCTTATTTGAGGGAGAAGACAGTATTCTTCCTTCATTAAAAGGTGGTACCTGAGCCCTGACCCATGTTGCTCAATGGTTAGAGCATTGTCCTGCACATCAGAGGGTCACAGGTTTGATTCCCGGACAAACATGTACCTGCATTGCAGTTTTGTTCCCCAGACCCAATCAGAGCGCATGCAGCATTGATGTGTCTCTCTCACATCGATGTTTCTCTTTCTCTCTCTTTCTCTCTCCTTCTTCCTCCCTCCCTTCCTCTCTCTCTAAAATTAATGGAAAAAAATGTCCTCAGGTGAGGATTAACAAAAAACAAAACAAAAAAAGGAGGGGTGGGGTTAATGCCTGAAGGCCTTATAGAGAAAATCTGAGAAAGTGATTTAAGTCTACAGAGATATAGCAAGCCATGGACTCTGGTCAGTCACTAACTCCTGAGAAATCCTTAAGGTCAGCTAAAAGAGAAGAGGGCCTTTTCGAAGGAAGTAAAATCACATAAAGGCAAACTTTGCCCACTCTTGATTTTTTGTACAAACCTGTGACTTCTCATACAGAGTTGGGGTTGTTTTTGAATTATGCTTGCATCAGAATCCATCGTATTCCTTGAAAGCTCTGGATTGGTATGAAAGGGTCAGGACTCTGCTCTGAGTGTGTCAGGCAAGTTCTGGAACCTGGGAACTTGATGGATCAAGTGGGCTATTGGGGAATGACCTCTGGGTCTGAACTCTAGGAAAGCTCTAGCAGGGTTGGCCTCCTGACAGTCCTTAGGTTAAAGGTGTGGACGGGAGAGGATCCAGAGGTGAACTAGGTCAGGGCTACTCTCAGGTAGGTCCCTATATATGCTAAAGTTCTAGAACCACTGGATCAGACATAACTGTATCACTTAAAAATCCTAGTGACTACTTAAAGCTATAATAGCTGGTTTTTAATGATGTCTTGTTATATATCAGGTACAGATCTAGGCTTTTAATTTCTAATTAACAACCTTATGAGGTAAGTCCTATTATTATTCCTGCTCTTGACCTATTTTACAGATGAGGAAACTGAGGCATAGAGAGATGAACAAACTTCCCTAAAGTCTCATAGCTGGTAAGTGTCAAGGCCAGGATTTAAGACTCAGAGTCTGGTACTTGAGCCAGACTTTGTTTAAAAAAGTATTAGATTTCTAAGAACAGTTCAGATAAAGAACTGCAGGAGGTCAGAAGAAAGCCAATTATCCATAGGTGAGAGCATTAAAAATTACTTTAAAAAATACTGCCCGGCCAGCATGGTTCAGTGGTTGAGCGTCGATTTATGAACCAGGAGGTCATAGTTTGATTCCCAGTCAAAACATATGCCCGGGGTTGCAGGTTCCATTCCCAGTGTGGGGCATGTACGAGGCAGCCAATCATTAATTCTCTCTCATCATTGATGTTGCTCTCTCTCTCTCTCTCTCTCTCTCTTTCTCTCTCCCTTCCTCTCTGACATCAATAAAAATATATTTTAAAAAATAGTGATTCCCTAACCGGTTTGGCTCAGTGGATAGAGCATCAGCCTGTGGACTGAAAGGTCCCAGGTTCGATTCTGGTCCAGGGCATGTACCTTGGTTGCGGGCACATCCCCAGTAGCGGGTGTGCAGGAGGCAGCTGAATCGATGTTTCTCTCTCATCTATGTTTCTAACTCTCTATCTCTCTCCCTTCCTCTCTGTAAAAAAATCAATAAAATATATATTTTTAAAAATAGTGATGCCACCAAAACCAGATAAAGACAACACAATGAAAGAGAATTACAGACCAATATCCCTCATGAACATAATGCCAAAATCCTCAATAAAATTCTAGCAAATTGGATCCAGCAGTACATCAGAAAGATCATACACCATGACCAAGTAGGATTTATCCCAGGGATGCAAGGATGGTACAATATCTGCAAATCAATAAATGTGATACATCACATAGACAAATTGAAAGATAAAAATCACATAGTCATATCAATTGATGCAGAAAAAGCATTTGACAAAATCCAACACCCTTTCTTGATTAAAAACTCTCAGCAAGGTGGGAATAGAAGGATCATACCTCAACATAATAAAAGCCGTATATGACAAACCCACAGCCAACATCATACTTAATGGGCAAAAACTAAAACCATTTCCCCTAAGAACAGGAACAAGACAGGGATGCCCACTCTCACCACTTCTGTTCGACATGGTACTGAAAGTATTAGCCATTGAAATTAGACAAGAAGAAGAAATAAAAAGCATCCAAATTGGAAAAGAAGAAGTAAAGATGTCCTTATTTGCAGATGACATAAAAAACCCAAAAGACTCCATCAAAAAACTATTAGACTTAATAAATGAATTCGTCAATGTAGCAGGATACAAAATTAATGCCAAGAAGTCCATGGCATTTCTATACACCAATAGTGAACTTACAGAAAGAGAGACTAAAAAAGCAATCCCATTTACCATCGCACCAAAAAAATTAAGATACCTAGGAATAAACTTAACTAAGCAGGTAAAAGACCTATACGCGGAAAACTATAGGACACTGAAAAAAGAGATAGAGGAAGACGTAAACAGATGGAAGAACATACCATGTTCATGGATTGATAGTATCAACATTATTAAAATGTCCATACTACCCAAAGCAATGTATAGAGTCAATGCACTCCCCATTAAAATACCAACAGCATATTTCACAGACCTAGAAAGAACTCTCCAAAAATTCATCTGGAATAAAAAAAGACCCCGAATAGCCACAGCAATCCTGAGAAAGAAGAACAAAGTAGGTGGGATCTCAATACCAGATTTCAAGCTGTATTACAAGGCCACTGTTCTCAAAACAGCCTGCTTGTACTGGCACAAGAACAAACATATAGACCAATGGAGTAGAATAGAGAACCCAGATATCTACCCAAACCACTATGCTCAATTAATATTTGACAAAGGAGGCATGAACATACAATGGAGTCAAGACAGTCTTTTCAATAAATGGTGTTGGGAAAATTGGACAGATACATGCAAAAAAAATGAAACTAGATCACCAACTTACACTATACACAAAAATAAACTCAAAATGGATACAGGACTTAAACATAACACGGGAAACCATAAAAATACTAGAGGAATCCACAGGCAGAGAAATCTTAGACATATGCCGAAGCAATTTCTTTATCGATACCGCTCCTAGGGCAATGGAAGCTAAAGAGAAAATAAGCAAATGGGACTACATCAAAATAAAAAGCTTTTGCATAGCAAAAGAAACCATCAACAAAACAACAAGAAAGCCCACTGTATAGAAGAACATGTTTGCAAATGTTAACACTGATAAAGGTTTATCTCCAACATCTACAGGGAACTTATACAACTTAATAAAAGGAAGATAAATGATCAAATAAAAAAATGGGCAACGGACCTAAATAGAATCTTTTCGAAAGAAGACAGAAGGAAGGCCAAGAGACATATGAAAACATGCTCAAAGTCACTAATTATCCGAGAGATGCAAATCAAAACAACAATGCGGTACCATCTCACACCTGTCAGAATGGCAATCATCAACAAATCAACAAATGATAAGTGCTGGCGAAGATGCGGAGAAAAAGGAACTCTGGTGCACTGCTGGTGGGAATGCAGACTGTTGCAGCCACTGTGGAGAACAGTATGGAGTTTCCTCAAAAAACTAAAAATGTAAATCCCATTTGACCCAGTAATCCCACTTCTAGGAATATATCCCAAGAAACTAGAAACACCAATCAGAAAGGATATATGCACCCCTATGTTCATAGCAGCACAATTCACCATAGCTAAGATTTGGAAACAGCCTAGGTGCCCGTCAGCAGATGACTGGATCAGAAAACTGTGGTACATCTACACAATGGAATACTATCCTGCTATAAAAAAGAAGGAATTCTTACCATTTGCAGCAGCATGGATGGACCTGGAGAGCATTATGTTAAGTGAAATAAACCAGGCAATGAAAGAAAAATACCACATGATCTCACTCACTTATGGAAAATAAAGAACATTATAACCTGATGAACAAAAAGATAGATACAGAGGCAGTAAAGCACTGAACAGACTGTCAAATTACAGTGGGAAGGCTGGGGAGTGTTGGGAGGGAGGGGCGGGGAAAGAGATCAACCAAGGACTTGTATGCATGCATATAAGCGTGGCCAATGGACACAAGACACTGTGGGGGTGGGATGAGGGCATGCGATAGGGTGTGGGGAGGCTGGGGGAAGGTCAATGGGGGGAAAAAAGGGGGGGGATATATGTACCAGTATATATAATACCTTAAACAATTTAAAAAAAAAAAGTAGTGATGCCTGATTTCTTCTGACCCAGAGATTCTAATTTAATGGGTCTGGGGGTGTAGCCTAGGCTTCAGGATTTAAAAAAAATTCTCCCAAGTGGTTCTACTCAGGGCAGCTAAGATTGAGAACCACTTGCCTAGAGGAGCTTCCACTTGGAAAATCAGACCTGTCTTCTCAGGAGAGGTGGAGTTGTAGAGATGTAGGAAGTTGAACCCTATCTGTGGGATGAGATTGCTAGAGAGAGGGAGGAGAAGAGAGAAGAGCTAAGTGGGAAGTAAATGCAAGGAAATGCCCTCATCTAAGGGACAGAAGGGGTAAGGGGCCAGCAAAACAGCAAAGAGTGATCACATGGTAGAAAACCAGGAATGTACCAGAAACTTTTCTCCTTTGTCCCAGAAGGAAAAAGCTTCAAGCAACAAGGAGGCATTCCAGGGAAGAGTGGGCAACAATTTTAAATGCCATGAAGAGGTTGCCATCCCAATACTTGTCATTTACTTTTGACATTTGGCCCCTAGGGCTATAGAATTTGAAGTGCAGTCTTTTGCACATGGATGTGAGAAAAAGTCACTCCTCCACCCTACTCCCACCCCCACCGGAGCTATTTAGGCCACAGCAGGCAGCTGCTTTAGTTAGGAAAGGCAGGCCTGGGGCCTGGGCTCTGGGTGAGAAGGCATGCACTGTTCTATCAACACAGCAATTAATCATGTACTGAGCACTGAGTGCCTGCCAGTTTTCCCTCTTTGGGGAGAGGCTGCCTCCACCCAGCATGTGAAGTCCACGTGACCACTTTCCTTAGCGAGAGCCTCCCCGGATCATCATGAGTCAAGTTCCTCCTGACTTTCTTTCCTTCCCCAGTTGCAGAATGTGGAAATTGAATTGGGGAAAAGAACACATTACTCAGAACTTCCACGGCTTCTCCTTCATCAATAAAAATTGGCTCCACACCATAAACATGCCAATCACTCCTCCCCCTCCACCCTCAGCTCACATATTATTTCACAGGCATATGCTACAGTGTAAAGATACCAACTTCCCCAGTGATTTTAATCTGCATTGATGTGCCATCATCTGTATCAACAAGGAATATTATGGAGCCCTCACACAGGAGCTCAGAAGGGAGGAGCTAGGGTGTAGCCAAGAGAAGTAAATAGGCAAGAACTGGGGCACAGAGGAACCACACAGCAGAGCTGGAGGGCAAGGAGAGGGAGGCACCATGGCCTCACTCAGTGAGGAGGCTTCTGGGGGCCTCAAGGACAGGTTTAGATCAGCTCACTGAAGAGCACAATGGCCTGCTCTGTCTCTAAGGAGAGTACAATGGAAGGTTTTACAAAACATGCATGGAAAGAATAGTCAAGGGAGAAAATGGTAGCTGTTATGGGGTGAACTGTGTTCCCTGACATAAAAGTGATATGTTGAAGTTATAACTCCCAGTGCTCAGAATGGGTCTACATTTGGATATAGGGTCTTTAAATAGGTAATTAAGTTATGACTGGTGCCTTCATAAGAGGAGATCAGGGCACAGACACCTAGAGGGAAGACCATGTGAAAGCATAGGAAGAAGGTGGCCATCTGCAAGTCAAGGAGAAAAGTCTCAGGAGAAACCAGCCCTGCCAGCACCTTGATCTTGGACTTTTAGCCTCTAGAACTGAGAGAAATAAATTTCTGTTGTTTAAGGCACCCAGTCTGTGGTGCTCTATTATGGTAGCCCAAGCAGAATAACACAGCAGCCTTAAAATAAGATAGCAACAACTGGCCTTGTCTTAACAACATTACTGTCATTTACATTTTTCAACTATTTTGACTTCCCAGGAAAGCAGAGCTAATGGTATCCTCTTGATCAAGACCCACTTCAGAGCTGCTCTCTGATTTATCTTTTCTACCAGTCCTTCTCGAATTCTGTTTGTTCTTTTGTGCCTTTTTCTGAAATGCTGCTGGTCCTAGTTGGGTAGATGTCTTCCATTTTTGTTGCTTGCTGACAAACTTAGTCCCTGGGAGAGCTGAATATACATTTTTATAACTAGTGCAGTTTAAGAAAGAAACCATAGCTAGAGGATATTTAATTTTTATATTCATGTGTCTTCAAAAAATTCACAAAAATCTTGAAATCACAGAAACTTAGTCTCTCTAAGTCATCAAGTTTATGGCTTTGCTTTAAGCCAGAATTAAACCATTGCAGGAAATGAGAATTTTTGTATGTAAAAAATAATTCCAGAGAGGGAGATTCCACAAGTTTCCTGAGCAAGACATTACAACTCTTATTAGATGAGTCAAGTAATCCAATGCCCAGCTCAGCACTCCGTGCCTGACTTGGACAGGTTGGGACTTTCTTAGGTCTCGCTTTGCAAATGATGCAATACTTGCAATGAGAGACTATTTAACAATAAAAGCAAATGGGGACTAATTGTAGTGTAGTGGTTAGGGTGGTGGCATGAGGAGCAGGTAGAGGACGCCTTTGTCAAGTATAGATATATTTGTATTATATGCATATACTATTTCAATAATCATTAATGCATTTAGTGTACTAGTAAGTAAGAATTTGAAATAAAGAATAAGGAAAAGAACATAAGGGAAGAATACAAACTGGAATGATGGGGGGGGGGGAAAGAGAGAAGAAACCAAGAACACTGAGGGACAGGTTGGAAAGAAGAATTATAAGAATGCTTGGCCAGAGTTGCATAGCTGATAACCATGGTCCTCAGTAGTAGGATGGCTATAGGGTAGACTGTCTTACAGGCCAGTCCCTAGAAAATGGCTCTTACTAGTTAGAAACATGCTCTTGTCATTTATGCATGCAACCAACATTCACAGAGTGCCTATGGGGTGCTTGAAATTGTGTTAGACATAATCCAGGGCAGAGCAGGCTCTATATTAATATGTTTTTATTAGGAAGAAGAAGAAATAAATAGAGGAGGAGGAGGAGAAGGAGGAGGAGGAGGAGGAGGAGGAGGAGGAGGAGGAGGAGGAGGAGGAGGAGGAGGAACCTTTCTGTATGTTTACTCTTTTATATTATGTAGGTCAGGTTCCTTGGGAAATACAACCTGAGACTCCAGGGTCAGCCTGCAGAGTGTTCATTGAGGGTGCTCGTAGACCTTCTGTGAGAGTGAGGGAAGGAAGTAGGGAACAGGACTGAGCAGCAGGGAAAGCTAAGAGGCATGGAATCAGCTAATCCCTGAAGGAACCCTGGAGCTGAAGTGGCCCTTCAGAATTGTCCTGAAGCATAGCCTTTGTACCCCAAGTCAACCAGTCATTGGATACAGCAACCCCAGGGAGGTCCCTGAGATGTGGTCCCTAGGCAGCTCCTTCAGCTGAGCCCAGTTCTGGGACAGGCGCTCAGCTGTGAGTCACCAGCAGCCCACACTTCTCCCAAGAGCTGGGGGATGAGTACCTCCATGCTGGAGAGGTGGGGGAATCTGAGTAACATCCACTACATATAAGGAAACTAAGGCACAGAGAAGTTAGGTAACTCACTTAAGATCCCACAGCAAATAAATGGCAGAGCCAGCATTCACACCCAGGCAGTCTGACTCCAGAAGCTAAGCCTCAATCACTCATCTCTAAACTGTGTGTAGAGAATCTACCAAAATGCTGTCATGGTTGCTCAATTAATTACATCTCTTTTCTTTTGGATGTTAGTAGTGACTATTCCCTTCTATCAGCCCTCATCCTTTGCAGCTTCCTCAGAGCTAAAAACAGCGGCCTTAAGTATTTTTGTAAAATACACAGTTAAGTGTATTTTTGACAGTTGAATTTAAGAGTTCCACAAATTAATACATTAACCTGATGACAGACATTAAAGGTTGGCCCCAAGTATTGAACTGAGTTCTGTAACATAAATGGATCCTTGTCTTCTCACTGTTTGTGGGCTGCCTTGGAGTCTGGACCAATGGTGCATCCTCAAGGACCTCTGTTCCCCAAGCCCTGCTTTGCTATCCCTGGGCACCTATGTGATGAGGTCACTGTAGTCATCTGAGAGCTCGAGGAGAATGAGGTCAGAGCTGCCTGAGGCTTGGGCAAATTAATGAAGAGGGGAGGGAGGGAAAGGTCATGTCTCTGTTGAAGTGGGGTGGGAGAAACGGTGGGGTCCACTCAGAATCTTCCCTGGACAGCCCAGTTATGTGGCAACACCCCTAACAATGTTTCAGAAGGACTATTATTTTCAAAAAGAGGAAAATCCAGAAAACTGTGTAAACTCTGCAAGCCAAATTATAGCTAAAAATTGCCCTCCATCCTACAGCTCCTCAACTTGTCTTCCCTGGGGTCAGAGACAGTCAATGGGTTGAAGTGGAGTAGATGGCGAGGAGGGGCACATCAGTGGTGGAAGACGGAGGCGCTGGAAGCCAGAGCTGACATGAGCACACTGAGGATGTCCACAGCACAGCACGGCTTTGTTTCCACGCCCAGCTTTGGGAACTTCCCCATTTAGCACCAGTCATCGCTGCCTGCTTGAGCCTGCAAACTCAACCTCCAGGACTGTCCCAGTGCTGAGGGCCTCCACCTGGGCAGCTGCAGCAGGGAAAGCAGTGGCTCCCTGGGGAGCCGGAGCCTGCAGCCTGCAGAGGGAGGTATTGAACAATGAGGAGTGACCCTTGCCTAGAAACATGACCCACCCAACATGGTGCTCAGTGAGGAGACCCATGTTCCACTAAATCACCCTTCCCTCTTGCAACACAACTCAAAGATGAGATGACCAGAAGCTCACCACCACCCTCCCATCTTCTCTCTCCCTCACCCACTGCTTACATCGTTCTGAGTGCTTCCCACATGCCATCTTATTTATCCCTCATGGTCACTCTGTGATTATGAATTATTTTTATTCCTATTTGACAGATTTGGAAATGAAGATATAAAGAAATACCTAGCTCAGGGTCACAGAGCTAGAAGGTGGTGAAACTGAAGTACATCCCAGAGAGCTCATGACCTAAAACTCTGCTTGTAACCATTAGTCAACACTGCCTCTCCCTCCCAAGAGAGAATTGGCTGCCTCTTCCCAGGAGTCACTGTACTCCCTCATTAGGCAGAGACTCAGGTCTCCCCTCTCCTTTCTTTACTCTCCTTAGGCACTAGGCATGAACTGGTCACCATGACCAATTCTCAGTGGCACTCCCTCGCACCTCAACTTACCCCTGTGCCTGCCACCAATCCTGTTTCTTTCCTTTGAGTCCCCTGGGATAGCTCCAGGAGGAACACTCGGAATGCTGACTTCCACTAAGGTGGACTTTGCTCTTAAAACCGGGCATACCTGCCCTAGCCAGTTTGGCTCAATGCATAGAGCGTTGGCCTGCGGACCGAAGGGTCCCTGGTTTGATTCCGGTCAAGGGCAGGTACCCGGTTGCAGGCTTCTCCCATGACCGGGCCCTGGTATCCCTGCGAGCTGGAGGCAACCAATCGATGTGTTTCTCTCACATTAACATTTTTCTCTGTTTTTCCCTCTCTCTTCCACTCTCTCTAAAAATCAATGGAAAAATATCCTCGGGTGAGGATTGAAAAAAAAGGGGGGGGGGTGGTGGGCATAACTGATATTCAGCCAACTAGAAAGTAAAGCTATTTAGAGGGGAGGGGTGTAGATTTCCTGGAAAGCAGGATGAGGTGCAGATTTCCACAAGCTTACAAAAAATAAACTTTAAAATGTTATAGGAAGCTATGAGACCTCGATAACTTTATAAGCACAACCATTAACTAATCAATCATTAGTTAACACTAATTAATCTTTAGGAAACACAACCACAAAACCTCAAGAGCTAGAAATTTTAAGGCTCAAGATTTTACCTTAAATAACATATTTGAAATCCATCCTTAAATTGATCCTCTGAAACACATTCAACCCATCTTCACCAACTGAAAAACTTTGCATTGTCACACTTTCAAGATGACATGTAATAGAGCTCAGAAGGAAACTAGCCACAGGTGAGCCTCTCTGCTCATTTCAAGGGCCAGAAGATGTCAGAAGAGACTAATTGCTCAGGAATACAGAAAAGGCTAGGGTCAATTTCAGTCAGCATATCAAGTCACCCAGCTTTTATTATGGAGGTACTCTGTGCCAGCCATTGTAGCAAATACTACTTAGAATCATAGACTGTTAAGACTGGCAAGGACCTAGGGGACAAAATTTCTGTTATGGAGCCACTTACAATTTGATTGGAATATTAAGACTCACATATGGGTGGAAATTAGAAAACAATACTAAACATAAATAAGCAGACACTGAGAGATGCTGTAAAAACTTAGGAGAAGTAAAAACAAATTGGGACTGGAGTCGGTCAGTAGAGATTTTAAAGAGAATATGGGATTTCAGGTGACTTATGAAAGTAACAAAGTGGAGGAGAGGTAGGTAGGCCTTTCACTGAAGGATAGTGTGAACATGGGTAGAGTAATGATAGCAAGAAGCCTGGGGACCAACCCTGGAGAAGACATGGGCATTCCTAGAGAAGAGAGCAGCCTTCCTTGCAGGGGAGGAGTGGGGGGGGGGGGGAAGGGGAGCTGAAGGCTGGGTAGTGAGCTTTTATTATTTTATTTTATTTTATTTATTTGGCGGGGAAGTGGTAGTGAACTTTTAAATCAGGAATTTGAAATTGGTTCCATAAGGTCAAAAGGAGCTACTATAGTTTCTTAAGTAGCAGACCACACTTCTTAAGCAGGCTTACAGTATGTTTAAAACCAACACCCCCTGCCCCCCCCCAAAAAAAAACAAAACAAAACAAAACAAAAAAAACAGCACTTTAGAAAGATTAATTTGGAATCTGAGTGGTAGATGGATGGATTGATAACAAGAGGACAATCAGATGATCTGGTCACCCAGGTAATAAGAGCCTATCATGAGAGAGATAGAAAGACTGAGGGAAATGGAAAACATAGGATTCAGTGGCTAACTAGTTAGGGAAACAAAAAGGGGATTAACACTAGGAAAAAAATCATGTCTGAAAAAATAAGTGGATTTTTTTCCATTTTGGGGGCTCTGGGGCATGTAACCAAGGTAGAATTAAGAAGTCAGGGAGCTGGTTTGTGGGAGTAGGTGATAAATCTGTTCTTAGCCATGCTTAGCATGAGGTGGGCCACTGGAAATTGGATTTGATTAGACCCTTAATTCTGACTACAGACACATCTTTCTTTTCGTTGACCATCTACATATATAAACAGCCAGGGTCGTAACATCCAAAATGACCAGGGCTCGACCGAATGCCAGGCTGCACCACAGCAGGTGAGCAGGCTGAACTGCTGACCTCTCGGAGAGAGAGAGAGGTGGGGCTGATCAGCAGTGGCAATGGCTGCTGGTGAGCCCCAGAGAGGAGCAGGGTGATCAGACCCTGCTTCTCTCTCCAGGCCTCGCCAGCAGCCAAGCCTCTCTCTCTCTCCCAGAGGTCAGCAGTTCAGCCCACTCACCAGCAGCCTGGGGAGGCTGCTGATCAGCCCCGCCTCTATGATCAAGCCTGGAGATAGGCCCAGAGATGCTGACTGGCATAGAAACCAACCAATTAGAACCAAATCTAAGTGAACTTCGAAGGCAGAACCTAAAGTGGGGGCTGAGGAGGGGTTTTAAGGGCAACAGCTATTTGGTGTAAGGTATAAGAAAGTGATTCAATTTTTTAATGACCAGTTTGGCAGTATAGTGCATATGGCTGGCTATCAGTCCAGATATAGGGATTATGTGTTTTTGTCTGCCAAGAGCATCTCCTCCTGCTGAAAAAGGCTCCCCCCCCCCGCGCCCATTTAAGCAATTCTATCCTGTATAATCTATTTATACTACTAAAAGGGTAATATGCTAATTAGACCGGGTCTACCGGCCATCTTCCAGATGTCCGACTTCCTTCGGGACAAAGCCATGGTGGTGGGGGCCAAGGCAGAGGCAGTTAGGGGTGATCAGGCCAGCAGGGGAGGGCAGTTAGGGGCGATCAGGAAGGCAGACAGAGGCAGTTAGGGTAAGGTGACCAGATCATCCCACTTTTGGTGGGACAAAACCAATTTTTAACAATTTGTCCCGCGTCCCATGGCATTTTTAAAAAGTCCCTTTTTTGGAAAGATTTTTTAAAACGCCGTGGGACTCGGGACAAATTGTTAAATATCGGTTTTGTCCCACCAAAAGCGGGATGATCTGGTCACCTTAAGTTAGGGGCAATCAGGCAGGCAGGCAGAGTGGTTAGGGGCGATCAGGCAGGCAGGCAGGTGAGTGGTTAGGAGCCAGTTGTCCCAGATTGTGAGAGTGATGTTGGACATCCCGTGAGAGGTCCCAGATTGGAGAGGGTGCAGATAATTTTATGCACTGGGCCTCTAGTTTATTAAAAACACAAAGCTGAGATTTTTACTGTATTATTTTAGCTCCACAAAAGCATTTCTTTTGTTGTTGTTTTCTAGGATTGAAATAAACTGTCACCTTAATGTTTTCAAGAACACTGAAGCTGTGTTCAGGCCTCAGATTTTTCAGGCCAAAATCAAAGGCCAGCAATTGACCAGAGAAGGAGAAGCAAAACCTCCAGGCTTGTTTGATTTGAACTTTCTGAATTTCCAATCCTCAGCATTTCAGAGTGCCACTGTTTTTGACCATGCGTAACCTCTGCTTAGGAGTATGATTCCAAAGAATTGGCATGTTTTGTCCAGTTTCTGAAATCAGATGTTGACATTGGCACTCTATATTTTAGTTAAAAATATCAAATATTAATTAGCATCCCCAAAGGATGTGCCAATTTTAGCTTTTAACTATAAAAATATGTTCACATGTTCCCAAAATATTTTTTAAAAGTCTGTTTTTCTCCCGTTCATTCACACTTCATTCATCAGAATGAGGTCAGCAGGGCTAGAAGGACAAGAAGGGATCAAGTCATATGATTGGTTTGTAAATAGTTGAAAATCTGTATTTGTTATTTGGTTGGGTGATTTTATCCTTTAAGATAGAGCCTTGAGCCTATAAAAAATTGAAGTGGGATCTGAACATGGCAAAATGTGTTTGCTTTTCTCAGATAAATCTGTTAGTCTGTATGTACTGTAAAATGGCATTTTCCTCCATTGAAAATTCCACTTCCTGTGCAACATATGCCATTCTGTCTTCCTCACAGACTTCCCCAAATAAAGTTCAAAATCCCTCCTGCATTTGTAGTCAATCTAGCCCTCTATTTGGGATCAATTGAAAAGAACCCCAAGAGAAGTCTTTTCAAAAAAGCATTTAACAATTAGCCAGCACAAAAACACAAAATGTAGCTCTGGGTGACTTCTAAATTGAGTGTCTCATAGCAAACTGTTAGGTAAAAGAGAAAGCCAGAACTCAAAAGCAATGAAGAAGGAAGAGAAATAATGGGATTTTGTACTTAATAAAATTTAAAGGTGATACACTTTACTATAGATAAATACTGTAGATTGCTCCCTGAAATGGTCATACAGACTTACCAGATTAAGGAGTGTCAAGTACTTCCACTGTCCACCATTTAGAAAGATTTTGGACATCTGCTTATTCCTTCCTTTTTGTGAGATGTGATAATTGAGGAAAATATACCAGCTCAAAACAAGGAAGTGGTATACGCATGTAGAAGTCCTCGTCATGGCTCACTCTGGCCGGGAAACTGAACGTCTGAAGTGGCTTTCGTCTGGTGTCCTTGTGTTGGGTAAGAGCTGAAATCCTGCAGCAGGCGGGGGAGCTGTAAAACACACCCCTCCGGTTGAGAGTTCCAACAAGATTGAATTTTGCTTCCCTCATAAGTTCCCTCCTGAAAAACTTTGTGACAGGATTATTGTTTATTTTCAGATGCCCCGGTTAGATAACAGGTAGTGTGCAGATTTGCATACAGGCAAGGATCAATTCAAGAGCTGCACTTTGCCCTACCAGGCTGGGACGGGGCGTGGTTAAGTGACCTTATTGAGAAGTACCACTAAACTGATGAAATCCTGTCATGGTTGCATTCTCTCTTCTTTCCTTTTCATTTGAGCAGAACAAGGAAGTTGCAACAATATCTTCTGAGAGAATGAGGAGCAGGTTGGTAAACCAGGAGGGAGAGATTGTGGGCATGTTTAGGACATGGAGGGAGGTAAGTAAAAAGGGAAAAGGTTTTGTAATCTTGCTCCTGAGGTCTTTGAGGCCCCATGAAATCTGAAACAACAGTTGGACCTCCAGAAAGCAGTTCCAAGGGTTTTTTTGTTTTTGTTTTTTAATTTTGTATCTATTCCCTGGAGAACCAAGGGTTACCCAAGGCTGTCCCAGACACTTTTATTTGCATAGGTTTTTCAATACCCCGGGAGGACAGAAGCATAGCAAGTCATCTGTGGCTAAAGAAACATAAATAAACCAAAGTGTGTGGCCATGACCCCATCATACCTGAGTTTAGACATTTCCTTGGGGAGAATGAGAATATGCTCAGGCTAGGCAGTTTGAAGAACTGAATCCTGCCTCGAGCTGGATGGAAGGGACCTGAGAGAGAGCTGAAAGTGTGAAACCTTGTGTCATCACCAGCTTGTTTCCCTGAGCAACTCACTAAGAGGGTTCTGAGCAAATCCCTAAAATAAATGCTCTCAACGTAGTTGTTTAAGTATGTAGTTGGTGCTGTACAATAATTTAACCAGGGTTTACAAGTACTGGGAGAAAGAACTTCAGGCATGCCCTAGCTGGTTTGGCTCAGTGGATAGAGTGTCAATCTGCAGACTGAAGGGTCCCAGGTTTGATTCCAGTCAAGGGCACATACTAGGGTTGCAGGCTCAATCCCCAGTAGGGGATGTGCAGAAGGCAGCCAATCAATGATTCTCTCTCATTATTGGTGTTTCTATCTCTCTCTTCCTCTCTGAAATCAATAAAAATATATATTTTTTAAAAAGGAACTTCAGGCTGTACATGTAGGACAAAACCAAACAAAGCCACCATCCAAGAGTCAGTCATAGGATCCCAAATCTTAGACACTGCATATGGGCGTAGAGCAAATCTGAACTAGCAATAAAGGGTCTGCACTGTAAACATTCCCAAAAGAGAGGTGATCTGGGAAATGGGTGACATAAAACAGTACACAATTCCATGGCCTAGGTTAAAATTGCAAATAACAATGATGACCGGAACAGTGAGACGAGATGTTTTCCTGGGGTCGTGTCTCGCGATGCCAAAGAATGAGCTCTGCGGACCAGAAGATTTAAGCAAAGTGTGGAATATGTATTACAAGCAGATTCAGGCTCCCCGCAAGGGAGGGGGACCCAATACGGGGCTGCCCATTAAAAAGCCTTGTGGTCCAGGGGTATATATTTGCTACAAGCCTGTTCTATGTCTATCTGTGTCATCACCTGATTGATCCCCTCAATTGTTTTTGCCTAGCAGCGGACCTAAACTTTCCCTGTTTCTCTGTGCTGTTATTATGTTCCTATGCTGGATTTTTTTCTGTTTCTATGTGTTTGTACATCTTGTTTACTGCAGGCCCTCTCTCGGTTTCTCCCACCTCCCGCTTTGGGTCCAGAAACATTTTATTATTTCTGCGTGGTTGGTTCCTGTGGTTAGGCTGCTCAAACCGCCATGTGTGCCCCTGCCTATGTTCCACCTGCCTTTGTTTTCCCCTGGACCCTGTCCTATCTGCCTGCATTTCAAGTTAACCCTCTCAACCACAGCATCTAATAACTTTGCGGTACTTAATACATGACAGGCATTGTTCCAAGTATTTTACACTCACATCAACTCATTTACCCTCTAATCATGACTATGAATTAAGTACTATTATTGTTATCGGCGAGACAAGGAACCCTGAGTTCCTGACTTCTTGAGGGAAATATTTCAATCAAGAGACAAAGTGTAGAAAAGCAAGCAAGAATTTATTGACCACAGCAAAAATGTACTTAGGACAGTGAAACAAGGAAGGGCATAGAAGCAATAGGAGCGCCTAGGCTGGGCTGCCTTCCCTCACTGGGAAGTCAGAGAATAGGGGCCCTTGGAGACAGGTCCAGGGGGTTAGTCCGGGACCAGCTACTGCTGTCCATTTCTCCCCTGGTTGCAAGTCTTACGGGGTCCCTTAGAGGCTGGGGATGCATGCCTGTGGGGGAAGGACAGAAGGAAGGGAATGGGATGGGAGTACTCCCAGGAGAAAGAGTGAGAGAACACACTGGGACCTTCATTTTCAGGGGTTTTAAAGATTGGGTGTTTAGGGCAGATCTTAGGGGTGAAAAATAGAATATTCATCATCTTTATGCCGATGTACCAAAATGAGATTTATTTTCTTAATTTATCTGTCCTTGGGTGTGGTTGGCAAATGGCACCTAATTGAATTTCTGTTATCTGTCTCCCTGAGTGTTTAGCTATTTACCCTCTGGTTGGGGAGGAAAAGTGCAAACCATTTACTCTTAAGTGCCCTTGGTTTAGGGAAGATAGGATTTACTAGGTGACTACAAAATGCTGTTTAACTGTCTCAGTTTCCCTATTTTGCTAGTCCTGGAATTTTCCTAGTTTCTTACTATTTTATAACAATTATGATCCTCATTTTCAGATGAGGAACTTGAAGCCCAGGCTGCTAAAATAGAGCATTCAGAAACTTAAGAGGCGGAGCTGCAATCTTCACTCTAACAGAGGTGTCTGACCCTAAAGAAACCATGTTTGCTCAGCACACCCTCAGGCTGCCTTTGCATTTATCCACTCTCTGCTTACCCCTTAAATTCTCTTCCTCTCGCATCAGAAAATTCTCTGTAAGATGTTTTGAAACTTGGTGCACATATGAATTGCTGTGCTATGTCTCCCAGACATTATCATGGTAAATATTCCTGTAGATGTAGGGATTTTACTCCTTTATGCAAACATCTCAAGTATAAGTCTGCAGATGGGTAAGGATTTGAGGCACAAGTAGGAAAAGAGAGGAAAAGACCCAAATCTCTGAAATGTGTCTCTTCAAACCTGGAGACTGACCTTATAACATCTGGACTTTTTTTCCTGCATTAGCCTCAGTGCCCACAGATGAGGCCTTTCATAAATATTGATAAAATTATTTCAATTTATTAGTAAGAAGTTCGACATTTAACATTGAAATTAAATTTTTACCATTTTAATAAATGATGTAACATGTAATATAAACAGTCGTGCACTGCTTAACAATGGGATACATTCTGAAAAATGTGCCGTTAGGCAATTTCATTGTTGTGCAAACATCAGAGTGCACTTACGCAAATCTAGATGGTGTAGCCTACTACACACCGAGGCTTTATAGCATAGCCTATTTCTCTGTAAGGGACAAAAAATAATTTTCCCTTCTGGGTTCTTGGTTAAGTTATCCTTGAAATAAAACACAGGTTAACAGGAGAAAAAATCAAAAGTCTAATAGCACCTATAACATATAATATTTATATGCTGTAAACATGGAGAGACCCAGGAAAGCTGAGTAACTTGCCAAAATGACTAAAGCAACACCTTAAATGAAATCTCCAGCTGAAGACAAAAGATGCTGGAGGCGGAGGGAGTCAGTTATGGGAGGTTACCAGGAAAAGCACAGCAAGCAAGGGTAAGGTTGTTACGCAGATTTAACTGGAAGTTGTCTTCTGCTTTGGTAAGAGTTTCTAGAGAAAAGGTAATTCCTCTCTTCTCTTACAAAGGGTAACTTCTATTTGATTTTCAGAGTTTCTCCCATGTCTGCTCTTTTTTTAAATTAACCAGCCCAGCCCTAGCTAGTTTAGCTCAGTGGATAGAGCGTCGGCCTATGGACTACAGGGTCTTGGATTCAATTCCAGTCAAGGGCACATGCCCAGGTTGCTGGCTCAATTCCCAGTAGGGGGTGTTCAGGAGGCAGCCAATCAATGATTCTCTCTCATCATTGATATTTCTATCTCTCCCTCTTCCTTCCTCTCTCTCTAAAAATCAATAAAAATATTTTATAAAAAATTAATTAATTAATTAATTAACCAGCCCAAAATAATCTTTACACCAAATAGACATATTTTGGGCTGATGAATTCCATTCCTTTGCATCTCCTAAGATCCAAACCTGTACTGCGTGTTACTATACTGAATACTGTAGGCAACTTGTATACTGCATTACGGTGTGACTTTACCATGGCCATGACATTACTATGTGATAGGAATTTTTCAGCTCCATTTTAATCCTATGGGACCACCATTGTGTATGTAATCTGCTGTTGACTGTATGAACAAAAAGAGGACTATGTGATAAATCAGAGAAGCTCAGCAGTGGCCAAAAGTAACTTCTCTGGGTGATCTGGGCAGGTCATGGTTGACTATAACCTCCTTAGTAAGAGTTTTATTTTTGCCTTAAGCAGCCCTGTTCATTGTTTTATGCATCTAGGTTAACACACCTTTGAAATGTCAGAATAATCCTCTTTTTTAGACCCCTGGAGGTTTAACCAAACTCAAGGGAGCACATAAGCTTGTTGCCTGTAAACATCCCTATTTATTGTAAGTGTTAAATATACTATACCCTCCAATGTAAAAGAAGTTTGTGAAAAGGAAAAGGGGGTGGGAGGTTGCAACCTAGTTCAATATCTGGTTAAAACTGTAGTCTTACTTCCCCACTCTGATTGACTTGGGTGGAGCTGTGGGGACCCTTGGGCAGAGCTGCAGGGACCCTCAGGGGCCTGCCACAGGAGGAGATATATAAATCAGAGCCTCACCTCGAGTTCAGTTCAGGCTTTGGATCCGGAACTCCCCTGGAATAACAGATCTTCAAAATAAAGGTTAAATTTTCCTCCCTCAGAGTGCTGGTTGATGGTTCTCCCGTGCATTCTGCAACAACAGTATGTGCCCTGACTGGGAATGGAGCTCTCAACCTGTTGGTGTATGGGGCAATGCTCCAACTGAGTCACCCGACCAAGGCTGGAAAACAATTTTTTGAATTTCACAAATACTTTTTGAGCAATGAAGGCTCTGGGGATTCCTTAGGGAATAAGAAATCCAATCCCAGCTCTCATGGAACTCATATTTTAACAGGAGGTCTATAAATTAAATAATAACACAAGTGGGTATAATTTAAAATTATAGTAGCTTTTGTGAAGGGCAAACACAAAGGACTTATTAAAGGGATAATATAGTACCAGACTTGGGGTAGACAGGAGGTCAGGGAAAAGCTGTCCCTGAGGAAGCCACATGTGAGCAGGGCTGGTCCTCCCAACATTCCTAACATGTTCTGATTGTCCCTTTTTTTTACTAGCTCCTTACATGTTCTATTTCCCAGGGAGCTGGGCCAGCCACTGCCCATTACACACAACATACTTATCCTGGTGATTTTGCCAACTATTAGCTTCTACCACTACTTTACAGTTTGTGACCACAAATTATATACCTCTAGTCCCAGCCTTCTCCTCATCCCCATAAAACTTCAAACATATCCAACTACTTTTGGACATCTCCTGAATGTGTCGGTTATACCTCAAACTCAAGATGTCTAAAATGAACTCAATGCATTTCCCCAAACGTGGGCTTTCTATTCTCTGTCTTCTGAGAATGCCCTCATCAACCTCTTATCTTCCTTGCCTCCTCTCTCACCCCAATTCTAATTAACCATCAAATTTTGCCAGGTTCATCTCCCAAACCAAGCTCAAATCAGTCCTCTTCTTTTCATCCCTTCTACAACTGTCCTAGTTCAAATTGTCTTTATTTCTTTCCAGTGCCACAGCAACTGTCTTCTAATAGGTTTTCCTGATTCCAGTCTTATTCCCCAATTCTGTTCTTCACAAGGCCAGGGAGAATTTTATCAGAAGTTCTAATCTTACCACATCCCTCCCCAGCTTAAGTCCCTTTACTGAATCAATATCACCTGCAGCATAACATCCAAATTCCATAGCTTTTAATAAACTTCCCACTTCCCTATGGCTTTGTTACTCTTTCCAGCCTCATCTTATCTCACACTTGATGTTCCTCCAACACCACCAAATTGGCAGAGGTTTCCACCCACACCTCACTATGTCATGTCCCAATGCCTTTATTCCCACTTTCGCCTCTTCCTGATGCCTTCTTTCAACATAACTTTGACTAATTCTCTCATATCCATCCTCCAAAATGCAACTCAGCAGTTTTCTTCTCTAGGAACTCTTACATGAGCCTCTCTGAACCAGGCCATCCTATATAATAAAAGGCTAATATGCAAATTGTCCCCTCAACCGGGAACTCGACTGGGAGTTTGAAGAGGTGGTGGGGCTGGCCCACCAACTGCCTGTCTCCACACCTGATTGGCCCTGATGGGGGGGGCAGGGGGGGAGGCAGGCGAGCCAACCTCATGTGTCCCCTCCCCCTGGCTGGCCTAACCCAATCAGCCCTGATTGGGGCGGGCTGGCCAGACCCCACCTGTGCACAAATTTGTGCACTGGGCCTCTAGTATTAAATAACCCCTTCTATTCTTTCCTAATACCTTGTGCATATGTAAATTGCATGATAATTAATTAGTGTATTAGTCCACTTGGGGTGCTATAACAAAAATACCATACATTGGGTATGAACAACAAAAACTTATTTTTCACAGTTCTGGAGGCTGGGAAGTCCAAGATCCAGGCACCCGCTAGTGAGAGCTCACTTCTTTGACAGTTGTCTTCTCACTATGTCCTTACATATCAGAAGGAGCTGGGGATCTCTTTGGCAGTTCTTTTATAAAGACACTAATCCTATTCATGGGGCTCTACCCTCATGATCTAATCATCTTTCAAAAGTCCAACCTCCTAATACCATTACTTTGGCAGTTATGATTTTAAGATATGAATTTTGGAGAAACAAAAACATCTAGTCTATAACTATTAGGAATTAATCTTTTTATGTGCAGTTATCTCCCAGGGTTTAAAGGGGGGGGGGTGTTTGGATTCCTAGAGCTTACCATAGTGCTAGGCACCCAATAAAAACTTAATAAATATCTATTGAATAAATGAATATGTGCATATTAGGCATACTTGTCTACTGAGTCTTACTATAAAGCCGGCTCATTCATTTAAAACCTAGTATTCTCAAAATGTTTAGCTGCTTGGGTTCTGGGAAGCAGGTAGAATATTAAGATGAGTAAGACATATCCTAAACCCTGGAGGAACTCATAGTCAAATGGCAGAGACAGATATATAAACAAAAAAATTACAGCACGATGTGATAAGTACTATAATAGAGGCATGTATAATGTACTAATGGAACCTAAATTATCTTGCACATTATTCTGTCATTCTGAATATACAGAAGTTTGAGTTAAAGATGAATGCATTGAGTAAATCATGGGAAACTTCAGATATCATGTAAGAGGAGAGGAGGATTAGAGTAATCTCTCTGAGCAAAGTGGTCATGGCCACTGGCAAACATAACACTTTTGACTGATAGGGATTATAACTCATTCCTAGGCCAATCACAGAGTGATGAGGTACAAAGAGCAGGGGATCAAACCTGGGCCGGAATCTACTGTGTAACCTTGGACTTGTTAACCATCAGCCTCATTGGGATGTTTCCTCAAGTGAAATGGGGTCCAGGGATTCTGGAGTGCTGATTGTTTCCTGAAGCAAGGATCTCTAGCCCTTGGGATTCCTATCATTCCTCATTCATGCAAGTGCTGTTCGTATTTCCCTGCCACCCCTACTGCCTCTGAACCAATATCACCCTGTCTTCTAAAGTCCTCTCCCTGATAAAAGGTGGGTGATGCTGGAAATAATTAAATATGTGTGTTGCCCCGTTGAAACCAAGGTGAAGGGAGACTAGGATCTTCCTTCCAGTGGACTTTGCATCCCTAGAAGTCCCTGTCCATTTGCTGTACATGTAGCTGAGAACTGAGAATGAAGCTCACTCATTATACCACAGCTAAGAGTATTTGTTTTTCTCAGAGGTTACTGTGACTGACCTTCTTTTTAAAAACTAGAACATTTATTAAAGGCCCCCCATCTGAAGTCTGTTTGATAAGGACATGTTTGGGTTTTCAGCCACCAAACAAACCAACTCTGAAAGGCACTGGAACTTATTTTCTTTTACTATGAGAACTTTCTTGGCCTACCATTCTACTTTGTCTGTTGCATTGGGAAACCTGATTCATAACTGCCTTACTCCCTGAACTCTAGCTTTGTTTTTACAAGGAAATCAGTGTTCTGTGATCTTCCCAGATTCACTCAGACGAGCAGAGTTCTCTGTTGATAGTTTTGAAGGTACATTTTCAGTTGGGAGTCTAAAGAATGCTTCCTGTTTACAAGCATGAAATTGACTCACATTATTTTAAAAGTTTAGAGCTGTAAAGATCCATTTGAGGACAGTTGATTCAACGTTTTTATCTTTCAGGTGAGAAAATGAAAGCTCAGAGAGGTTAAGGGACTTTCTCAAAGTCTCACAACTATAGGGGAGTAATGACCAGAATACAGGTCTCTTAACTAATAACCAGTACAGGAGGCTTCCACTGTTTCTTGAATTACTTTGTTTTGTACCCAAATTCTAGAATTTTCAAGTGAATTTCTCTTGCATGAATAAGTTTGCATGTTACTTGATTATGTGAGGTCTGATGACGTTATTAAAGAGAAACTATCTAATTAAAAGGAACACCTTTTTTACACTCTCAAATTTCACTATTTTACAAATACCCTGTTTACAGAAATGCATACATTCTCTCACAAGGAAACTCAGATATTTAATATAGATTTTTATACCTTGAATTAATCAGCAAGGTTAAGAAACATATTCAATGCTGACCATAAGCATATTCATTTTCAAGTTTTGAGCATCTCATGTGAATTCCTGCTTTCCTGCGAAATTCACTACAAGTACAACAGCAGTTAAGCTCTGGTTACCTTGTTTTAGCAGTCTATAGAGACACATGTCTGAGTCATGGGCACTCATATACATGAACTGCACTCTGTTTGCTGATTTTCTATCTAATAATTGTATCATTTACTGGAAAGGGGCTGTTGCAATCCCTAACAATAATTATGAATTTGTCTATTTCCCTTTTCAGCTCTATCAGTTTTTGCTTTGTGCATTTGAGATTCTATTGTTTGGTGCATATACCTAGGGATTGCTGTTTTCCTGTTGATGCCTCTTTTTATCATTATGTAATGTCTCTCTTTGTCTCTGTTAACTTTCTTTGCTCAGATAAAGTTTACTTTACCTGATATTTATATTGCTATTCCTTCTATGTTTATTGGTAGACTAGTATTCCTGTGCACAAATCCATGCGCCAGTAGCTCTCTGCGGGACCTGGCCACTCTGTGCCCACAGAGGCTGTCTGTGGCCCAGAGGCCCATCCGCAGCCAGGCGCGGAATGCTTGCCTCGTTGCTGCAGTGACGAAGCAAGCATTCCACCAGGCCGCTCACGCTGCCCACTCTCAGCAGCCACACCTCCCCCCTGCAGGACTGGGGGACTCCAGCAGGGCTAAGAGGATTGGGCACCACCATCTTGTGGCTATGGGCACCACCATCTTTGTGATGGAGTGACAGTTAATTTGCATATTACCCTTTTCTTAGATAGGATATTTTTCATCTTTTTACTGTAAAGCTACCTATATCATTGACATTAAATTGAGTGTCTGGTAAACAATATAGTTGGGCATGTTGCTTTTTTTAATTCACTATGCCCATATCTGTCTTTTAATTGGTACTAGAGGCCCGGTGCATGAAATTCATGCACGAGGCGGGGGGGGGGGGAACAAGGGGGGTCTCCTCAGCCCGGCTTGCACCCTCTCTCAATCCAGGACCCCTCAGGGGATGTCGGGCCTAAACCAGCAGTTGTACATCCCTCTCACAATCCAGGATGCTGTATGCACCAGTGACTATACTTTTCATACAGGTAAAAGGCATCTTGCTGCTGTATGGGCAATTACATTTTTTTTGCCCTGATTGTAAAAAGTAGTACATAACATGATCCTTCTGAGGTACCATTTTCCTCATCTTCTAAGAAGGAAATCATCCTCAATTGCTCTTTAGAAACCAGAAGAATTCAGTGCCCCTTCTGTAGGACAGGCCATGATCCTGTGGGGAGAGGGGAATGTATTCTTTCCCCAAAGCCTTATGGAAGCACTTTAATCTGTGTTTACATGCACCAACTTCTTTGGTCTTGGAAGAGAAAAAGGCTTTATTTGCCTCTTTGCACCTCTGCCCATACGTGTACTCAGAGAGGTTACTGAGAAGGGCTCCTATTATGGAACAGAATTTTATTTCCTGTGTAACCCAGCTCAGAGACTAATTTAGCCCTTGTCAAACAAGTGGTCTTTATTAAGGAATTACAGCTATCAAGTTTCAAGGTGAAATCCTCTTAGTATTACACATATATGCATGCATATTTATGTATTCTGCTTTAAGACATGCTGCCAAAGATTTTTATCAGATACATCCTTTTTGCTTGTTAGTTGGTTTTCTTATTTCTACATTTCTAGAATTACATCACATGACCTTTGAAAGTTTTTGCTTTTCTGCCTGGAACCATAGGGCAGTGTTTTATAAAAGCAAGGAAAAGTTTGCTGGGCTTTAAATAAAAAATCCCCTTAACTTAAAAAAAGAAGAAGAAGAAGTAGCAGAAGCTGTGAGATTGTTCATTTCAGAGTTGACTTATTTGGTCAAAAGGAGTTGTTTTGATTAATTGTTTACTGACCTCTGAATAAAAATGACATTCTCAAACTATATGAAAATGAAACAAACTTCCCAGGACCTTTGTTTACTTTGAAGTTTAAGGTCAAATGTGTTGGCTTCCTTGGCATTTCTGCCTACCAAGCAAATCTAAATTAGTGTATATTAATTATTCATCTGGAATTACTTCACTTATATCCATGGTTGAGGAGTATCCATGATCACTAAGCATTTTCCAACAATCTCCTCTTTGAGGCTACTCAAAGTGATTCCAGTTTTCGTTGTGGCCTAAAATAAATCTCATGCCAATGCAGAATAAAATCAGCTTTTCTCTCTTTGTACCTTCAACAAACTCAATTTCTTTGAAGCTTGGCTTGCTCAGGATAAGAATGCTTTACATGTTGTGAGCTCCTGGAGACAGAAGTACAGCCGATTATCAGCTGGTTAGAAGAAATGTCTCCTCCTGACCCTCTACTCCAGAACCAACTCTTTGTATACTACTCTTCAAAGATGTCAAAACTTCTTTTTTCATGATAGTCTGACATTTCCCCTTCTGTGTTCACCTTCCAAGATACAGAGGCAGACAAGTTAAAATGATTCAGAAAAGGCCTACATAGGGACTCTATGAAGCTTATCCACTTGACCTCAAGATTGTTCTCAAACCATGAGGCCTCTTTGTCAATGAACTTACTTGTAGTGCGAGAGAACTGATTTTTTCCCTGTTCTGGAAACAATGATTTCTGCACTACAGGCCTAAAAACACCCTCCCCCCACAGTTGTAGTAACATAGAACAGTTTTTATGTAGTTTTTGGCTCTTTAGTTGAATTAGTGTAAGCATCCCTCGTTCCATCAATCTGGCTTTAACTTTCCAAGTAAGCACCGGCCCAGGAGCAAATTGAGAGCACACTGGACCTCAAAGCCACTGAGCTAAGTGGCCAAGTAGGAAAATGCAGCCCTCAGCCCTGACACTGCTGTTGTTGTACCATCAGTGCCATAACTGTGGAGACACTGAGAGTAAGAGGATGACTGAGGAAATGTTTGCAAGCTGCTGGATGATTTGAGTGGCTCTCAATTTGCTTTCTATTGTTTTGATAAGGCTCCTACAGTTAAATGTTGGCTTCTAACAAAGCATGGACTCCAAAGTGAAGTGAGGTAAAACATTTTTACACAGTGGCCAAGTGTGTGGGCTCTAAGGTCAGTGTGCCCTAGTTCAGTTCTGGTTTCACTTCTTCCAACCTGTGTGACTATAGGCAAGCTAATAAAACTCTCTATGTCTTAGTTTCTTCAACTGTAAAATGAAGATAATAATAGTGCCCAACTCATAGTATTGCTGTGCAGGCTGAACGAAACAGTACATGTGGAATGCCAAGGATAAAGCCCTTAAGATAGTAAGTGCCCAATAAGCATTAGGTTTTATGATAGCGGAGGTCCTGGGAGAATGACTGTCCTCATGGCCACCACCTGATCAGAATGCCCATCTGGGGCACAAGACGTATCTCGCCACTAGGAAGTGTGTTTGCAGGAATAACTTTTGCAGTGTGTCATCAGTGAGTGGCATAGTAGAAGTGCTAAACCTACCAGTAGGCTCTCCACTGCAAGCCTGAATTCTTTCCAGAAAACATTTGATGAGAATAATTCTCAAACATATTGCAGAGTCGTCTTAAGATCAGCATTAGCTTTTAAACTGGAAAAATGTTGTAACTCTTGACCTGGGGCTTTCCATTAAGACTATAATGACCCAGAATTTCCCAATGCCCCTGGTAAATTTCTTAGGAATTGAAAAGAACAACTGAAATTGACCTACAGACTAAGGTTTATGAATTACCATCACATCTCTCTGAAAGAGAGAGATAGAGAAAGAGAGAAGAGAGAGAGAGAGAGAACTGAGGGGCAAGTTCATGTAGGCAAGGGAGTTAAATAAATGAAAACACTCAATTTGAGTTTGTTTTAATGAAGGGGGATAGTAAGTTATAATTAGAAGTATGTCCTAGGTAGCAGAGAGAAGTATAGAAAAATTCAAGTGTGCTCAACTGTTTGCCAAATTATGAAGCCAGAAAACTGATTTTGAATCTGTTGCCCAAATACTGTCTGGTTAGAAGTATTTCCTTCTAAAGAATTCATATCATAGGAGTGACTATTAGTCAATGATTGAGTTGAGTGTGCATGGCCCAAATGGGCAACTCAGAGGCCTGGTGAATCCTGGTAGTTCTCTGTGTTTGAGAAGTAGAGAAACAGTCCTCAGTACCTCAGAAATCATAGAAAGGGAAGAAGTTGCTTGGTCCCCCAGTTTCCCAGGTTTTTGAGTCCCATCCCCAGTTCAGCAGAGAGACATGGGAGGCTGAGCTGTGAACTGTTCACCAGGTCCACAGAAAGGGAGTCCTTATACCCATTCTCAGAGCGCTAAAGGGATGCTCAGGGAGTCCTCTCAGTGAACCCACACTGAATACATCTGAGCAGAATGCTTCAGCTTCCTATCCTGAATGGGTGCTGTGGACTAAACATTTGTTCCTCTCAAAATTCACATGTGGAAACCCTAATCTCTAATTTGATGGTATTTGGAGAAGGGGGCTTTGGGGAGGTAATTAGGTCATGAGGGTAAAGCCCTCAAGATGGGACTAGTGCTCTTATAAGAAGATGCATGACAGAGTTTGCTTCCTCTCTCTGCTCTTCACATAAGATGGCCATCTGCAAACGAGGAGGTGGGCCCTTATCAGACACTGGACCTGCTGGTACTCAATCTTGGACTTTCTGCCCCAAACCTGTGAGAAATGCATTTATGTTGTTTTTAAGAAACCCAGTCTATGCTCTTTTGTTACAGCAGCCTGAACTGTCTAAGACAGTGATTTTCAACCTGTGTACTGTGGCACAGAGGTATGTGGCAAGAATTTTTTTTTCAATTTTTTTTATTAAGCTATTATATGTGTACATATCTTACCATTGCCCCCCCCCACCCCACTCCCATATATGCCCTCACCCTCCAGGGTTTTGCGTCCATTGGTTATGCTTATATGCATGCATACAAGTCCTTTGATTGATCTCTTATCTTCCCCACCTCTCCCTAACCTTCCTGCTGTAATTTGACAGACTGTTTGATGCTTTACTGCCTCTGTATCTATCTTTTTGTTCAAGTTTATAATGTTCTTTATTATCCATAAATAAGCACAAAGGAGGCATGAACATACAATGGAATAAAGACAGTCTCTTCAATAAATGGTGTTGGGAAAATTGGACAGATACATGCAAAAAAATGAAGATAGATCACCAACTTACGCCATACACAAAAATAAACTCAAAATGGATACAGGACTTAAACATAAGACGGGAAACCATAAAAATACTAGAGGAATCCACAGGCAGCAAAATCTCAGACATATGCCAAAAGAACTTCTTCACCGATACTGCCCCTAGGGCAATGGAAGCTAAAGAGAAAATAAACAAATGGGACTACATCAAAATAAAAAGCTTTTTTACAGCAAAAGAAACTATCAACAAAACAACAAGAAAGCCCACTGCATGGGAGAACATATTTGCAAATGGCATCACTGAAAAAGGTTTAATCTCCAACATCTACAGGCAGCTTATACAACTTAATAAAAGGAAGATAAATGATCCAATAAAAAAATGGGCAACGGACCTAAATAGAATCTTTGCAAAAGAAGACAGAAGGAAGGCCAAGAGACACATGAAAACATGCTCAAAGTCACTAATTATCCGAGAGATGCAAATCAAAACAACAATGCGGTACCATCTCACACTTGTCAGAATGGCTATCATCAACAAATCAACAAACGACAAGTGTTGGCGAGGATGCGGAGGAAAAGGAACCCTTGTGCACTGCTGGTGGGAATGCAGACTGGTACAGCCACTGTGGAGAACAGTATGGAGTTTCCTTAAAAAACTAAAAATGTAAATCCCATTTGACCCAGTAATCCCACTCCTAGGAATATATCCTAAGAAACTGGGAACACCAATAAGAAAGGATATATGCATCCCTATGTTCATAGCAGCACAATTTACAATAGCTAAGATCTGGAAACAGCCTAGGTGCCCATCAGCAGATGAGTGAATTAAAAAACTGTGGTACATCTACACAATGGAATACTATGCTGCCATAAAAAAGAAGGAATTCTTACCATTTGCAGCAACCTGGATGGAATTGGAGAACATTATGTTAAGTGAAATAAGCCAGTCAATGAAAGAAAAATACCACATGATCTCACTCATTTATGGATAATAAAGAACATTATAAACTTGAACAAAAAGATAGATACAGAGGCAAGAATTTTTAAAACATGCAGTACCTGACTATTTAGTCGGGGGCATGGACCTTTTTTTCTTTAGATTGTCAAATGAAAAAAATGACAATAGCCAACATAACAATAGCCATTTGATGTGAATGAATAAAAATTATATCTATTTTTTTGTCAGATCAGCAAAAAATATATTTTTTGGTGTGCTACAGAATTTTAGTAATTAATTTATGTGTTCCATAAGATGAAAAAAAGGTTGAAAATCGCTGATCTAAGACAATGAGTACACCCATTACATCTTCCCTCCATTTCTTTAGGTGGGAAGAGACTTGCTGACAGTGTGACACAAAAAGATGATGGGTCCATTTGGCTTGGTGTGGACTGAGCCTGGGTGGAGGTTAGAAGAGAGCTCTCTCCACTGTCTAGAAAAGCAGCAGGATAGGGAGGACATGGAACTTATCCTTTGAAGAGCTAAAACTATAATCAATATACATAGGCCACTTAAAACTATTTTAACATATGATTTTCATTAATTAATGGGGTGGTGAGGGCCTGGGTGGGGGTGGTGGGACAGGAACGGGCTGGAAGAGATTAATGGGGCGGGGGGGGGGGGGGAAGAGGACCTATGTAATACTTTCAACAATAAAGATTTAAAAAAGAAAACCAAATACATTGGTCCATTTAAGTAATATTAAGTGTTGAGGTTTATTGAGCACATCAATGGTCCAAGCATGTGCAGAGCACTTTACATGTATTCTCTCGTTTTTTCTTTCTTGCAACCCTCTCAAGCAAGTATTATTGTGCCATTTTTCTTTTTTTAAATTCTTTATTGTTGAAAGTATTACGTATGTCTCCTTTTTCCCCCATTGTAGTGTGCCTTTTTTCAATTTAAGAAGCCACATCTGAGGATATGAGTGGCTAAGTAACTTGTCCAAGGACACAATAATAAATAACAGAACTGGGACTTGAAGTCATTGCTCTCTGACCCTATGTACCTGCTTTGCAACTACTCCATAAATCTAAAATGTTTCCAATATAAAAGAAAATTATTACAAATAAAATCTAATATCTAAATTGCTCTACTATGTTATCTCACTAAATAACTTATGAGAGTTTTGCTTTGTTTATATGCAAAATTTCTTGGAAATTTTGAAAAATAATGTGCTATATTTTCACCTGACGATCTTTCTAGCATCTATATTCCCAAAGTATTGTCTTGTGCTTTTTTTTTTATGTAAAGCACATAATAGAGCTTGCCATTGGGAAAGCTTCCAATAAATGTTAGGCATTGTCACCATCATCATCACTGTCTTAACAAATAGTCATTTGTTACATTATATTTTTAAAGCTAGTGAACATGTTAGACTCCCCTACTGGACTGTGAATGGCTCAAGAGTAAGAACTTAGTAGGTTCTAAATAACATTTTCTAAAACAAATACCGCCATGCCTCACTCATTGTGCTTTGCTTTATTGATCTTTCCAGATATTGAGTTTCATCAAAATCAAGGCAAGACCCTCCACCAACAAAAAAATTATGATTCTCTAAAAGCTTAAAAGATGGTTAGCATTTTTTAGCAATGAAGTATTTTTTAATTAAGGCCTGTAAATTTTTTTAGACCTAATGCTATTCCACACTTAAACATAACTTTGATATGCACTGGAAAACAAAAAAATCTGTGTGACTTTATTGCACTATTCACTGTATAGCGGTGGTCTGGAACCAAACCTACAATATCTCTGAGGTATTCTGGTAAATCCCTGTGCTCATAATTAGATCTTATAGCAATGCATCTTAAAACCCATAGGCAGGCCTGGCCAGTGTGACTCAGTGGTTGAGTGTCGACCTATGAACCTGGAGGTCATGGTTTGATTCCAGGTCAGCATACATGCCTGGATTTCAGGCTCAATCCCCAATGTGGGGCATGTAGGAGGCAGCCAATCAATGATTCTCTCTCACTGATATTTCTATCTCTCTCTCCCTCTTCCTTTCTCTCTGAAATCAATAAAAAATAATATAAAAAAACCCTCAA